>NC_090655.1:177665420-177977563 GCF_040937935.1 Hyperolius riggenbachi
AGGCATAAATAAGCCAGTATAAATATTTTAGTTAATGAGAAGCCTAAAGGAATGTTTACAAAGCATTTATACACAAATGTTTGCTACCCCTATGAAATATACACAACAAGGGGTACTTGGGATGGTGTCATTCACAATAGTGAATAGTAGGCTAACAATATTTTTATAAAGGGGTACATGCATGATCTGGCGCATTTTATTACGTAATGACATGCAATGGGTAATGGAGCAGAGGCAGCCAGAGGGATGAAGGCAGGGAGCATGAATGGAGCAGGATGCGGGGATAGGTGAGATGCTATGCTGACAAAAATGACAGGGGGAGACCTAGGAGCTGTGGGGCAATTACCCTATTTGCCTATATGGTAGTGCCAGGCTTGATTGCATGCAGTAGGCCCTGTTTAAGGTGCCACATTTCCTTAATCCATACTTTACTGGACCACAGCCATCACTGTTCCTGGTGCCAAAATGCCACCCATCGATGTACACATCTAAAACTGTAAAAGGAGGAAGAAAAATACCCAGTAACTTACTAAGCAATCATGACACGCTGTAGGCCTTAATTCACTAAGTATTACATAGTTACATAGTTTGTTTTGTTGCAAAAAGACATATGTGCATCAAGTCCAACCAGAAAAAAATAAAAATAAATAAAAAGAAGAAAATAAAATAAAACAACATCCTGAACCTGCACATATCCCAGTTAATCCAGGGGAAGGCAAAAAGCCTAACAAGGCCTGGGCCCATTAGCCTTAAAAGGGAAAAATTCCTTCCCGACTCCAGATGGCAGTCAGATAAATCCCTGGATCAACTCCTCCAGGAATTACCTAAAAATTATAGCCGTGGATGCCCTTCAATGCAAAGATAGCATCCAAGCCCTCTTTAAATGCAGATATAGAGTTTGCCATAACTACTTCCTGAGGTAAGATGTTCCAGATTTTAACCACTCTCACTGTAAAGGATCCCTTTCTAAATAGATGGCAAAAAACTTTTTTCTTCCACACTCAAATCATGTCCCCTCATGTCGTACAACCCTAGGGACAAAAAGCTAATCTGAAAAGCTTTTGTATTGCCCTCTGATGTATTTTACATTTTAATCAGATTACCTCTCAGTCGCCTTTTTTCCAAGCTAAATAAGCCCAGTTTGTCTAACCTTTCTTGGTAAGTGAGATCTTCCATCCCTCTGATTAATTTAGTTGCCTATCTTTGACCTATTCCAGAAGGTCAATGTCCTTTCTATAGTGTGGTTCCCAAAACTGTATTCCATACTCCAGATGTGGCCTCACAAGTGATTTATACAGAGGAAGTAGTATACTAGCATCTCGAGATATTATTTCCCTTTTTATGCATCCCAGATTTTTATTTAACATTAACTAGAACCGTGCTACATTTGTGACAATAGTCATACAGCAGATATGAAACAAAAGATAGTCCAAACACTGCAAGCAGTATAAATGCTCCTTATGTTTCTTCAGATTTCACAGATAGTGCTTGATATAAACTTCAGTGTATCTACACCTTCACCACACCCCACAGACTGGGCACTAACCCTTATCCTATGACCCTCAGTCAAGTGGGTCACAAAGCGCTTGTGGGATACTCCCAGGCGATCCCCAGCCTTTAAAGATCCACTGCTCACTGTAAGTTTCGTCGTATTAACTCATCAGGGGCTGCCGTATTGACTCATCAGGCAGCCCCTGTTGAGTCAATACGACGAAACTAGTCGGGCGGGGTCACCAATGAGGAAGTAACACAGCGTGTAGCGTGCAGAGTGGAGGCCGAGGCGAGCGGGGAACTGGACACAGCGCATGTGGATGCATATGCCTAGCCAGATGGCCACACCATGGGGGAGAGCCCATTAAAACTCTACGTCCTATTACAAACTGAGGAATATGTGAGTGTGCATTTTTAACTTTTTAATAAATTTCCGGATGGTTTTACGCTATGGGAGCCTTGTGCTTTTATTTTGAGGTGCATTCTTTGTGAGAAGTATACAGCATACAGTGAGCAGTGGATCGTTAAAGGCTGGGGATCGCCTGGGAGTATCCCACGAGCGCTTTATGACCCACTTGACTGAGGGTCATAGGATAAGGGTGAGTGCCCAGTCTGTGGGGTGTGGTGAAGGTGTAGATACACTGAAGTTTATACCAAGCACTATCTGTGAAATCTGAAGAAACATAAGGAGCATTTATACTGCTTGCAGTGTTTGGACTATCTTTTGTTTCATATCTGCTGTAGGACTATTGTCACAAATGTAGCGCGGTTCTAGTTAATGTTGATTTTGCCTTTTATATATGTTGAACGCGCACCACCTGAGTGTAAATGTGTAGAACAATTTTTTTTCATACCAGCGCAGTTTATTGTATACAGGCCAGATTTTTATTTGCTTTAGCTACGCTGCTTGGCATTGTATACAATTACCTAATTTGTTATTAACCAGTATTCCTAAGTCCCTCTCCAAGTCTGATGTTCCCAGCTGTATGGCATTTATTTTATATGATCTACCATTGGAATGTTCAAGGTGCTTGGCTTTATATTTATCAACATTAAATTTCATCTGCCATGTGCCTGCCCATATGGCCATGTTGTCAAGGTCCTGTTGTAATATGTCACTATCAGTCTTGGTGTGGATAATCCCTGCATAATTGTGTCTCATCTGCAAAGATGGCTACATTACTCTGTATTCCGTCTACTAGATCATTGATAAATACATTGAAAAAAATAGGACCAAGTACTGACCCCTGTGGTACCACACTGCTAACCGTTTCCCATTTTGAGTATGTTCCATTTACCACCACTTTTTGCCTTCTACCCCTTAACCAGTTCTCTATCCACATACACACATTTTCTCCTAGTCCCTGTATCCTTAGCTTCTGTACCATTCTATTGTGGGGAACAGTGTCAAAAGCCTTTGCAAAGTCCAAGTACACTGCAGCTATAGCTTTTCCAAGATACACATTTTCATTCACCACTTCACAAAAGTTGGTGAGACAGGACATGTATTTAGTAAAACCATGCTGTTGAACTGAAATAAGATTATTCTGTGCTACATAATTTTGAATAACATCCCATAGGATACCTTCAAACAATTTACCGTATATACTCGCAAGCAAGCCGAATTTTTGACCCACAAAAAGTGGGTCAAAAGTTGGGGGGTCGGCTTGCTTGCGAGTGATGTGCCTGAGGGTCGTCCCCCGCCCTCTCCCACCCGCTCCCCCCGCGGCCGCTGCTATTACCTTTGCTCCGCGGCTTCCTATTCCCCTGTCCTGCTCTTCATTCACAGCAGCTCGCCCCACGGTGGCTGCTGCGTGATGACGGAGGAAGTGCAGAGAGAGGTTCCCATAGTAACCAGGAAGCCGCTCTCTGCCACTTTCTCCGTCATCACGCAGCAGCCACCATGGGGCGAGCTGCTGTGAATGAAGAGCAGGACGGGAATAGGAAGCCGCGGAGCTAAGGTAATAGCAGCGGCCGCGGGGGGAGCGGGTGGGAGAGGGCGGGGGGTGCTAAACTCTCTAACCTGGGCACTTTACAAGCTATCCTGGGCACGATACTAGCTATCCTGGGCACGATACAAGCTATCCTGGGCACTATACTAGCTATCCTGGGCACTATACTAGCTATCCTGGGCACTATACCTGCTATCCTGGGCACTATACTAGCTATCCTGGTCACTATACCAGCTATCCTGGGCACTATACTAGCTATCCTGGGCACTATACCTGCTATCCTGGGCACTATACTAGCTATCCTGGGCACTATACCTGCTATCCTGGTCACTATACTAGCTATCCTGGGCACTATACCAGCTATCCTGGGCACTATACCAGCTATCCTGGGCACTATACCAGCTATCCTGGTCACTATACTAGCTATCCTGGTCACTATACTAGCTATCCTGGGCACTATACTAGCTATCCTGGGCACTATACTAGCTATCCTGGGCACTATACATGCTATCCTGGTCACTATACTAGCTATCCTGGGCACTATACCAGCTATCCTGGGCACTATACCAGCTATCCTGGGCACTATACCAGCTATCCTGGGCACTATACTAGCTATCCTGGGCACGATACTAGCTATACTGAGGCACTACCTTCCCATACTGGGCACTATACTAGCTATACTGGGACACACTGGGGGGGATCATGCGGCCAGCATTCCTACCCCCGGCTTATATGAGGGTCAATCATTTTTTCCTGGTTTTTCAGGCAAAAGTTGGGGGGTCGGCTAATATGCGGGTCGGCTTGCTTGCGAGTATATACGGTACACACAACAGATGCTAAAGTGGACCCAAATTAAAAATACAAAATTTCAGAAATAAAATCTATTTTCTAAATTATAATAATAAATAGCAGCCTTTTTTCAGCTGCATGATGACAAATATAAACTATTTTACATTTATTGGAGGAACCCCTCCCTTCCTTTCAAATTGCCGGGATTTTTCCGGCAAACTGGTGGAGTAGATGGTGTCCGGCAATGGAGGATTTGCTAATGGCTGCCCCCAGTATAACCCAAGCTATGAAAAGAGAAGGGTGAAAAGCATGCACTGAAATCATCATAGGTTTGAAGGAGTGTTTATTTATCTTTGTATGTGTCAGAGTGGTGCAACTAAATATTTTTAATTAAAAAATGTTTGGTTTGGGTCCGCTTTAAGCTTACTAGTCTATAGTTTCCTGGCTCTGATTTTTTTTCCATTTTTGAATAAGGGGAAAACATCTGTCTGTACGCCAGTCAAAAGGAACTGATCCACTTGAAAGAGAATCACAGAAAATAAGATAAAGTGGCTTATCGATAACTGAACTCAACTCCTTTAACACCCGGGGTGGATGCCATCTGGGACAGGTGCCTTATCTGTCTTATTTAATCGTTCCTGCACACCTTCCTGTGTTAGGCAATTCATGCTGAATGAGGAAGATTGGGAACAACCCAGGGTCATATTATGAGCTAAAGGCTTCACCTTGGTAAAGGCAGAAGCAAAGCAAGCATTTAAAATTTCCGCTTTAGCTCTGTCCTCCACAATCAAGTTTCCTGCCTGAGTCCTTTATTCTCTTCCTTTTTTCTTTTAGAGTTTATATATTTGTAAAACTTTTTGGGATTTGACTTTATATCACTAGCCACTTTTTTTCCACTTCCAGTTTTGCAAGTCTGATTACATTCTGCAGTTTTTGTTACATTCCCTATAATACTTAAGTGCAGATGCAGTCCCCTCATTCTTTCGGGCACTAAAGGCATTCATACTTCATCATGTCTAAAACAGGATTATTTATCCATACTGGCCTTTTTTTAGATCTAGAGTTTTTATTTCCATAAGGTTTGTACATTCTACAATAGTCTTTAAGAATCTGTTTGAAAGTTTGCCGTTAACTTTCAGTGTCCTTGCCCTATAATTTACTCTCTCAGTCTACCAGTCTTAGTAAATCCCTGAGCTTGTTAAAGTTAGCCTTTTTAAAATGTATAGTTTTAGTTGTCCCCTTGTTCACAACCCTGTTGAGTAGTAGGTCAAATGTTACCATATTATGGTCACTATTTCTCAAATGTTCTCAAACTTGCACATTAGATTTAACAAAAGACAATACGGGATGAGCGCTCTGCAGTGTGATACCTTTTAATTGAGGTTAAAAATGCGTAATAAAAGTTGCACTTACTAGATACATAGGATGAGTAGGCATTTGGTTTGGCATATAGCCCAGAAGAAAACGTCCCACCAAAGAAACGACCTGAGGCTGCAGTGGCTGCTGGGGTCCAGATGGAAGGTGGACTCATGGTGTCTCCTGTGGGGTGACCGTGTGCAGGTGACGTCAAAACGCATTTCGGCATATCCGCGTCTTCGTCAGTTAGGCATTTTTTAACCTCAAAAAGTATCACACTACGGAGCGCTCCTCCCGTCTTGTCTTTTCTCCTAGCAGTCCACTTATAGCCGAGTGTTTGAGGAGACGCTAGAGTGTGATTGTGTTTTGTTCCACATCGACCTTTGACCTCCAGCAGCGCAAGATTTCACATCTGTTTTTCCATTAGATATAACATATAACATGGTCTATTTGATATTACCAAATCCAGCAGAGCATCTCCAATGGTTGGTTCGGTTACCATCTGAGTTAAGTAATCGTCTTGCAGTGTCGATATAAATCTGCCACTTTTACTATAGTGAGTGGCCTCAATTTCCCAGTTAATGTCTGGATAATTGAATAGCGGTAATGCAGAAAACAGCTGGTTTTACCTATTACATTGCCAATTGCTAATTCACCAAACCTATTACCACACTGAAAAGCAAAATGATTAGCTAGTAAGGTAAATTACCAACTTGTGTGGTAGATACCTCAAGAAATATCAAGAACTGTCAATGTCAAAAGAAATAGACAAGATAGTAATGACAGTCACATAATACAAATCAGAGGCAGATAATAATTAGTCATGGGGAAATAGTATACAGTAATTGAAAGTTAAAGGAGAACTGTAGTGAGAGGTATACAGAGGCTGCCATATTTATTTCCATTTAAGCAATACCAGTTGCCTGGCATCTCTGCTGGTCTATTTGGCTGAAGAAGTGTCTGAATCACACCAGAAACAAGCATGCAACTTATCTTGTCATATCTGTCAAATTTGTGAGAAACACCTGATATCCTGCATGCTTGTTCAGGGCCTATGGCTGAAAGTATTAGAGGCAGATGATTAGCTGAATAGCCAGGCAACTGGTATTGCTTAAATGGAAATAAATATGGCAGCCTCTGCATACCTCTCACTACAGTTCTCCTTTAAGAAGTGATAGGCTAAACAAATACTGAATCAATGTACGCTAAAAACGAATCGTATTAGGAGATGTTTCATTTTCGGGGATCATAGCGCGGCAGTGGGGTGGGGGGGGGGGGGTTGGGGTGTTGCAGAGACATGTCGTGAGGCATGCCTCTGTGTCCCATTTGCCCCCCCCCCATGGAACCGCCTTGGGTTCTCTTGCGTGCGTGCTTTTCTCCTGCCCTGTTGCATAGCATCAACAACAGATGGATGAAGATTGTATAGGGCATAATAAATATGATTTGAATTATTCCGCTATCTCCTCTGACTTGAAAAATTTAGTTTATTTCCTATTTAACAAGGAGGCAATATGGGAGAGCTGTGATTGTTTTTTCGAAGTGCTTTAGCTAGGTACTACTGCTTTTGTTATCCATTTCATAGAAAATTTGTTTCTCAGCCATCATTTTTCGTTTAGCTTCAGCAAACAATAGTTTATGTAAAGCAATCCTAGCAGACGTTAACTGTAATGGATAGCGGAGACGCCTCCGCGGAGATAGGCGGCATGGCGGCGGTCTCCGCGAGTCAGCCGACGGCCTCTGCCGCACAGTTACATGCTGGTGATCTGCCTGCTTCTTCTATTGCACATAGATTGAGGGCTACGCGTGCGCGCGCCAGGCGACAGGACCTTTTTAAGCGAATAGAAGGGGAGTCAGCTGATCTGCCAAGTCAGCTGACTCCAACAGTACTTCGGATTGGCTGAGTGGCTGGGGCGGCGCTGCGGAGCAACCTTGTATATATGGTACCAGACTGTCAGTTGCTCCGCCTCTGCTGTTGCAAATGCTTACGTGTGAGCGCTCAGACCTTAGTTAGATCCCAAAGTGTGCTAGAACCAGCCGGAACTGGGGATCCACACTTAGCCAGATTCTGTTGATAGCTTAAAGTACTAATTACATTGTATTATCTGTTATGACCTTCTGCTTTCCTTGACTACTCTCCTGCTTGCTGACTCTGTACCTCTGCTCATCTGATTCACGCCGCCGACTCTGCCTTAACGCAACTCCTAATCAGTCTTCTGTCTTTGTACCTTATCTGTCCGTACGTTGCCTACTCTGCTAGTCTGACCTCTCTATCCTCGCCAGTGGGCCTAGCCACTGGTGAGGGATCTGTAGCATTCACCTGCTCCTCAGGTGAAGCTATATTGCAGCACTGTCTGTAACACCTGCTCCTCAGGTGTCCACTGGCTGCAGTACAGTCTTAATCACCTGCTCAGCTGGTGAAGCTCTATTGCAGCACTGTCTGTAACACTGCTCCTCAGGTGTCCACTGGCTGCAGTACTGTCTTAATCACCTGCTTCTCAGGTGATCAACCTTGCAGCATTCCCTGTTGCACCTGCTCCTCAGGTGTCCTTTAGCTGCAGTACAGCCGGACTCGCCTGCTCCTCAGGTGGTCCTTGGCTGCAGTATTGTCTGTAGTCACCCGCTCCTCGGGAGACCTCCTCTTCTTCATTAAAAAGCAAAGAGGACCTCCTTACCCTGGGAACAAGCGATATCACAATCGCCCAGCTGGTGCTCAGCGTCTAGCAGGTACACCACTCCTGCACATCCATAGACAATACATCAAAGAAGACACGGCACTCAGAAGCTGTATGCAGCGACAAGCTGTATTGGAGCAAGCGATAACACTACATGTTTCGGGCGGAGCCCTTCATCAAGTGTACCGCCCACCATCAACACAGAGCATTAAATACCCCACACCCAGGAAGTGACAACATCTAAAAATTCAAAAAAGTGTATACAACCAATAAGGGAACTACACGTGCATGTCTACCCTGTCAAATCTGAATAAACATGAGTGTATAAACATATCAAAAATTCATAACAATTACATAATATTGCACAATATTATAACATGAGTCAAGGACTTATCTAACAGAAGCATCAAGTCCGTTATTCCTCTGTGGAGTCCCCCCTGTAAAAAATTCACAAAAAGCAGGTAAGATTATTGTTCTCATTAAGGCCCCTAGGAGAGACACAGTCGAATCTCCATATGCATTTAGCTTCACGTTGTAAAAGCAACTTGTCTCTATTGCCACCCCTCTTAAGTGGCGGAATGGAATCAATAATAAACCACCTCAGTTGTGACACAGCATGCCCAGCCTGCACAAAATGCCTAGCTACAGGAGTGTCATAATTCGCTTTTCCTGCGGCATGATTGGTGATAGCCTGTTTGTGCTGTTGAATCCTGCATTTAGCCATGCGTCTGGTCTTACCGATGTAGACCAGACCGCATGGACATTTCAGGCCATACACCACAAAAGTCGTGTAACAAAAATAACGGTTCGTAATAAACATTTTTTGACCGGTTCGGGGATGTAAAATATAATTGCCTTTTAGAATTGAACTACAACAATTGCAGTTTAGGCAAAGAAATGTACCACGTCGCGCTGGAGCTGCTATATCTCGCGTCATTTTCCGTATATCCGAGTCACACACGGTATCACCAATCGATCTGCCCTTTTTATAAGCAAACAATGGTGGTTGTTCAAACAACCTACCATACTCACTGTCTAACTGTAAGATAGACCAGTGTTTGCGGATTATACCCCTGATCTGATCTGACTGATGGCAAAAGGTAGTTACAAACGGAATACGATCATTTGGTCGTCTACTGGTTTTCCTGCTTGCCTGTCTAATTAACCTGTCCCTGTCCAACAGTCTAACCTCCGAGCAAGTTTTGCTCAAAGAATCAACATTATAACCTCTTGCTTTAAATTTTTCAATCAATGTATTGGAGGCTTTGTCATAATCAGCTACGGACAAACAGATCTGTTTGGCTCTTAAGAATTGGCCTTTAGGGATCCCCCTCTTTACACAATTAACATGGAAACTGTCCGTCCTCAGAAGATTATTTTGTTCAGTAGGTTTTGAAAACAATTTTGTCAACAAAGAACTCCCCTCGTGACAAATAGAAACATCCAAATAATTCTTAGCAGTATTGGAGATTTCTGCAGTAAATTTAATTGTCGGATGGAAAACATTGGCCGCATCAATCATAGATTCGAATCGTTCAGGCGTGCTCTGCCACAATATCAAAATATCGTCGACAAAGCGGTAATACGCGAGAGTATCTCGAGTGTACTCCGCGTTGTCAATGAACAGCGTCTTCTCAAGGCTGGCCATAAACAAATTGGCCACTGAGGGTCCAACCGGGGAACCCATACTTGTACCTTGTAGCTGAAAATAGAACTCCTCATCAAATCTAAAGTAATTGCAGCTAAGTACCATCTCAAGACAATCAAATAAATAGTATACCATACGATTGAAAATATTAGTTTCAAGCAATCTGGATTCTATGCATTGCATACATTCCTGATGTGGAATAGCAGTAAATACGTTCTGAACATCAAAAGTACACAAGTACAGGTTATCAGGTACTGGGCCCAAATCAGACAGACGAACAAGGAGATCAGTAGTATCTTTTAAGCAAACCACCTCATCCTGGACCAACGGTTGCAAAAAAGTATCCACATACTTAGCTATCGGGTGCAGGACTGTCCCTACACCCGACACAATGGGTCGTCCTGGGGGGTTCAATAAATTTTTGTACACTTTAGGCAATAAGTACAGGATAGGTGTCTGAGGGTGTTCCGTGGTAAGAAAATCCAACTTGCTATCAAATAGGCAATCCTCTACACCCTGTTGTATCAACATGTCCACTTTTGCTTTTATCTCCCATGTCGGGTTATAATTGATAGGACGGTAGTGACCAGGTAAAGAAAGTTGCCGCATCCCCTCAGCAATATACTTAACTTTTTCCTGAATTACCACAGCACCCCCTTTGTCAGCCTTGGATATAAAAATCCTCATATTTGCTTGAAGGGATTTTAAGGCATTTCTCTCCTGCCCCGACAGATTCCTAAACCTCGATTCCCTAGACCACACTTTACTCACTTCATGTAATACAATATTTTCAAACATATTTAGGAAATCATTCTGAAGATCCGGTATCCAAGTACTCCTTTTATAAAGAGTCCCCTTTTCAACCATTGGTGAGTCTTTAAACCACATTTTCAATTTCAGAGATCTTATGAATCTAAAAAACTCAGTCTCCCAATCAAATTGGTCCATGGAGTAAATTGGCACGAAACCCAAACCTTTCTCTAAAACTTTACGTTCAGGAATAGTCACAGCATAGGAGGAGATATTAATAATATTTTCTCTTACCTCCCCGTTTGTGTCCTGGAAGGATAATTGTCCCGTTCGATCGGCGCACGGGGGTTCCGTCGGATTGCAGACTGACTGCCTCCTGTGCCTCCCCCTTCTTTGCCGCCTGTATCTAACTCGTTCCCGGCCTGCTGAAAAACCGGCTGATGCCTTGGGTCCGCTGGGAGGCGAGTGCCTGCACCTTCTCCCTTAGAGTCCTCCGATGCCACTGCTGAGCTTTCCCCCACTCCGGTCGGGGGGCGGGGACCCTGGGGTTTCGGTTGGCGCGGCCTTCTGTACGGGCGACGTGGAGCTGGTCTCTGTGGACCTGGACGCTGGGGACCATGAGGTACTTCCGGATGTGACGGATTTCCGGAACCAGGCGGATGACGCCGTTCCTCCCGACGTTCTAGGTGCCATGTGTAGACGCGACCCAGCCGGTAATCCTCAGCGTCTCTGCGCACTTTGGACTGCTTCTGAACGGTAATCTCTCTACGAATCTCCTGCAAGCTTCTGTTATGGACAGTATTCAGGTTAGTATAATCCAGGGGTGGCAAGGCAGAAACAAGTTCAGTTTGCAGATTAGTAATATCAGCCTGTATTTCAACGATGTGTACTTGTAACCGTTCTATGGTTAAAACCATAATATCCAGACTACTCTTCTTCATTACTGTTGCACCAAACACTACTCACTTGGCAGTCCTGTGTCTGGCTATACTAGCATTATTGATGATTCTGCAGATCACCACATAATCAGTTTTAGCGAAAGAAGGTGTACAGGTTGGCACTGCAGCAGGTGTACAATCTTGAGTGGGGAGCTGGCAGGACCACTATGCTTCAAACAGCATGGTTGCAATTGCGTGCTCTGGTATAGGAAATAGTAATGCTGTACAACAAGAGGAGAGAGAGGAGAGGAGACCGGCACTGCAATCGACTTATTTATTCCATGCTGTAAAAGGTGCATACAAAGAGTCACATACTCAGTGCAAAATAGTAAACATACCAGGTGGATGAAGCAATGTGGGTGACGGTGGGTGCTGGGCACTGTGGGTGCCCAGCACCCACCGTCACCCACATTGCTTCATCCACCTGGTATGTTTACTATTTTGCACTGAGTATGTGACTCTTTGTATGCACCTTTTACAGCATGGAATAAATAAGTCGATTGCAGTGCCGGTCTCCTCTCCTCTCTCTCCTCTTGTTGTACCACATAATCAGTTTGCAGTAGGTAGTGTCCCATATACACTGGGCAGTGTATATATAGAAGACTCCTGTATATACAGGGGAGCGTCCTGTAGTGGTGTTGTACAGTGTGTAGGCTGAAGATGAAAATGGTGGTGGTGCCGCTCTCTGGAAGCCACTGGATAGTGGTGCAAGTATCTGTATAGACAAGGGGTGGGGGGAATGGGAGGAGAGAGAGGAGAGCGCACTCAGAAGGGTAGCAGTTGTCCCTGGCAAGCCTGCCGGGGAATGATCTCACCTTTAGGACTGACTGACTAGCCCATATGGGTCTGTCAGCAGTCTAGCGTTGTCCCTCTCTATGCCGGGGACGCAGGCAGCAGTGGTGCTTTCAAACAGGATTGGTCACATCAGCTGATCTCCATAGATGGCCGCTCACTGGGTCTTGTTGGATGAAAAGCCTGGAGGCTATGTGTGCAAGTTTGTTAGCTGCACTCTGATCTTCCACTATGTGTGGGGATAGTGTGCTGCTGAAGGTTCCTGGAAGGTGCAGTGCGTGCAGAAAGAATACACGGCAAAGTCCGTGTTTGGTTGAAAAAATAAGAAAATGTTTATTACGCAACGCGTTTCTGGAGAGAAGCTTTCTCCTTTCTTCAGGCTGAAAAACATTTGTACAAGTGTTCAGTACATTTAAATACAATAAGACAGACTGTGATTGGTTAACAAAGGGTTTCTTCATGTTCATCCTGCTCCTTCACCAACCTACCCTCAACAGTTCCATGTAGCCCCATCATAACAGTCATAAAATCCATCACTGCTAATACTCCAGCTAATCCCACTACAAACACCCAAAGTGAATCCACTCCAAAATTTGATCAAGGTCCATTGACCATAAGAACGACAAATCCAAACCTACCTACACCACCATGTTTTTTAGGCTCCAGCCCCAACTTAACACTACACCAGACCACTACAAAAAAGAGGAAAAAGGACCAACTACAGACAAATCCGAGCAAGATCCCAGTTCTTATCAACACATCCATAACACAATACCTATACAAGAATACTACACAAAATCCACAACTTATAGTTGCCCAAAACCTACAAGAAGAGGTAAAAGAGGTGGAAAATACATTAGGAGAAGAAAACAAAACAAACAAAGAACTTTAGAAAATACAAACCAAGAAACTAAAATATATAACCTTTCATCACATACATTAAGCTCCAACAAGAAAAGTCCTGAGCAGAGGACTTTCTTTTTGTCCAAGCACCTCATCAAACACCTATGAACTTCTAGTAGACCTTCAGACATATGTTAGAAAACTTACACTCCAACGTTATTTTATAACCCAAGAATTGAAAAGAAAAGGTCATACTACAGTGGAACCCATAGCAATAATTTCTGATACTGGAGGAACAACAGATGATACTACAACTCTAGCAAATGAAATTGCAACACTTCCAATAAACACCAATTTAAAGGGAAGAGCTTCCTTCAACCCTACTAACTATAGAGGGGCATTTGTGGAGGCTTTTGGCTCAATGGTAACGAAAGAATTCAATACTTTAAAAGAAAAACCAATAATTAGGACCAATCTTGGCAAAATGGAACGTTTAGCCCTAAAACACTTAAAATCTAATGACACCATAGTAATCAGAGAGGCTGACAAAGGGGGCAGTATAATAATACAGGACAAAACAGTATATATCAAGGAAGCGTACCGGATCTTAAATGACCCCCAATACTACAAAAAACTCAAGAATGACCCTACTGAATACTATCTTGAAAAATATAATGACATGATCTCTAGGGCCTATAAAAACCACATTTTGAATAAAAATGAATTTGGCTTTTTGACTGTACAAACACCACAAACGCCTTTTTCTACCATTTGCCAAAGATTCGTAAAGACCCAACCAACCCTCCTGGTCGACCAATTATTTCTGGTATACATTCCATCACATCTCACCTATCGCATCTTATAGATCTCCACCTGCAGAAGTTTGTACAAGCACTACCGTCATATCTGAAAGATACTACCCATACTATCAATACATTACAGAAAATCAAATGGAAACGTGAATATATATGGGCCACCCTGGATGTGAGCTCCTTATATAGCAACATCCCACAGGAAAAAGGGCTCCAGGGTATTGCATATTTCCTAGAAGGTGACCCTCTTATGCCGGAGAAACAGAAAGATTTTTTCCTTGAAGCTATCGATTTTATTTTGAAATCGAATTATTTTAGTTTTTTAGGCGATATATACCTACAGGTCAGGGGGACCGCCATGGGGACTCAGTTCGCGCCGAGTTTTGCAAATCTCTATATGGGTTGGTTGGAGGACACACTCATTTGGTCTCCAGACAACCCGTTTGGCGCGAACCTAGTCCTCCATAAACGTTTTATTGACGATATTATATGTATCTGGAATGGCCCTTTGGAAAAACTGAATGATTACATCCACTATCTAAATGGGAATCATTTTGGGCTTACTTTTACAGCCAACATGCATCATACAACTATTGATTTTTTAGATTTAGCGATTTTTACAGATACATCGTCAGACAAGATTTTTACTAAAACCTTTTTTAAACAAACAGACTGTAATGGTTATCTTAATTTTAAAAGCGAACACTACAAGCCATGGCTAAAGAACATCCCGTATGGTCAATTTAAGCGCAAGAAACTGTTCAGAAAAAAAGATTTTGACCAACAATCGGAACTTATAAAAAAGAGATTTTTACATAAACAATATCCACCTAAGATTGTCTGTGATGCACAGAAAAAAGCTGGCAGCCTATCACAGCAGGATTGCTTACAAACGAAATTGAAACAACATAACAATGCCGATATAGAAAGAAAATTGAATATGGTTATGAATTTCTCCAGCCAACATAAAGAATGCAGAGAAATACTCGAAAAACACTGGGGCCTCCTACTTAATGATCCCTTACTCAAAACAATACTCCCACCAAACCCTAAAATCACCTATAGACGAGCAAAAACCATACGAAATATAGTGGCACCTAGTAGACTGAAGGAGAAGCAGGAGAAGAGGACTTGTACACTAACAAATACAACAAAGAACGGCTCTTTCTGCTGCAGAGGAAACAAATGTCTATGTTGCAAAAATATGCAAAATGGCCGAAAGGATTATAAATCATCCATCAACAACAAAGTCTGGCAGATCAACCAGCGCCTGACTTGTAAATCAGACTATGTAATTTATTTGCTAGAATGCCCTTGCAATTTACAATATATAGGCCGCACCAAACAAAAATTGCATAAACGTATTAATAAGCATAGGGAAAACATCAGAAAGGGCTATTCAAAACACAGTGTCTCTAAACACTTTGATGACTTTCATAATAGAGACCCATCTTTAATGAAGATCACCATCTTAGAACAAATTTTTGATGGAAACAAATTCAACCGTTTTAGGAATCTCTGTAATAGAGAGACCTTTTGGATTTTACAGTTAAAAACTTTAACACCAGATGGTCTGAATGTTGCAATTGAAAATATGGTGAACTAGAATCCGTATTATAGTTTTATAATTTTCTGGTTGAATACAGTGAAATAACCTGCCTTTCTGTATATATGATTATATTGCAATTTTTTTTTTTATTATTATATTATTATATTTTTTTATTTTATTTATTATATATATTTTTTTCCCATTATGCGTTCATAATTACCATTAATGTTACTTTCATTAATCCAACCACAGAGTATCCATAATAGTCCCAGTGGTTGTTTTTACCCTTTGTGTTTTTTTGTTTGGGTGCTTTGCTGCCACCTAGAGAATCTGTGTGCTTATTGCACCTTAACAATCTGATCAATATATTTGTATATCCTTTATAGACTGCAATGAAGCCAGTTATGGCGTTTTTAATTAATTTCTTATATTTTATCACATTTTTTCATATATATATGTATAAAACAATTCCCACCCATTATTTATCAATACCTTTTTAACTTCAGTATTTTTATTTTTTAACTTAATTTTATCATAGTTAAACTTGGACTTTTTTCCCTCCAAGACTGCAAAGGATTTTGGGATTTGTATTTGCATACCCACATGCATTGACCTGCTTGTTACCTTTGTTAACCAATCACAGTCTGTCTTATTGTATTTAAATGTACTGAACACTTGTACAAATGTTTTTCGCCTGAAGAAAGGAGAAAGCTTCTCTCCAGAAACGCGTTGCGTAATAAACATTTTCTTATTTTTTCAACCAAACACGGACTTTGCCGTGTATTCTTTCTGCACGCACTGCACCTTCCAGGAACCTTCAGCAGCACACTCTATCCCCACACATAGTGGAAGATCAGAGTGCAGCTAACAAACTTGCACACATAGCCTCCAGGCTTTTCATCCAACAAGACCCAGTGAGCGGCCATCTATGGAGATCAGCTGATGTGACCGATCCTGTTTGAAAGCACCACTGCTGCCTGCGTCCCCGGCATAGAGAGGGACAACGCTAGACTGCTGACAGACCCATATGGGCTAGTCAGTCAGTCCTAAAGGTGAGATCATTCCCCGGCAGGCTTGCCAGGGACAACTGCTACCCTTCTGAGTGCGCTCTCCTCTCTCTCCTCCCATTCCCCCCACCCCTTGTCTATACAGACACCACATAATCAGGTATAGCATCTGTATTATTGGTGATACTGCAGATCACCAATAATCAGAAAATCTGTTTAGCTGACACCAATCGTTACATTAACTCTCAAATGTTTGTGCCACAATCGTTTGTTTGTGCACTCCCTCCAGACGTGAAATCTTATTAGACATTCACAAGGCTCTCCTCTCTTTCCCTTTTCAATTTAGCTCCCATTCGGATGAAATGTCCCCTCAATACTGGTTTATTTGCTTCCCAGATAGTTGTAACAGCTATTTCAGTCTGCTTATTTGAAGTGAAGTACTCATCAATCACTCTAGTGATCTCAGCAACTCTACACTTCTCAGCCAGAAGGGCTGAGTTAAAGTGAACCTCCGGACTAAAAATCGACTCAGCAACACTGAAAAGACTTGTTGTTTCTTTAACAGTTTCACAGCATCAGAACTTTGTTTCTCTTATACAAGCTTAATTTTTAGCTGCACAGATGAAAACTGCCCAGGCTTTTTCCCCCTGATGCTGTGCAAAGCATAATGGGATTTCTGATGTTGTTCTCGTTCTGCTGTTTTGGTGCAATTTTTTTTTTTACATTTTGAATTTGACATTTGAAGCCTAGCATGTGCAGCTGGGAGGAGTAATCAGGACACAGGACAGTTGGAACTGTGTCTCCTGCTCCTTGTCACCTCCTTTCAACCAAAAAGATGGCTGCCTCCATGACAAAGATGGCAGCCCCCGTGAATCACAAACATTTGCCTGTTCTTTTAAAACAGGGTGGGTAAGATATTATATTACCTATCTATTCTAATTAACATAACTAATGTAACTTGATGACAGTATGTTTGTTTAGGCTGAAGTTCCCCTTTAAGCTTCCAACACCATGTTTTTGAAAGCCTATCTGGGAACTGCATAGTCAAAAAGATTGGAGCATGATCCAAAACCACTTTAATACCAATGGAAGAGTCGAGGAACCAGAGTCAGGTCTCTTTGAGAAACAAAGAAATAATGAATCCTTGTGTAGTTATTATGAATGGGGGAAAAGAAAGTAAAATCCCTGTCTGTCGGGTCGGAGACTCACCAGGGGTCCATGAATGTCAACTTCTGCAGGTGCAGCTTAAAGGGACTCTGAGCACCTCTCCAGGGTATGCCTAGAGACTCCGACCAGTACTGCAAAGTACTTAAAGATGCATACTATTCTGTAGCTTGTGCTCTCCTATTTCATTTGATGCCTGAATCGCCATTCTACACCAAATAGTTTTCATTCAATTTAATCCCGGCTGCCATCTTGGCTATGTTATAACTTCCGGGTCACCCATGTCTTCTCTGTTAGAGAAGTGCATTACTGAATGAAGCAGGAAGAGGAAGTAACACGCATGGCCCTCCTCCAGAGGGGTCATAACACGACTTTGTTGGAAGTCATCTGGCTTAAAGGCATACCCATGAGATGTGCTCGGAGTCCCTTTAATAGTTTTTAGGGCTGTATATGATAGAGAAGAGGAAGCATTGGAGCAATCCACCGTGGGATTAAGGGAACATTAAAATCTCCACCGAAGAGCAAAATAGCTTCACAAAAGCCCATCAACCTTGATAGAACTGAGATAAAGAAAGAATGCTGCGACTTGTTATGGGCGTATACAGATGCCATAGTTTCCTTTCACCAATTCTACCCTTCACAAATAGGAATCTTACGTCCACATTACAGACCACCTCCATCAATTCAAAGGGGATATCTTTTTGAATAAATATGGACACACATTTCGTTTTAGAAGTATTAGAAGTGGCGAGGAATGTCTGGGGGAAGTTCCGGACAAATTTGGATGGAATATGGAGTCTTCTAAGGCGGGTCTCCTGTAAGAAAGCAAAATGGACCCTCTCCCTTATAAAATCAAACACCATGGATCTCTTCTCAGGAAAATTCAACACATTGACATCTAATGACATAAACTTCCAGGTAGTTTGGGAGGATACTGTAAAATTATCATTAACATGAGACCATGCCATAGTACGATCGTAGCCCAATAAGGATATGTCATGAGTGTTGAAAGAAAGGGATAACTCACCTCCACAAGAAAAAACAGGAAAAAGAAAGTATATAAATAGAAAAGAAAAAAGAGAGGAGAGCAAAGGAGAGCGTTGACACAGGGTTAAAAACGCCAAGGGTAGATAACCAGGTAGGATATACATGCAGGTAACAAAACAACCCACGTGAATACGGTGTGGAGGGCTGTACTCACAACCCAGTGGGCTTATCGTAGTCAGTGCAAAGTAAATCACACTGTGTGGGGACTCAGAAGATGTCTGAGCAAGATGACAGAATCTCACCTAAATATGAGCGGACCTGTTGTAACCACTGCAAGAACACAACATACAACCCCATGCAATGCCCCAGAGTAAAACTTCAAAATAAAAATGTGTACTTTCCCATACTAAAGAACCAATGAGAGCAATATGTTTACAGGCAAGTGTGAGAGAGTGCCCGACGCTTAACCCCAAGCATACTACGAGACCCAATAACAAGATAATTAGGTGGAGGGTACTGTAATTTGAATCCCTAGAGAGAGAATCCTCTAATAATGAGGAGAACCACCCACCTTCTAATCCGATCATTACCTAAACCACCCACCTCAGTATTCTGCAGAGTATATAAGTCAGAACTCATAAAATAATAACATAGAAAACGTTTGGGGGGGGGGGGGGGGGAGGGGGGAATCACATCAACCTTCACTTTCTCACACAGATTATACGCTTGAGATATTAAAGAGACTTAGGTAACTAAGAAAAGCTAGTAATTTCTAGACCAAACTTCATCCAAATGCAAGGACAAACCAAAAGTCCAAAGAAACACTTGTAGATGTAGACTAGTACTCACATCCCACTCCCTCCCCCATACTCTTATATTCAACAATACAAGGGGAAGGAATGTGTGAGGACCATGCTAACATTATTGCAAAATGAACCTCCAACTCTACTCAGATCAGAGGGAAAGTATGTATAGCAGATTTCACAGTAAAAAAATAGATGTACAACATGGCATGGTCCCCCCACCTCACCCCCAAATGTCAACAGAGTTCCCCATATTCCAAGTAACCTGACTGAGAAGCTCTAAACAGCAACATTATTACCAACAATACCAGTAACATATAACATCCCAACAATCCCCCCCCAACCCCTCAACTTTCCAAAACATATTGAGTAACAGATAAAGAGAGTCATCCTTGGAGCAGGTCTAAAAAACTGACAAAAAACATCAGGGGGATGGTGGAGGTCAGTATAATCTGATTTCGAGAAGGGGTTATCGAACAAAGGAGAAAACAAGAATTTAACGATTGCTATGTGTGGGGCAATATTTAAGGACCAACAGTCCGCTAAAACAAGTAGCGGGTAAAAGGTAAATGATAAGTCCTCATTCCCCTTCCGAGGAACCAAAATCATGCCATGAGGGCTGAGATGTCTTCTTTGCTACTGGATTAGCGTGTGACAGGGGATAAGAGTCATAATTAATTTCCTCCTCAGGTTTTATCGGTTTACATCTCCCATGTTGCAACTGGATAGAGGATGAGGGAAAGCAATCCAAGTCAGTAACGTTGACCAGTGGGAGGCCAAGATCTTTGCAGAAGTCCGGGACCCCTAACGCATTGCGAAGCGTGTACATTTTCCCACCATGTTGTACTGTAAACGCAAAGAGGAACCACCATCTATAAGCCAAACCCTTGTCCCGTAGAAGAAAAGAGATGGCATACCACTGGCTGAAAACCCTTTGTTGTGTATTTCGGAACAGGAGCACTGCATGTTATGGACCGTAGTTCTTTATCAGGTGCATCATGGTTATGCACCTGATGAAGGACTACGGTCCGTAACATGTAGTGCTCCTGTTCCAAAATACACAGCAAAGTGTTTGCAGGCAGTGGTGTGCCGTCTCTTTTCTTCACATGGTTTGACCCAGTACCATTTTGAGCAATTCGGTCGAGGCTCGACACTGGCTTATCACCAGGTTTCACCCACCTTAGCAGCTGTGTCCTTGGCACCACACATACAATTGGTCATTTTCCCTTAGAGCCTGCAAAATGGGTTTTAATGCTCTCAGCTTGGTGAGTGTAATTGTAGAAAGGTTCTGAAAGAGGTGTACAGGGTGGCCATTAAATAAGATTTTTTCCTAGCCGCTTGCTGCTCACATCATATCTTCCTTAAACTGAAAGGATGCAAGGCAGCATATAATGTCACGTGGCTGATCTGCATCAGTCGCACAGGCCCGGAGGGCTCAATGAGCATGGATAAAGTCCAGATGCGTATCCTATGATCTATCTATTAGATCGTTAAAATTGGCAGAGAGGGCCTGCTAAATATTGTCCGGTGTCACAGATTCAGGAGTTCCGTTCAGGCGGATATTACACCTCTGTCTCCGATTGTCTAAGTTCTTAAGATGTCCGGTGTGTTCTGCAAGCCCATCAGAATGATGCTCAAGGGTCACTAAGTGAGCGCCAAAAGACGCCATATCATTGCGGACCTCAGCAATCGCCACGTGGAAGGAGCTCTTAATGTCCTCCACCATGGTGCAAATGTCAGCCAACCTAGGTGGTTTGTCACCAGCCTTCAACCCCCCACGGGGAGAGGAGTACTGGAAGGAATACTGCGCTGAGCCTTCTTTTGTCGGCGCCATCTTTGAGACGTGCATGCCGATCAGTTGAGAACAGAATATCTCCGGTACTGTTCTGCCAAGTTGCGTTTGAGTAGGTCCAGGCTCAATGGTAGTGCTCTGGGTTCTATGGGAACTCCTCATATCAAGTCTGGGGCATCAAGGGGTCTCAAAAACAAGGCTTCTGGCGGCGGAAGCTCAGAGACTCAGCAGCCATCTTCATACAGCGTCAAGCCACGCCCCATTTCTCGTCATTTTTCATCTCTTTCTTATTTCTGTCCATTCATTCTGTCCAGCTGACAGATATATTTGTCTGCCAGCTAATGTATGTTTTTTTGTGTATAGTTTTATAATAAATTAACGATTTTATACAGATACAGATTTGCTCCTGTATCTGATCATTCTGATCTATGCTAAGACCTCCATATCCTAAAAAGAGGCACCCTACCGCATTGCCGTATTCTTATAAATTGCCAATTTGGCTAGTTAGGTTGCAAACAGTGGCAGATCTAGAGACGTGCAGGCATGGCTAGTGCCATGGGCGCCAACGCCCCATGGGCGCCATGTCTGCTGCCATGCCACCGCACTGCTTCCCCGGTTCCCGGTGTCGCCCCCCGCTGCCGCTACCAGAGCTCCGATCTCCTCTGTCACAATACTACGCAGACCTCAGATAAGCGGCATAGCAGAGCAGAGACGCTCACTACTCGAGCCTGGTATACTCCGAATGCGGAAGTGACGGCATTGGCCACTTCCGCATTCGTAGTACACCAGGCAGGAGTAGTGTGCGCGCCGTCTCTGCTTTCCTATGCCGCTTATCTGAGGTCTGTTACTTGTAGAAAAAGATCCAGATAAGAGTGGCACTCCCTATTCAATGTACATAAGCAGTGGGTTAGAAAAGCAAATATTGGTCTCACCATACCATCAGCGGCGACCCTTGTCTCTTGCTGGGACGTGTGCTCTACGGTCAGTTGAAGAAAGCTTGAATACTGTTATCCATTATGGAGAAAAAAGGAAAGAATTCCGGACACCTTCCGTCCAATGCTTTAATGGCAAGTGTTAGCAGACAGTATTCAGGGTACCATGTCACAAAGATACCTGCATCTGGTGATCCTCAGTGGTGATGGTGCGGTGGAGGTGGGGGTGCCAGGGCACTAGGTGGGACTGGCGACAGCCGTTTTGCGTCTATACAGACGCTTGGTCACGCTGCGTACCACTGTATTGGGTGAGCAGCATGCATCCAGCCTATAGCGGGGACAAGCCCCGCCTCTTCCGGGTGAAGCGCTCACCGCAAGTGATTGGAGAAGGTGGGGAGGGCGGAGGCCAGTAGGAGCCAGTGTCGAGTCTGTACTACAAGACCCATGAAGCCCTGCGCTCAGGTCCGCCTACAGAGGAAAAACGCGTAGCGCCCTTGCGTCACGCCGCACCTACGAAACCCATAAGGCTTTCCCTATTGGGTTTGTATGCGGGGGCTGAGTAAACGGCCCCTTTGTAAGCGGTAGCCATGGCAACAGCAAGCCATACTCTTAACGTGGCACATGGACCGAGTGGGTGTGTAAATTTCCACATCCCAAACTACATAGGTTTGCAATATAATAAGCGGGGCAATGCTTCTGTCCCCTTACTTACTCAGCATATGACCTTGCCTCCAGGGCCTCCACCCTGCCCCTCCTAGGAAAAGTTGTGACATTTAGTGACAATTAAAACCTATAAATTGGGAAACTGAGTTAGAACAGCACTTCTCTTCTGGACTTGTAATAATATATCCTCATGGCTTATTAATTACTTATGTCTATACAAAATGACATAGGGTCGTTGTATAATTGGGTTGAGGGACAGCAGGGACCTTGAATAAAAGTACAAACTAAGAGGAACACAAAGGGAGAATTAGGGACCAGCCTAATAGAAAATGACAGCTACAGTCACCTCCACCTCACCTACACCATAGGGGGCTTAGGTTACATAACTCCTAAACTACATATTTATTATCAGAAAATTACACAAAACTCCTTTGAACTATAGGTGTTATAGACTTCAAGGGTCCAACATACAGGCAAGTTCAATCTTGTCATTCAGTCCTCCTGGGCCCATTGCCTCTGTTCGCAATATTATGCGTGTTTCTCTTCTTAGAAGCAATTTGTCCCTATCTCCTCCCCTCCTGGGGGCTTCCACCTTCTGCAAAACTCCAAAGGTAAGGCCACGACTGGACCTATCGTGCTTTTCTCTCATATGTGTCACTAGTCTGGTACAGCTCTTCCCTGCCTTAATGGTACTAACGTGTTCCCCTATTCGAACCTTTATTGGCCTAGTGGTCTGGCCAATATAAAATCTCTTACAAGGACAGAATAATACATAGCCCACATAATCCGTTTGGCAGGTGAAGAAATTTCTGATTTTAAATTCTACCCCTCCTATCTGAATAACTTTCGTTAGGTCTGCATAGTATTGTGACAGAGGAGATCGGAGCTCTGGTAGCAGCGGCGGGGGCGACACCGGGAGCCGGGGAAGCAGTGCGGTGCAGTGCGGTGCGGTGGCATGGCGCCCATGTGGTGAGGAGAGCGGGGCTCAGGTAGCCGAAGTGAAGTGACACAAGGAGCACAGCAGCACTGATGAGGAGGACCAGGATGTCGCCGATCTGAGGTCAGTAATGATGGCACTCTGACCATCCCTGTGCACCCTGACCCTCCCCGTGTAGTGTACCCTTAACCAGCCTGCACCCTATTCACCTTGATCCATCCTGTGCACCCTGGACCAGCCTGCACCCTTTGCACCTGACCCTCCCTGGGCACCCTGACCCTCCCTGTGCACCCTGAACCAGCCTGCACCCTATGCACCCTGACCCTCCCTGTGCACCCTGACCCAGCCTGCACCCTGTTCACCCTGACCCTGTGCACCCTGACCCTCCCTGTGCACCCTGGACCAGCCTGCAACCTGACCCTCCCTGTGCACCCTGACCCACCCCGTGTAGTGTACCCTTAACCAGCCTGCTCCATATTCACCCTGACCCACCCTGTGCACCCTGGACCAGCCTGCACCCTGTGAACCCAGACCCTCCCTGTGCACCCTGAACCAGCCTGCACCCTATGCACCCTGACCCTCCCTGTGCACCCTGATCCAGCCTGCACCCTGTGAACCCTGTTCACCCTGACCCTGTGCACCCTGACCCTCCCTGTGCACCCTGGACCAGCCTGCACCCTGTTCACCCTGACCCTGTGCACCCTGACCCTCTCTGTGCATCCTGACCCACCTGTGTAGTGTACCCTTAACCAGCCTGCACCCTATTCACCCTGACCCACCCTGTGCACCCTGAACCACCCTGTGTAGTGTACCCTTAACCAGCCTGCACCCTATTCACTCTGACCCACCCTGTGCACCCTGAACCAGCCTGCACCCTGTGCACCCTGACCCTCCCTGTACACCCTGACCCTCCCTGTGCACCTGGACCCACCCTGTGTAGTGTACCCTTAACCAGCCTGCCCCCTATTCACCCTGACCCACCCTGTGCCCCCGGACCAGCCTCCACCCTTTGCACCCTGACCCTCCCTGTGCACCCTGAACCAGCCTGCACCCTGATCCACCCTGTTCACCCTGACCCTGTGCACCCTGAATCAGCCTGCACTTTGGCCCAACCTGCACCCCAACCCACCCTGACCCAGCCAGCATTCTGGACCCTGACGAAGCCAGCACCCTACATTCTGACCCACCATGCCCCATCCTGTGCACCCTGACCCACCCTGCAGCCTGACCCAGCTAGCACCCAGCATCCTTACCCAGCTAGCACTCTGACGTAGGCAGCACCCTGACCAAGCCAGCACCCTGATCCACCAAGCACCCTGCAGCCTGACCCAGCTACACCCTGCACCCTGACATGGGCAATACCCTGCACCCTGACACACCTAAATGACCAAGCCAGAAACCTGCACCCTGACCTACACTGCTCTCTGACCCAGCCAGCACCCTGCATTCTAATCCACCAAGCACTCTGCACCCTGACACAGCCAGCACCCTGCAACCTGACCCAGCTAGTCACCTACACCCTAACCCAGCCAGCGTCTTGTACCTAGACTCAGTCAGCACCCTGACCCACCCAGGTCCCTGCAGCCTGACCCGGCCAGAACCCTGCTCTCAGCCAGCACCCTGCACCAAGCCAGCACCCCCTGGCTAAAACACATAGACAAAGGTAACAAATATATATGAGAAAGGATGCTGTTTTTACGGGAGGGGGCACAATTTCAGTGTTTGCCATAGGCGCTGTATTGGCCAGATACGCCTCTGGTTGCAATTAACTGTTTTACTTCCTTTTCGGAGAAGCTAGCTTCGAGATCTCTCTATCTCGTAAAACCTAGAGAGTGGTGGCAGCATATTATAATCGTTTTGCAGCGCAAAATCAATAATTTTATTTTTACAGATAGTACACACAATTGAGACTGTATTATTCTTGGGCACACAAACTAATCTTAACCATTTATTGTGCTTATGGTGGATTCACCTACAGAAGTCTCTAGTGGATGAGACCTGTATGGTAACTGTGGCATAATAAGACAGGATTGGCGGGTGATTTTCACAGGTTATGCTACCATCCTGAATTTTGTTTCCTTTTTATGAATCCCAAAAGTGTATTTGCTTTAGATGCAGCTGCTTGGCATTGAATATGCCTGCAATTAGTACAGAATGTTGCTGCCAGATTGCTAACAAACCAACCTTGCCACTGCCACATTACAATGATTCTTTGCTCACTGCACTGGCCGCCTGTATATTAGAGAATACTCTTCAAGATGTGTTGGCATTCAAATCCCTACACAATTTGAGTCCTGAATACATGAAGGATTTGCTGAAACTGCACCACACCTCTCACAATTTCAGATCTGCAGTATCCATACATTTGGTCACTCCCAGAGAGCACCTCAACCTTTGGAGCTAGAGCTTTCTATCATGTGGCACCCTTTGGACCTCCCACACCTAGTAAAGTCAGCCCCATCGCTGGAGTTATTCAAATCCAGACTGTTTAACCTGGCATTGGCGGACTTGTGGAATTCTTCCTCTGTACCACAATTAACTAATCAACCAATTACTGGTTTGAGCCATGCTTTTGCGATTGGAGTCCTATGGGAGAAAAGCGCTTTACAAATGTTGTTTGTTGTTGATGGATGCTCTCTCTGGTTTGTATTGTATTGCTGTCCCTTATTTCCTGTCCTTGGGATCACCTGAGCTCACATTAAGCTCCCGTTCACATTGCACGCATTGCCATCCGTGTTTCAGCCAACGTGTGCAGGAGGCAGAAACGCGCGACATCAGAACTGCATAGACTGCACTGTCTGATGCTCACACTGCATGAGTTCCGGACCAGTGTGGTCCGCGAACGCATGCTGCACGCATTTTTTAACAAAACACGCGGCTGACCTATTCAGTATAATGAATGCGATCAGCCACGCAATGCATTGAAAGGCAGATGGGGTGCGTTCGTACACATTGCGTTCCGCTTGCACGGGCATCTGCGTTTGGTAATGTGGAGGCGGCTTTAAGCCATGGAGAATATGAAGGCAAATCTCAGCAATGGAATATACAGCTATATAAGTCCAAAGGAAGGTCTAACCACCTCCATTTAACTTTTTTTTAATGGGAATTAGGCTTCATCATTCATACAATAACATAGATATTTGTACAGTGTATTTGATGTTATCCTTTATCAAATATTTCCTGCTGCAGGAAAGTGTTTGCTACATCTACAGTATAACAGTACATCTCTAAGACCTAGCAAAATCACTCCAACTACATAAAGTAAATGGCTCTTGCTGTTCCACAACAAGTTTAAGAGGCATTAATATTAATAGAGAATCAGTGTTTACAATATCTGCAGCATGGTAGATGGAAAAGATACTTCACATTTGTCATTAAATATTTAGTAGACTTTTGGATATTTCTTGCCTCTTAAATGTGAGCTTGTAGTGTCTTCATGGAAGGGGATGTGTGTTTTACTTGGATGGGCCCGTGGTATAGTGACTGCAGCTGCAGGTAGTGTATATGCAGTTGGTTGGTGATACCCTGTGCTATCAAGCTGGATAGCAGCTCTGTGAAAGCTAAAGCCACAGAACGCTCCAGAGCAGCCTTCTCCTGGCTTGGCGAAAGCAGGAAATTCTTGCCAGGGAATATAGTGCCCTCTTGAGTGATGAAAAATTATGAGCAGATGTGCAGCATCCTCATTACAAAAAAAAGAGAAAGAACACTGTCAGATGGATGAATATTTAAGTTCAATGCTCTATTAGTCAGTCTGTATCATGCAAAATGTAAGCTAGAAGTATTTTCTGGTGATAGAGAAGAGGGATGGGAAAGGAGGAAACTGGATGACGTTAATAGCAACTTTAACAATGTGTGACATAATAAACTGATTATTGCTAGAGAAGAATACAATCTAAAGCAGAATTTTGATGGCACATGCAGATAAAAAAAAAATCAATCACTTGGTTTTGAATGACCATTAAGCCATTTGGATTACGCAATAATATTGCAACATTTCATGCAATGGGACTGGATTGTATAAGAAAAAGTTGAATAAAATAAAATACCAGCAATATATCTAACAAACTTATTAACTAGATATCATTACCACAAACAAACAAATTTAAAAGATCACTATCATAAAAAAAAATACAATGTACATTTTTCCCAGAGTATGGGCCAGTGCACACCAAAAAGCACTAGCATAATCGCAAACGCTCAGCGCTTTTTGAAGTGATTTTTTTAAGGTGATTCTAGGTGTGTGCCTAGCAATTTTTTGTATTTATACCTAGTGATTTTTGGAGCATTTTTGTGTAGCATTTTTTTTTGTACAGTACAGCTGCTAGTGTACTGGTTTTGTCACAAAAACACTTCTGATCTAGCGCTTTTCAGAGCGATTTTCCACTTTCCTATACTTAACATTGAGGCTGAATCGCCTCAGAAATCAGCAGAGATGCTGCAGGACCAGCGTTTGCGTTTGGGAAAAAAAAATCACATTACTCTGGTGTGATCCATCCCATTCTAATACACTAGCCAAGCGCTTTTTAAAGCTCTAGCGTTTTAAAAGCGTTCGGAAGTGCTCTTTGTGTGCAACAGCCCTAAAATGCATTAATAATTTATGTTTTTTCTATGCTGCAGTCACTTACAATGGGCCTGATTCATTAAGACCTGTTTTGGTAAAAATTTCATGTGAGGTTATTAACCTCAGGCAGAAAAACTATTTTTTTGGTCGTATTCACAAATATTTCACTCATGCCTTCTTAAAACAAAAGGTATTTGCGATAATTCAAATCAGTGTTGCCAACCGCCCATAAATGTACGGGCATACCGTAAATTTTTTAGCAAATTTCATTGCCCGTGAATTCTGTAAGGAATTTGGCAGCATCCTGTGAGCAGGAGGGGAGAGAAGAGGGAGCGAAGGGCACAGCGGCGGGGATGGGGGGCCGCCCCCCCCTTCCCTCACCTGGGGCTCCCCCTTCCTTGCTCTCCCCTCCAGAACTAAGTTTTGTGGCAGCGGCTGGCAGCAGGCGAGACTTACCTCTGCCTAGATCCAAGGGCCGGAGGAAGTTCTGCATGCTGCTGCTCTAGTCTAGACCAGACCAGACTAGCAGCATGCAGAGCTTCCTCTCGCGCCTGGAAGAAGACAGGGGTAAGTCCCACCCGCTGCCAGCTGCTGCCACAAAACTTAGTTCTGGATGAGAGAGCGAGGAAGGGGAAGCCCCAGGTGAGGGAAGGGGGGGAGAGACATCCCCCCTTCCCAGCTGCTGTGCCCACTGCTCCCTCTTCACTGCGCTGCCTCCCCTCCTGCTCTTGGGGAACCCTTAAGTCCTGGCTACCAATTCTTGGGACACCTATACACCTTGCTACCTATTCTGGGGACATCTACACACCTGGCCACCTATTCTGGGGACATCTATACACTTGGCTACCTATACTGGGGATAACTATAGACCTGGCTACCTATTCTGGGGACATCTGTACACCCGGCTACCTATTCTGTTGACATCTATACACCTGGCTACCTATTCAGGGGACATCTATATACCTGGCTACCTTTTCTAGGGACATCTATACACCTGGCTACCTATTCTGGCGACACCTATACACCTGGCTACCTACTCTGGGGATGCCTATAGACCTGGCTACCTATTCTGGGGACACCTATGGACATGGCTACCTATTCTGGGGACACCTATAGACCTGACTACTTATTTTGGGAACACCTATAGACCTGGCTGTCTATTCTGGGGACACCTATAGACCTGGCTACCTATTCTGGGAACATCTATACACATGGCTACTTATACTGGAGACACCTATAGACCTGGCTATTTAAACTGGGGAAAACTATAGACCTGGCAACTTATACTGGGGACACCTATAGACCTGGCTACCTATACTGGGGGCACCTTTTTTGGGAGAACTGGTGCCAGATTATCTGTATTTTTGGGAACTGCTGCTGCCAGATTAAGTGTATTTTGGGGAACCGCTGCCAGATTATATGTATGTTGGGGGAACCGCTGCTGCCAGATTACCGTCTTTCCCTGAATATAAGACACTGTCTTATATTCTTTTTGGGGAGGAAATATGTGCTAGGGCTTATTTTTGGGCGGGGGGGGGGGAGCTAGACGCTTTGTGTATGGGGAGGTGTGCGGGCTCTTACCGCACCTCCCTTGTGGCTGCGTCCCCCTCCGTTCCAAGTAATTTCTCCGGTGGTGGCAGCGGCAACGACATGGTATTCAAGCTATGAGGGCGCCCTTTGACCCTCACGCTGCACGCAGTATGCTTTGCCGGCTTTGTGCTGGCGCTCCCTTCCTATCATAATCGTGCGCCTGGCTGATGCGTCCCAGGCGCACATTGATTATTACATGAGGGAAGCGTCAGCGCCAAGCCGGCAAAGTGTACTGCGTGTAGCGTGAGGGTCATAGGGCGGCCTCATAGCTTGAATACCATGTCGTTGCCGCTGCCACCACCGGAGAAATTACTTGGAATGGAGGGGGGTGCAGAAATTACTTGGAATGGAGGGAGGTCCGGTAAGAGCCCACACACCTCCCCATACACACACCGCCCCTCCCCCCCAGCTAGGCCTTATTTTCGGAGTAGGTCTTATATTTCAAGCATGCTTGAAATGTAAGGGAGGCCTTATTTTCGGGGTAGGTCTTATTTTAGGGGAAAGACGGTACGTGTATTTTTGGTGAAATGCTGTAAGATTACATGTATTTTGGGGGAAAACACTATGGCAAACTTCCCCGGCAGACCTTTTACAGCACTGCCAAAATCATATATATTCAGCCCCACCCATGACCATGCCTACATTCTATTAAATTTCTTATATCTAAGATGGCGCCGGACTCAGACGCCGCGGCCACAGGGCTCCGGCCTTTTTTTCTATTTTAATGTAATGTAATCACTTACTCACCTCAGAGCTCCTCTCACGCCGAGGTAGGATGGGGAGGACTAGGGCATGCTGCCTCACTCTGCACCAGCCGTCGCGTCACGGACTGCAGGCCGACGAGAACACCAGCTGTTTCGGGGCCCACGTGGAGGACTCAGGACGCTCCGCGGCAGACAGGAGGGAGCGGGACAGAACCTGCTGATATACCGCCGCTGTTGCCACACCTGTTGCCACACCACTAGCATCGCCACCTGCATCGATCCCACCATGGTCCCGCAGCTCATCCAGGATGGCTTCCTGCAGAAAGGCCCCCCCAGCCATTCCAGCCACAAGGGTTAACACCATGTAGGCCGCCAAACCGCGGCCACAGATCCGGACACAAGGCAAGCATGCACCATCCTCTACTCCCGGCACAAGCTACACTTCCTGCGGGTCTTCCCCTTTGCCTTGAACATCGCCGCCACAAGAGGTCTTTGGCTGCATGCAGGAGGCCACACAGGATGCCTTACAATCCGGCAGGGCCATCCACAATGCTGCTCCTTTGCCGCTGGAGTGCCCAGCAGACTTTGCTACTCTCGTTCCTGTACTGCTCCATCATCTGCTTGCTGCCAGGTCATCAGTAGAGTTGGGCCGAACGGTTCGCCTGCGAACGGTTCCATGCGAACTTCCGTGGTTCGCGTTCGCGTCCCGCAGGCGAACCTTTGCGGAAGTTCGGTTCGCCCCATAATGCACATGGAGGGTCAACTTTGACCCTCTACATCACAGTCAGCAGGCCCAGTGTAGCCAATTAGGCTACACTAGCCCCTGGAGCCCCACCCCCCCTTATATAAGGCAGGCAGCGGCGGCCATTACGGCCACTCGTGTGCCTGCATTAGTCAGAGTAGGGCGAGCTGCTGCAGACTGTCTCTCAGGGAAAGATTAGTTAGGCTTAGCTTGTTCCTGTCTGGCTGCATACCTGTTCTGTGAACTCACCACTGCATACCTGTGCTGTGAACCCACCACTGCATACCTGTGCTGTGAACCCACCACTGCATACCTGTTCTGTTCAGTGGACCCGCCACTGTATACCTGTTCATTGAACCCACCACTGCATACCTGTGCTGTGAACCCACCACTGCATACCTGTGCTGTGAACCCACCACTGCATACCTGTGCTGTGAACCCACCACTGCATACCTGTTCTGTTCAGTGGACCCGCCACTGCATACCTGTTCTGTTTAGTGAACCGCCACTGTATACCTGTTCTGTTTAGTGAACCCGCCACTGCATACCTGTTCTGTTCAGTGGACCCACCGCATCAGTGCACATACCTGTGCAGTTAAGTGAACCCGCCACTGCATACCTGTTCTGTTCAGTGGACCCGCCACTGCATACCTGTTCTGTTTAGTGAACCGCCACTGTATACCTGTTCTGTTTAGTGAACCCGCCACTGCATACCTGTTCTGTTCAGTGGACCCACCGCATCAGTGCGCATACCTGTGCAGTTAAGTGAACCCGCCACTGCATACCTGTTCTGTTCAGTGGACCCGCCACTGCATACCTGTTCTGTTTAGTGAACCCGCCACTGCATACCTGTTCTGTTCAGTGAACCCACCGCATCAGTGCGCATACCTGTGCAGTTAAGTGAACCCGCCACTGCATACCTGTTCTGTTCAGTGGACCCGCCACTGCATACCTGTTCTGTTTAGTGAACCGCCACTGCATACCTGTTCTGTTCAGTGAACCCACCGCATCAGTGCGCATACCTGTGCAGTTAAGTGAACCCGCCACTGCATACCTGTTCTGTTCAGTGGACCCGCCACTGCATACCTGTTCTGTTCAGTGAACCCACCGCATCAGTGCGCATACCGGTGCAGTTAAGTGAACCCGCCACTGCATACCTGTTCTGTTCAGTGGACCCGCCACTGCATACCTGTTCTGTTTAGTGAACCGCCACTGTATACCTGTTCTGTTTAGTGAACCCGCCACTGCATACCTGTTCTGTTCAGTGAACCCACCGCATCAGTGCGCATACCGGTGCAGTTAAGTGAACCCGCCACTGCATACCTGTTCTGTTTAGTGAACCGCCACTGTATACCTGTTCTGTTTAGTGAACCCGCCACTGCATACCTGTTCTGTTCAGTGGACCCACCGCATCAGTGCGCATACCTGTGCAGTTAAGTGAACCCGCCACTGCATACCTGTTCTGTTCAGTGAACCGCCACTGTATACCTGTTCTGTTTAGTGAACCGCCACTGTATACCTGTTCTGTTTAGTGAACCCGCCACTGCATACCTGTTCTGTTCAGTGGACCCGCCACTGCATACCTGTTCTGTGAACCCGCCACTGTATACCTGTTCTGTTCAGTGAACCCACCGCATTAGTGCGCATACCTGTGCAGTTAAGTGAACCCACCTACCTACGTGAGTGCACGCAGTGTGATATACCACTCCGTGCATACCCGATATGGACAAAACAGGTAGAGGAAGAGGTAGTGGCAGAGCCAGAGGAAGGCCACCCGGCAGGTCTGCGCGAGGTCGTGTAAATGTAATTTCGTGTGGACCTGGCCCACAGTACAGTGCTCGGAAGAAGGCACGTCCCATCACCTCCCAAGATTGTCAGGACGTGGTTGAGTATTTAGCGACACAGAACACCTCATCTTGCTCAGCCACCAGTGCTACTACTAGCACCACTTCCGCTGCATTTGACACTTCGCAAGAATTATTTAGTGGTGAAATCACTGATGCACAGCCATTGTTGTTACAGCCAGATGAATTTTCACCAGCTCATATGTCTGAGTTACGCGGCAACATTATGGATGTAACGTGTAAGGAGGATGAAGGACCTACTGATGTTGGTGCATGTTTGGATTTGTCTGAGGCAAGCGAAGCTGGGCAGGATGATTACGATGATGACGATGATAGGGATCCTCTGTATGTACCCAATAGAGGAGATGAAGAGGGGGACAGTTCAGAGGGGGAGTCAGAGAGTAGGAGGAGAAGAGAAGTTGCTGAAAGAAGCTGGGGCAGCTCTTCGTCAGAAACAGCTGGTGGCAGTGTCCGGCACCATGTATTGCCACCTATGTACAGCCAGCCAACTTGCCCTTCAGCATCAGCTGCTGAGGTCCCCATAGTGCCCACATCCCAGGGTGGCTCAGCGGTGTGGAAATTTTTTAATGTGTGTGCCTCAGATCGGACCAAAGCCATCTGTTCGCTCTGCCAACAAAAATTGAGCCGTGGAAAGGCCAACACTCACGTAGGGACAAGTGCCTTACGAAGGCACCTGGAGAAAAGGCACAAACAGCAATGGGATGGCCACCTGAGCAAAAGCAGCAGCAGCACACAAAAGCAAAGCCACCCTCCTTCTCCTCTTCCTCCTCCATCAGGTGCATTATCTGCTTCTGCCGCTTTCTCCCTTCCACCTTCACAGGCACCCTCCTCCACTCCGCCTCTGCCCTTGAGCGGTTCCTGCTCCTCTGCCCACAGCAGCAGTCAGGTGTCCGTGAAGGAAATGTTTGAGCGGAAGAAGCCAATTTCGGCCAGTCACCCCCTTGCCCGGCGTCTGACAGCTGGCGTGGCGGAACTGTTAGCTCGGCAGCTGTTACCATACCGGCTGGTGGACTCTGAGGCCTTCCGTAAATTTGTGGCCATCGGAACACCGCAGTGGAAGATGCCAGGCCGCACTTATTTTTCGAGAAAGGCCATACCCCAACTGCACCGTGAAGTTGAGAGGCAAGTGGTGTCATCTCTTGCGAAGAGCGTTGGGTCAAGGGTACACCTGACCACGGATGCCTGGTCTGCCAAGCACGGGCAGGGCCGCTACATTACCTACACAGCCCATTGGGTGAACCTGGTGGTGAACGATGGCAAGCAGGGCGCAGCGGACCAAATTGTGACACCTCCACGGCTTGCAGGCAGGCCTCCTGCCACCTCCTCTCCTCCTGCTACATGCTCTTCGCTGTCCTCCTCCTCCTTGGCTGAGTGGCAGTTCTCCTCTCCAGCTACACAGCCCCAGCTCCGCAGGGCCTATGCTGCATGCCAGGTACGACGGTGTCACGCCATCTTAGACATGGCTTGTCTCAAAGCGGAGAGTCACACTGGAGCAGCTCTCCTGGCTGCTCTTAAGAAACAGGTGGATGAGTGGCTGACCCCGCACCACCTGGAGATAGGCAACGTGGTGTGCGACAACGGCAGCAATCTGCTTGCCGCTTTGCATATGGGGAAGCTGACACACATACCCTGCATGGCACATGTCATGAATCTAGTGGTTCAAAGATTTGTGGCAAAGTACCCTGGCTTAGCGAATGTCCTGAAGCAGGCCAGGAAGTTCTGTGGGCATTTGAGGCGGTCTTACACAGCCATGGCACGCTTTGCGGAAATTCAGCGCAAAAACAACATGCCGGTGAGACGCCTCATTTGCGATAGCCCGACTCGCTGGAACTCGACCCTGCTCATGTTCTCCCGCCTGCTAGAACAGAAGAAAGCCGTGACCCACTACCTCTACAACTACAGTAGAATGAAACAGTCTGGGAAGATGGGGATGTTCTGGCCCGACAACTGGACACTGATGGAGAATGCATGCAGGCTCATGCGGCCGTTTGAGGAGGTGACCAACCTGGTGAGCCGCAGTGAGGGCACCATCAGCGACTTAATTCCCTACGCTTACTTCTTGGAGCGTGCTGTGCGTAGAGTGGCGGATGAAGCTGTGAATGAGCGTGACCAGGAACCGTTACGGCAGGAACAGGCATGGGACCAATTTTCATCAGACCCAGCTGTTTCCTCAACACCTGCGGCAGCACAGAGGGGGGAGGAGGAGGAAGAAGAGAAGTCGTGTGCAGAAGACGAATCAGACTCAGAGGATGATGAGCAAGGTGTTTCTTTGGGGGAGGAGGAGGAGGAGGAGGAGGGGACAGCGGCAGGAGAACAACCTCAGCAGGCATCGCAAGGGGATTGTGCTGCTCAACCTTCCCGTGGTATTGTTCGCGGCTGGGGGGAGGAGGTTGACTTACCTGACGTCACTGAGGAAGAGCAAGAGGAGATGGAGGGTACTGGATCCGACTTTGTGCAGATGTCGTCTTTTATGCTGTCCTGCCTGTTGAGGGACCCCCGTATAAAAAACCTCAAGGGGAATGAGCTGTACTGGGTGGCCACACTACTAGACCCTCGGTACAGGCACAAAGTGGCGGACCTGTTACCAACTCACCGGAAGGTGGAAAGGATGCAGCACATGCAGAACCAGCTGTCAACTATGCTTTACAATGCCTTTAAGGGTGATGTGACGGCACAACGCCAGCAAGGTACCACTGCCACTAATCCTCCTCCCGTGTCCACGCAGTCAAAGACAGGACGCTCCAGCGATCTCATGGTGATGTCGGACATGCGGACGTTCTTTAGTCCAACGCCTCGCCGTAGCCCTTCCAGATCCACCCTCCACCAACGCCTGGAACGACAGGTAGCCGACTACCTGGCCTTAAGTGTGGATGTAGACACTGCTGTGAACAGCGATGAGGAACCCTTGAACTACTGGGTGCGCAGGCTTGACCTGTGGCCAGAGCTGTCCCAATTTGCCATCCAACTTCTCTCCTGCCCTGCCGCAAGCGTCCTCTCAGAAAGGACCTTCAGCGCAGCTGGAGGCATTGTCACAGAGAAGAGAAGTCGCCTAAGTCACAAAAGTGTTAAGTACCTCACCTTTATCAAAATGAATGAGGCATGGATCCCGGAGGGCTGCTGCCCGCCCCAAGACTAAGTCAGTCCCCGCACATACAGCATCTCTGCCTGCACGCCGTGTGACTGGCTGCCTGGCCTGCCCCAAGAAGACTAAGTCGCTCCCAGTCCCTCCACACAGCATGTCTGCCTGCAGGCCGCTTGACTACCTTCTCCGCCACCACCAACAGGGTCCGGGACTCCAGGCGGATTGCTGAATTTTTTAGGCCGCTGCTAGCAGCGGCCGCTGTAATAATTTTTCGGGTGCGTGTACATGACTGCCTAATTTTTCTGGCTGCACTGCGGGCAGCTGCAACAACAAAAGAAAAGGCATGTACATGCGACCATTCCCCTTCGTGATCATTACCTTGCCGTGGTGAAAGGGCTTGCGTATCACAATGGAGCAATGACCGGCGCCTAGATGAGTGTCTCGGGGGGCACACCCACGATAATAAGGTCGTTGCCTCATTGTGGTCAGACCAAATTTGATCAGCTGGACAGTCACTGTTCTGTCATTCAGCTACATCAGCCAGGTGACCATATGGGCTGTAAAGCCACCAAAACCTGCACTCTCGCCATGGTGCGCACCAGTAAAGCACGGCCGTCACTACACAAACAGCTGTTTGCGGTGCGTTACACGATGAGTTTGGTGTGTCAGTGTGAAGCAGTACCTTAATTACACTACCTGATTGATGTATACACATGCAAGATGTTTGAAAGCACTTTAGGCCTGTCATTTAGCATTCAATGTGATTTCTGCCCTTAAAACGCTGCTTTTCGTCAAATCCAGATTTTTCCCGGGGACTTTTGGCATGTATCCCACTCCGCCATCCCCCCCTCCAGGTGTTAGACCCCTTGAAACATCTTTTCCATCACTTTTGTGGCCAGCATAATTATTTTTTTTTTTCAAAGTTCGCATCCCCATTGAAGTCTATTGCGGTTCGCGAACTTTAACGCGAACCGAACCTTTCGCGAAAGTTCGCGAACCCGGTTCGCGAACCGAAAATCGGAGGTTCGGCCCAACTCTAGTCATCAGCCTACACACAGGGGAGCTTTGGTCCGCTGCAGCCATGTCACCGCAACAGCCTCTCCAAGATCAGCAAGGGGGTTGGAACTCCATCCACTGCCAGGTGGGCAACATTTGCGCTGGCCTACCTGTGCCTCGTCTGGCCTGCCGACCGGTCCGCACTGCCCGGATATTTCTGAGCAAAACCAGCCATCAGGACACTAACCAGCCAGGCCACACTGCAATTGTGGGGGGCTCACATCTCACTGTTCTTTTTTTCTTTTCACCTTCACCCTTCTTTCTTTCCTCTCCTTTCTCTCTCTTTTCCAGGTCGGACTGCGGGGCATCCGATTCAAAGTATCGCTGCAGAAGCGTTTTGAGTGCCATGTACGGCAGCGGATTCACCCCTGGTCCTTCCCCTGGTCCATCCTCTACGCATCTCTCCCTCTATGCTTTATATTTTATGCCTGTTTAAGCACTGAACCTACTGTATATATCTGTATGCACTTTATGTATATACTGTATATCTACTGTATGCCAACTACAATTTTTGCTACTGTACCATCACCGACCCTGTTGTGCCAAAATCAATTCCGGGTACAACTCTTGTTGTACTTGGCGAAATAAATTCTGATTCTGATTCTGAAAGGTTGGCAACGCTGATTCAGATTGGAGTGTGCATATGATATCTCCCATGATGCTTCACTACTGAATAAGCAAATCATCCTTTGTTGTCCCTGTAAGCTTAAAGGCCCGTACTCACGGGCTGCAAATGTTGCCTGTCGCCAGCACACGTGAGCGTGTGGGCGACAGGCCGGCGACAGCTTCTCGCCAGGTCCCTCCGCGTACACACGCGGAAGAGGGACCAGCGGCAAGGCGGAAGCTGTCGCTGACGTTCCTCCTCCCCCCGCCGGAAGCTCCATGTACCTACATGGAGGTTGCTGTCGCTAGTCCGCGTACTCACGCGGACTAGCGACAGTTGCGGCGGGGGGGCAGCGGCGACTGTCGCCATGCGATTGAAAGTTTCAATCGCATGGCGACATGAGCGGCGGGCGACAGTTCGGGGTGCGCGCGTGTGCGACGGCCCATACTCACGGGCGACCTGTCGCCGCAACACGCGCGCGCCGCGTGTTGAGGCGACAAAAGTCCCTCGTGAGTATGGGCCATTACACACCTCCAGAACCAGTGGAATGCAATGAAACGTCAGCTTGTTAATTGTACAGAGCCACAATAATCTAACATGCATACAGACTGTTTCGGATTGGTTGATCCTCATCAGTGCATGGTATGGATTAATATGGCTCTATTGGTTAGAAGTCGAAGCACCCAGAGTTACAGAATTCCCAGCAAGCTCATGATAAACCAGAACTCTTAGGAGTGTGTGAGAGGCTACAAAGGACCAAAAAGCCCTCTTACTAAAATGTACTGCAAAACAAATGTTTGCCTTCTTAAAACAGAAGTTATTTGTGATAATTCAGATTGGAGTGAGGCGAGCATATGATGTCTCCCACCGTGCTTTACTGCTAAATATGCAAATCATCCTTTGTTGTCACTGTTAGCTAAGCATACCTCCAATTCATTAAAACCTGTTCAATAATAAGTAGAAGCTGCATAGCTCCCAACTGTCCCTCTTTGGGAGCCCTGTCCCTCTTTCCTCCTCATTTGTCCCTCTTTCAGGACGTTGTCCCTCTTTCTATGTAAATATATATATATATCTCTCTACTAAAAAATGTGTTTGATTGACTCTAAACTTTATTCCCATGCTTTAAATTGTTATGTTACTTATTTTAAAATGTTACTATGAAGGAAAATGAACCAGGATAGAAAGGACCAGTGTGGTTTGAATTATAAAACAACATATGTTTCTTATGAAATCTTTATGGTATTTGTGACTAGGGGCGTGGTGAGGGCATGATCAGGGGTGTGGCAGGGGCATGGCTTACATGTCCCTCTTTCTCATCTCAAAACGTTGGGAGGTATGAAGCTGTGGAGTAGGTCTGGCAGCAAGCTGTGTTCTGCTATGGTGTTATTCTCCCACTTCTGTGCAGTGACAGCAAAACAATAGTAAGAGGCATCCCCTGCATCACTTTAGACTTTTAGGTAGAGTGACCATACGTCCCGCTTTACCTGGGACGCGTCCCGCCTTCGGGGTCCGCTGTCCCAGGCTGCATGAGGTCCCGGGAAATGTCTCGCTTTTAGCTGCGGGACGCCCCAGCCTCAGGACTCTGGCCACCGTACTGAATGAACTTGCCACAGCGTCTAATAGACGCTGCGCCAGTTCATAGCCTGCAGCCCCGCTTCAGCCTGCATAGTCTCCGGCAGGCAGAGCAGGGCTACGGGAAGATGGCTGCCGAAGCCCTGTATTGGAGACTATTTGTATCTCCAGTACAGGGCTTCGGGCGCCATCTTGCCGTAGCCCTGCTATTACATTCCAGTGTGGGAGACTGCAGAAGGAGCAAGATGGTCCGGGGAGCTGCGCGCCAGAGGCCGGAGACTTCTGTCAGGTGAGTAAATTATTTTTCTTCCAGGTGAAATGTTGCCCACAATGCGTTTATTTTGTGCTGACATGTTGCCCACAATGCGTTTATTTTGTGCTGAACTGTTGCCCCCATTGCGTTTATTTTGTGCTGAACTGTTGCCCCCTTTGTGTTTATTTTGTACTGACATGTTGCCCACATTGCGTTTATTTTGTATGGACATGTTGCCCACATTGCGTTTATTTTGTGCTGACATGTTGCCCACATTGCGTTTATTTTGTACTGAACTGTTGCCCCCATTGCATTTATTTTGTGATGAACTGTTGCCCCCATTGCATTTATTTTGTGCTGACATGTTGCCCACATTGCGTTTATTTTTTACTGACATGTTGCCCACATTGCATTTATTTTGTGCTGACATGTTGCCCACAATGCGTTTATTTTGTGCTGAACTGTTGCCCCCATTGCGTTTATTGTGTGCTGAACTGTTGCCCCTATTGCGTTTATTTTGTACTGACGTTGCCCACATTGCGTTTATTTTGTACTGACATGTTGCCCACATTGCATTTATTTTCTGATGTCTGGGGTAACTGTTGCTGCATTTATTATTTAATGGTCATAGTTGGCTATGTTTGCTGCTTTGGGGTTACTGTATACTATTAAATAGCATCACACACTTTCTGCACACCCATGATGCGAAACCTCGTTTGACCACATCATGGCGTAAACACTGCTTTCTTATGCCTCGCTGTTACATCATTATGTTAGCTCCGCCCATACAATGTCATGGTCACGCCCATTTTTTGGCGCGGCGCTTGAATCATCTTTTAAGAGAACACAGGCAGTGCCAGGGTTAACTAAATTGCTAGGTGCACTACATTTTTTTTCAGAAAAAGCTCCTATCAAGCAGTAGCTGGCGAAATTGTGGAATTGTCCCAAGCCCCTTCCAGAATCCTGGTCCAGGTGTTAAGCCCTATTCGGAATGTTGCTACGTGGTGTTCAAAGGACTGCCTTTTTACCCACAATTCCACGGGAATCTTATGGCCTTCTGTTAAATTACCGCTTTAAAATGGAAATATCGACACGTTACCGCATTGTTATCGATATGTTATCGAATTCACACCGAATGCAGAAAAACTTTGATGAATACAACTAGAAATCGATAAACTTCGAATTCAGTAATTTAACGAACTGGAAAACGTTATCACAAAGACAATGATGAATTCGAGGCCTTAGACTGCTTGTCTGTTTCTGATAATTTTGAATCTATTAGTCTTTCTTAACATTTATTTTTTTTGCCTGAGTTTACATTAACGCACTGCAGATATGAGGCTTCATATGACCTTGCTCAATGGTGCAGCGAAAGGGTCATATGCATATGCCCACCCCCCCGGCTAGTGACATACTCCCTGCTGGGCAGCCTGGAGATAAATACCTCACTTCTCACTTAGTTTTACTGAATTCTCTAATCTTTGTGAATTACTATTTCTTGACATTTATTGAGGTATTTTCTGCATAAGTACAGATATATAGCATAGATCCTTACCAGGGAGTGCTTTTGTAAAGAATAAAATCAATTCTGAAAATCTCCCATGTGGAGATGTACTAGTCCAAACCCTGTCAGATTTGATGTTTCATTACTGTCTTTGGATACATCTGTGCTGTTATTACTTTGTGTTGCATCGGTAGGCGTGGTGGCTGATTTATTAAGACATGTATAGTGTAAAGCAAAAGTGGAATAGTTTCACAGAACAACTAATCAGATATTTGTTTCTGGCAATTGTTCTACTGTTCTCCATCTTTCTTCATCTCACTTGACAAATCAGCCTCAGAAAAATTGTTAATAATACACATGTGGAATATGTTCTTGCCATCATAAATGGAAGAACCAGACAGTATGACAATAAAAAATATGTACCCACTAAAGCTGATATACAATGAATGAAATGCTAATGAACTAGTTAACACTGGTAATGCAGCAATACTCTGCTAATGATACTATTGCTGGCTGTTCCAAACCTTCAGGCATGCTGGTGACTTTTCACTAGCAGCAGATTCCCCCTTGTACCATAGTCCTTATATGTGGCACATACATCTAACAATTATAATATATGTTTACTTTTTCAGTATGAACAAACAAGGAAGGCAAAAGTGGATCTAAAGTTAGATTTTTTGTCTTTTTGTAATCTGACAATATAAAATATATGATTCCGCTCAAAATATGTTTTACAATCTCACCTCAAGCAGTTCATCCAGAAAATTTTGCTGGCTGTCCATGCCCCCTTCGGAGAAAAAAAAAAAGTGCCTTGGTAGATTTTCAAGCAAGCTGGGGATTTTGGGAGCTATGATGTACGAAGGTGAGCCTCAGGCTGCTTTCACACTGTAAACTGGCGGTAGCGTTGCGTTCGCCCCACCGCATCGTCAAAAACAACCCTTCAGGGAACACTGCATTTGTAAATGGTGTTCCCCATCTGGCAATTGGCCAAGCAGGAAGTGACACGCGCTTTCGGTCACTTCATGCTTTGGGTATGCGGAAGTGCACGGAAATATGAAAGTGCAGGTAATGTAAAAATATGCTTCCTTGCATGCGCACCGTGATGTGACGACACCAACTTTAAAAAAAAAAGTATGAGTTGCAATAGACTAACATGACTTCCGAGCGGACGCAGATCGCCGCAAGCCGCCGCGGGTCCCACACAGTAATGTAGTTCTGCGCCAGTGTTAAATTGGGCACTTCCGGCACAATGTTGGAAGTAGGAACTTCCCCATAGGGTCTCATTAGGCTGCGGTAGCACGCACCGCGCCAGTGTGAAAGGGCCCACTATGGTATAATCTGTGCATGTAGTGAGAACTACATCCTTCCAACCATAGCATGGGCACATACATTTAATAAAGGTGCATGGTAAAATAGGCACATGGTAATACCTAAAGTATAATATTGACCATTTTACTGATATTCTACGTTCCCCAAAAGTAGAACCAATACAGGCAAAGCAAGCATGTGCAAAGATAATTGGTAGTTAGGGACATATAAAAGAAGGATGTGCCCATATGATAAATGATTAATAGCAGCTTACCTGCCAGATGTGTACAGAGACCATCTGAAAATCATTATGCTAATAACCAATTTCCTAGTAACATTAACCTCCTCTGCGTTCAGTTTTTCCTGGATTTTTGTGCATAACCCTTTTTTTCCTGTAACTTACCAAAACCTGTCAAGCAAGGGTCTAGTATATATTTTGAGTACACACACACACACACACCCTATACTGGGGATACTATAGGTCAGGAAACCTCCTGGGTGGCATGCCCGTAATGGTGACGAGCATACCGCTGTCATCTTTTTCCTGTCCATCACCATTATGGGCTAAACACCAGGGAGGTTAACAACTCACACATTAGAAGTATGTAAAGAAGGGAATATGAAAAGAAGACAAAAAAAAGAGATAAAAATGAGCAACAGCCAGAATCTGTGTAAATAGTAATTATTGCTATTATTATTATTATTATTAGGATTATTAGTAATTATTGCTATTAGGATCTTCTAAAAAAAATAGCATATTGTGATAAAGTTCATTATTTTCTGTGATGTACTGATAAACATTAGACTTTCATATATTTTAGATTCATTACACACAACTGAAGTAGTTCAAGCCTTTAATATTAATGATTTTGGCATACAGCTTATGAAAACCCAAAATTCCTATCTCAAAAAATTAGCATATTTCATCCGACCAATAAAAGAAAAGTGTTTTTACAACAAAAAAAGTAAACCTTCAAATAATTATGTTCAGTTATGCACTCAATACTTGGTCGGGAATCCTTTTGCAGAAATGACTGCTTCAATGCGACGTGGCATGGAGGCAATCAGCCTGTGGCACTGCTCAGGTGTTATGGAGGCCCATGATGCTTCGATAGCGGCCTCAAGCTCATCCAGAGTGTTGGGTCTTGCGTCTCTCAACTTTCTCTTCAAAATATCCCACAGATTCTCTATGGGGTTCAGGTCAGGAGAGTTGGCAGGCTAATTGAGCACAGTAATACCATTTACCAGTGATTTTGGCACTGTGAGCATACATAGTCATCCACATTTTTTTCCGCGGCGATTCCCACCGCACAAGTGGAAACGGGCCCTAAATGTAAATATGGAGAAAGCCATATCCACAATGATTAAAGGGAGGATCACCATACAGTATATAAATAAACAGGGCATAATGTTAATATTGCAACAATAAATGTCAGCAACTAAAACCAACATAGCATACCATTTGCATGCAAAAGGAATAAAAAGGGAGACCTCTAAAGGTTTTAAGGGGAAGTTCTCCATATAAAAACAGGACAGAGAAAATTTGTGCAAGAAGCGCTGTGAGTTCTCTAGGAGAAAAGCGCTGTGTCTTGTCTAGGAGTGAGCAATGTCTTGTCTAGAAAGGTTGGCCTCTCCATGTTGAATAACTCTGTTTTTAAATAGTCTACTTATTGTCTAGGATGCTCTCTCTCCATAAATGTAGAAACAATTCCTTCAATTCTTTCAAATCTGATATTGCTTCATTATTGCTCACAATCCTTTTAACTCTCATAAATTGTGACTTTGCATGAGATTCATGTAACCCCCTTGGATAAAAACTTTTAAAGTCTAATAAGGAATTACGGTCAGTGGGTTTGGTATATAAATCACAACCCAACAATCGACCCCTAATGGAGACATAGGCCTCAATTCACTAAACTTATCTCCTGTCTTTAACCACTTAACATCTCAGTCGTTTTCAGCTTATGCATCCGAGCAATGTTCACCTCCCATTCATTAGCCTATAACTTTATCACTACTTATCACAATGAACTGATCTATATCTTGTTTTTTCCGCCACCAATTAGGCTTTCTTTGGGGGGGAGGGGGTACATTTTGCTAAGAGCCACTTTACTGTAAATGCATTTTAACAGGAAGAATAAGAAAAAAAATGAAAAAATTCATTATTTGTCAGTTTTCGGCCATTATAGTTTTAAAATAATACATGCCTCCATAATTAAAACCCACGTATTGTTATTGCCCATTTGTCACGGTTATTTCACCATTTAAATTATGTCCCTATCACAATGTATCGCGACAATATTTTATTTGGAAATAAAAGAGCATTTTTTCCGTTTTGCATACATCACTATTTACAAGCTTATAAAAAAAAAATAGAGAGAAATATTTTATCTTTACATAGATATTTAAAAAGTTTAGACCCTTAGGTAAATATTTATGTTTTGTTTTTTTATAGTAATGTTTTTTTTGTTTTTTTTTATTAAACATTTTATGTGGGCATTTTTGGAAGGGTGGGATATAAAAGTGTTTTATTTGGGGAAATATTGGTGTAGTGTAATGTTTTTGGGTATTTACTTGTAGTTTTACTTTTTGGCCACAAGATGGCAATCTCGATTTTTTTTACATGACGTCACTCTAAGCGTACAATGTACGCTTAGAGGGACACAGCTTCAGAAAGAGCGAAGCTTCCGAGAGAAGCTGTCGCTTTTTCAGCGGGGGAGAGGAATCAATGGTCGGGCTCCCTAGCCCGATACATTGATTCCGTGGCTACCGACTCCGCGGCCGGGAGTGCGCGTGCACGCGCGCGATTGGCCGCGGGAGCGCGCGGGAGCGCGCCTGTCCTCCTTGACGTTTTTATACGTCAAGGAGGACAAAGTGGTTAATAACTCTTCTAGAGTTGTTACCATGGTGATAAGGCATGTAGTATTCAGGAAACATTTTACCTCAGGCAAGCCTAAAGTTAACTCTTCTGTCTTTAAATTAACTCTCCAATCCTTAAAATAACTCCAGAGTTAAAGACAGGCTGTTAATTAGCTGCATGTGAAAATAACTACAGAGGAGGTAAATTAACTACAGAGGAGGTAAATTAACTACAGAGGAGGTAAATTAACTACAGGAGAGGTAACTTAAGGATTGAAGAGGTAAGATAACTCTCTCACGTGTGGAGGTAAGTTTTCTCTTGCCTTATTATCTCTAGCATGATCTTAGTGAATTGAGGCCATTAACATCCAAGAATGCCACGGACTGTTGACCCACATTTACTGTAAATTTAAGGGATGGGAAAACCTTGTAACTAATTCTGAATATAAAGAATCAAATATTTCTTCTGAACCTGTCCAAATAAGGTAATTTTTGTCTGTGTATCAATGCTATAAGGGTATATACTGTTTGAATAAACCATCTTTATATATCCAATTCACCTCAAGTTTCTGAACAAACACGCTGGCATACATTGGGGCCACATTGCTGCCCATGGCCAATCCTCTATGCTGCAAATAAAACGCATCCTGGAACATAAAAAAATATTTTTGTGTAGAATCATACCAAGAAACATCATAATAAAGTCAACCTGGATGTCACTGACTGAGGGGTTTGCAGCAGGGGCGTAGCAATAGGGGTTGCAGAGGTTGCGACTGCATCGGGGCCCTTGGGCCAGAGGGGCCCCGAAGGGCCCTCCCTCAACTGCAGTATTAGCTCTCTATTGGTCCTGTGCTCATAATAATGACTTCTATAGCTATTTGGACAAGTGGTAATCATTAACAAACTGCTCTCCATCCCCTTCTTGCACATCTGACACTGTAGTTGCCATTGGCAGGTTTTGGTGCGCTGTATCAATTGTTACGTATAGAGTGTTTGGGGGCCCCAATGTAAGACTTGCATCAGGGCCCACAGCTCCTTAGCTACGCCACTGGTTTGCAGGCATGTCCTTATGTACGTCCAACCAAAGCCTGCCACCTGAATGCTACCTAATTTATGCAATTCTTGATAGATTTGTTACGGCAGGCAAAGGATGTATAACAGTACACCTGATTGGCTGACTGGCGCCTGCTGACCAAATAAAGGTAGGAAATTGCTTTAGCTGGGAGTGAGCAATTGTGTGTGTTGCAGGTAGCATTCAGTTCAGAGGCAGTAGGGGTGAATTCCCTGGTGGTGAGAGGTCCAGGACTCACCTGCACTTCCCTCTGGGTATTGCATGGTGGTGTAGGGGCCCCTGCCAGTGAGAGAGTCCTGGGCCCATGGTAGTCGTGCGAACCAGTGTTTGTGTACTGTATATTACTATGAGTAATACAAGCTTATAAGGACTCAATGTTTATATATATAATGTCCTTTGTAATAAGCAGACAATCATCAGGGGGCAAAGCCACTGTGTTGATTGTATTCATGAAATCAGATGCATCCCTTAAATAGGAGGTCTTGTTCAACATATACTTGCATGACACTTTGAGAAAGGACACCCTACTGAAAATAGAATAAGTGCCAACCGCTATCGGCCTACCAAGGGATTTTATGGAGTTCTTATGTAATTTTGGGAGACCGTAAATAATTGGTGTCACTGGTGTTATATTGTATAAGCAATCCAACAATTTTTGATCACTGATCTCATTCAGCAATGCATCATCCAGAAAGTTCATTGATTTGTAAAAAAAAAGAAGAAGTGGGCAGTTTTACAGTATACAGCCTCTTCACACAATTGCCTTTTTATTTCTTAAAAATGCCCTTTACGCATTTGCTGAGTAAGCAATGGCAAAAGTGGACTTTGTTCTTTACTTATTTCACTAGCCAACTTTCTTTTTTTTTCTCTTGGATTTTGTAAAAGTTATTCAGGCCTTTTTTCTTTTCCATTTGCACAGAATAACCTAGCAATATTCACAGGAAACAATTGGATTTTAGGAGTCACTGGTAATGGTTATTATAAAACGTAGCATTTAATAATAATCATACAAATATGTATAATGTACTTTACAATTTACATATCTAAAAGAAGGGAACTAAAGTGTAAATCTGAACAAAATGATTGATCCTGATTGCAGAATCAAAAGATCCTTGATTGGTCAAGTTAATACATTTCTGCAGATCACACAATTTTGGTGATTTTTTTTAGACTTTTCAATTGAATTTAGGAGCTTGCACATATACACTTCCTTGATTGCATTTTTGTCCTGTTGGAAGACTTGAGAGATAGGATGTATCTTTAAAAATAAAACACAGAAACAATTCAGCGTGGTATGTACTGAAAATAAAGCAAAAGTAGGCACTCATAAAATTATCTTGCTTGGGTGCACAACTAACCAGTAAGGCATGTGGAGAACTCCCATCTCCACTCAGGTTAGATGGACACTCTTGAGTTGTGGTCGCTCTCTTGAGTGAAAAAATGTCCACCAGGGCAGTCACTTGCAGGAAGGGTAGACAATATCAACAGTGGGAAAGAGTTTCCCCAGGTTATAATACAACTGTTAAAAGCAATAAAAAGAGTAAAGGGAAGTAGGTTACCTCAGGGATGACACAGAGGTAATACAAAAATTAACAACTCCCTACAGAGGTGCTCAATACTCGGCTGTTCACATGGCCCACACAAAAATTGGCCTCAAGAAGTGGGTTTTATATCTCCATGAACCACATTGCCAAAGTGCAAATAAAAAGTGTTAATTTTTTTAATTAAATAGAAGGTAGGAGTACAAATCCTGGCGTTGACACTGCAGCATACAGTGGAGGGCTGCAAATATGTCACCCAGATCCGGATAGTATCGAATCACCATGCTATGCATGCTCAGACTGAAGATACAGTAGCATGCATTGAAGAAAAAAGAGGTTTGTCGGCACTGCAAGCATGTACGGTTTATTTCATTCTAAAGTGCAACAAAGCAATTGACTGGTGCACATACCGGTCTTGGTGCGCAGTACAGTGGTTGGTGGGCGGTGGGTGGGTGCAGGGTACAGCCGCATGATGGCCATTTGCACGAAGCGGCTGTCAGGCAGCTGTACCCTGCACCCACCATCCAATGTACTGCGCACCAGGACCAGTATGTGCACCAGTCTATTCCTTTGTTGCACTTGCTGGTATCTGGAATGTTGCTGATTGCACTTTAGAATGAAATAAACCGTACATGCTTTCAGTGCCGTCAAACTTTTTTCTTCTTTAAAGAGGAGCCGTCAGCCATACTATCTCAGTAAAAAAAACACAAATATATAAGTAGATAAATACTTGCTCTACTTACATAGCATATGTATTGCACTGTCCACGTTATAATTCTTGTGAATTTTATAAAAGAAAAGTAGAGAATCCTATTCTAGACAGTTTCCATATTTACTGTGGCTATTTTGAAGCCAGTCCTGATGTAATATCCGCCCTTAGTCTCCTGCCTGATTTGCCAGCCCTTCACTATAGAAAGTGCATTGTTTCAGCCTGAGAAATTTTGGCCAATCAGAGAGGAACAGAGGTGTGGGAGGGGAAAACAGTAGGGAAAGAGGCTTCAGACAATCAGGCTGCATTAGTTAAGTCTGAGGGGAAGTAGAGAAGCAAAAAAAGACAACCCAGCATGCCCTGCAACTTCTCTTTTGTGTACCAAATTTTCTGTGTACCAAATAAGAGTCAGGTAAACTGGGGAATGATAATTTATCAACAAGAAAAGTAATAGTGATTTTAACTTTTGGATTGTGTGGATAGCATCCTTATTACTTGTTTACCAGATAAAAATGAACAATTGATTTTTGATTTTATGCCCGACTGTTACTCTTTAATGCTTGCAATTGTTTAATTATTTCTGTGTTATCCCTGTGGTTAGTGACCTACCTTTTTCTCCTTTTTTTGCTTTTAATGTAATTTTATTGTATCCTGGGTACCCTTTTCCTGCTGTTTATATTCTCCTGTTGGAGTTTATTTCATTTCAGATACATTGATATATCAAATTATCGTGTGGGGCACAGCAACTGATTTATTTTCAGTTCACTGAAAATTTTACATGAGTCAATAAAATTGACAGCATAGCAAGTTTAACTGATTTGCAGCCCTCCCCACATTATCTCATGTGAGATACAGTAACTTAGGGCAGGGCATCCTCAGCCAATTGTACTCTTGCTGCATGCAGTCTAATGGAGAGCGGTTGCAGGGAGCAATAAGATATTTGGGGCCTGATTCTATTCACTTTTTCTCCTACATTTTTTCCTAGGAGATAATTTTCGTCTTTTGTTTAAAATAACTTTTCAACACTCTGAAACTGAAAAAGTATTAAAATGTAGTAGAAATAGAACTGTTAATTTTTTTCGGATTATTTTCTTGCTTGCTGGTAGCTTAAAAGGCATTTTATTGATAGGATGTAAAATATTACCTAGGAGAAAAAGTAGGAAAAAAAGTGAATGGAATCAGGCCCTTGATATTTACCTGCTCTGGATGCATGACTGGCTCTCTTCTTTCCCCACCAAGCCATAGGCAAACGGGCACACGTTGAGACACCAGAATATCTGCAGGCATCCTGCAGCTCACAGCACCACCCCCTTTCTTTCCCTGCTACAGCTGACTTTGGATGGAGCAGCAGCGTCTGCACAGAGCATAGAGCAGTGGTGTGTGTACAGAGACATGGAGCAGCAGCATGTGTACAGAGCATGGAGCAGCAGTGTGTGTACAGAGCATGGAGCAGCTCTTGGGAACTTAACAGAGTCAGGTATGAGCACAGCCATGTGCCCTGCTGTGTGAATGCTTAATTTTACCCTTCATTACCAATGTCGGCTGTCATTATTATCTGTATCCAAACTGCTCCTGATCGATCCTGTTGTCAGTTGGTTGGACAGGAAAATTGCATCATGTGACCCAGCATGATGTCCTACCATATTATTATACTGTATTATGCGTGGCTGAGGGAGACCTTTAAGGAATCCCCCCCCCCCCCTTGAAAATTCTGCATTTGCCCCTGCAAGCGGCGCTGTAATGCTGATATTCTCCTTCTGGGTCCCGATCATATGTTATGACGTGATTGGGACAGAAGGAGGATGTCAGCGTTAGAGCGCTGCTCAGTGGGGAAAGAAGAGAGAGGATCCTGCATCCAGATCAGGTGAATATTAAATTGCATAAATCTTCCTGCGCTTGCTCTGCATTAGGCTGGGGGAGACACACAGGGAGGAAGGAAAGAACGTGGCGCTGCAGCCCTCATAAAGAAAAAAAAAAGGCTGGTAAAAGGTTAAATCTATTTGTGTATGCCTACTTTTAGAATTTCAGTTGTGTAGGGCACCCAAGGATGCACACACAGCAACAGCCTGATTGTACAATCTTTGTATATTCTTAACAATGACAGTGGTATTGTGGTTTTGAACAGAGTGATTATAATTGTAACAAAGTGCTTAGGATTTTTTATTACATAGATGTGGAAAATATACACAACAATTGTTCAATCAGATTATAAGATACTGTGTATAGCAATCTTGAACACATATCCACAATTGTATTAGTTTACAGTTTGTGTAAGTAAATGTATACCTAATAGTCATTAGGAATATTCCTAGAAATATATTTACAGTTATCACAAAATGAGATATCAGTCCCAACTCAGCCAGGATTAAATGAATTGGTATAAAAGATAGAGTGCTGCTGTCAGAAAATCTTGCCTCTCTCATTCTAGAGGCTCAGTAGAAATCTCAGTAACATTTGTAGCTTGTCTACTGTATGTGACAGTGTTTATCATTAGATAGAGGTCTGGGCTGTGCTCACGGAGGGGCGCACTCCTTCATCTCATTTTTGCACAGCCCGTTCCGTGACACATGGTTTGTCCTGCAGTCCTCCAGGTACACTTTATGTCTCCTTCGTCAGCACTGGCAAACTGTTAATCAGTCAGTGACAGCATAAATAAAATTAAAGGGTTTAATTAAAAACTAATGAACAAGCGAGGCGAGAGTCCCGGCTTCTTTTAGAGCCAGCACACAGGCCCTGAGTAATTAAACTGTCACAGAAAATGAGATGTGGAAGCCAATTCATAGAGCCACAGAGGCTCAGAAGCTTCATTGTGCTGCATGGATCTGCAGAGTGTGTGTGAAACATTCTGGCTGCTGATACTGCACGAATATACTCTGGCCAGTTCTTACAGGGTTCGCTAAAGTGAGTATTAGAGCATAGAAATATGGATGCTGCAACTGCTAAATTTTCTAAAAAAACCCAAAACATCAGCTTCCATACCTCACACATAATCATAAATTCACCACTAACACTGCCTGTTTCCAATTAGCCAGCTGTTTTTAGAAGATGAATTAATGACAGGTGCATCCAAGTAACTATTTAGTCCCTGCACACAGAAGAATATACAATGTATTGACCGTTTCCAGCACTGACCCCCTAAGGCTTCCTTCACACTATATGTGTGCATTGCCTTTGGTCATCAACGCACAGGCTTTCCAGTTCTACATGGCTGCCATTCATACTTATAATTGGCAGAAGTGTACGCTGTCCCACAAAAGTCATGCAACAGTGCATAATAGCTTCTATGCACTATTACTATTGTACTATTTTGAATGCAATAAATGCAATTCAGTTTTACTGGCAGCTTTATTATTTTCATTAAATTTTGATAAATAAGAGGTAATTCTTGAGAAAGGTGAATTCACAAAGAAAAAGGGTGTGTGTGCATTCAGCAATTAACAAATATTTATTGCTTACATCTAGCAATCTGTATTGCATCCTGCTGTCAGGTTCAGAGTGGAAAGATGGAGCCATTTGCAAGGGTTTTGATTGATTTTGACAAAAAAAATGATCTAAAGTATAGATTAGACCAGATGGAAGATTTAGGTTTATTGGGAATGGGTCAGGAACAGAACTGAATACTGGGGATCGATTGATGTTCAATACCCAACTGAAATCTATTTGTGCATGTGTGGTAGGAACTGATTGCTTTCAGAGAGGAATTGGTTGTTTTGCCAATTTTTTTTTCTTTTCAAAAGTAGTGTCACCTGCTCTAAATATGTCCTCCTCCTACCCAGAAATCACTGTGTTTCAGTGTTTTACTCTGTAAAATACCAGCATTTTTGGGAACTTCTGCATGAACACTGCACTGTTACCTAATCAATTACCCAACACTTCCATTTCTTACCGAACAGTCAGTAAAATATTGTTGAATTGCAAAAATAAATTGTACCGCAAATGGTAATTTACCACTTGGAAAAAAAATTACCAAGCAGATCATAGTGAATTGAAGTGAATGTGTTGCGCCAGAGCAAGTGTGAAAGGATCCATTTAAATCAATGAGTCAGTTTTACACTGAACACCATTGTGCTGCTGTGCACAAACGTGTATACAGTGAAAAGAGCCTACAAAAACACACACATACACACAGAGTGAAAAGTGCATAGGTATATAAAGCTGACATGCTTTGTCATAATGTAACACCTCTGTAATGCTCAAACTGTAAAGAACTCTTACGGATACCAATCAAGTTCTTTTGATAAATATTTGTATTAAATAGTAAGAATAAAAGCTCAGTAACAAAGCACATGAATACATTTCGTTTTCAGTAAAGACAAATTCCTCTCTATCTAACTAAATGTTGTAGGTAACATCTTACTGAGCACTTCTCCACACTATACTCAGTCCTTTGCTAAAGTTCATCTAAGTGCTCTATTTTTAGATATATCTTGAAGTGGTAAGATCTAAGCAAATGTATTCATTTTTCTTCACTTCAACTCAGAAGACAACTTCCATCACTCCATCCTTTCTGGAATAAAATATCTGTTTTCCTGTTAGTCGATCAAAAATTGTAATCCACAAAACAGTTTTAAACCAAAAGAGCTCCATGTAAACAATTGTTTCTATTAATTCTCTCACAGATTCACATGGCCCTGATGTCAGCAGTTAAATGTATTTACTTTTCAGATAGACAATCTGTGAATTTCTATATAACTTTTTGTGCTAGCTGATCCCTCTAGAGATTCAATCAATTGTTGACCATGTATACTACAGTCTATAGTGCCGGCAGAATGAGTGTAGGTAGGCCTCATATACAGTACACATATTTACATTTTATCCAGCTTCTGTACTCACAGGGACATTTAATCTCTCGGCTTGAGTCAGGAACAGTTCATACAAAATTTTTCAGACATATTTCACTGGCCTTCTTGTGTAAATCTGCTATTGTTTCCTTCTGTGAGAGGTTTATATTTTTCTTTACGCTCTATTCTTATATATGTTGTATTGCTGTACACAGTCCATCATCTCTCTATTCTCATATATGATATATTGCTGTACACAGTCCATCGTCTCTCCATTGCTGTACACAGTCCATCATCTCTCCATTCTCATATATACTGTAACGCTGTACACAGTCCATCATCTCACCATTCTCATATATGCTGTATTGCTGAACACAGTCCATCATCTCTCCGTTCTCATATATACTGTATTGCTGTACACAATCCATCACCCCTTCATCTTTGCTATCTCTCCCTGTCTCTTTCTCCAGGCTTCTGTCAGCCAGTATTCTCTCTCCTTTCCTTACTGCTTTACTTTTCTTTCTGTCAGTTTTTTCTCTTTTCCTCTCAGCTGACACTGCTTTAATCTTCTCTCAGCTTCTCACACAGTGCCTCATACCTCACAGCTTTAACATCTTCACAGACATCAAAAAAACTGCGACACCACAGCTCCAGCCACCTCAGACCGGTTTCTTCAACTGCCACTCTACACTGAGCATGCTCAAAAAAAAAACAGCTGAGTCATCCACAGGCTCTCGGTTTCCTCCCCCTTGGGACGGCTTCTCTTCCCCTCACAGCTCTAATGCTGGCTCTTCTGCAGCTGGTGGCCATTTTGGATCCTGGCTGTCCGCTCTCTCTTGCCAGCAGCATTTTTCAAGCTGCAGCTTCTGGCCAGGCACAATTGCCTGTGTGTGTCTGAGCAGTGGCACACACACAGGCTACATTGTGACCTTTTTTAAACCAATATCTGTTTTTGACATAAGAGTGTTAAGCAGCCTGCAGGATACCTTTTGCATAAAGGGCAAACAGTTCCATCGCAGATGCAATCAACATCAGTCTGGGGTACATCATGGAACACCTTGACGGACCAGACACCTACGCCAGGATCCTCTTCCTAGACTTCAGTTCCGCCTTCAATACCATTTGCCTTTACATCCTACATGACTACCTTGCTTAGCTCGATCTCGACCTCACTCTATGTGTATCGATTAAGGACTTCCTCACCAACAGGATGCAAGTCACGCTTGGCAATTGCTCCTCCAAGGAAAGCACTACCAACACAGGTGCCCTGCAAGGGTCTATTCTGTCCCTGATCCTGCTCTCACTGTACACAAACAACTGTACCTCATCTACCGACTCTGTCAAGGTCATCAAATTTTCAGGTGGCACCATCATCCTTGGCCTCATCGGCAGAGGCGGAGCGCAAGCATGCGGAACTGAGATTGAGCATATTTGCAAATGGTGCAAGGAAAACAAGCTTACGCTAAACACAGCAAAAATGGTGAAAAATGGTTGTGGACTTCAGAAGACATCCTCCCACACTCAACCTGGTCACCAACAAGGACACTGACGCCTCCAGGGTGTCAACTGTTTGGTTTCTACTTCGTAGGCAATAGCATCACAAATGATGAATGAAAATATTTGAGGTAGGGGAGAACTCCACCAAAACCCAGAAGAAGGCTAAGCAAAGGTTGTTTTTCCTGCGACAACTGAGGAAGTTTGGAATGCTGTACAACTGTTCACTAAGAGCTTCTACACTGCCACGATCCAGTCTATCCTCTGCTCCTCCATTGTTGTCTGGTATTCAGGCGCAACTGCCAGCGACAGGCTCAAGCTTCAAAGAGTCATCAACGCTGTGGAGAGGATCATTGTGTCAACCCTGCTGCCACTGGAGCTTCTCCACACCTCCAGATTAAGGACCAGGGACACAGGATACTTAATGACCCCACCCACCCTGGCTGCTACTTCAATTGGCTCCCGTCAGGCCTCTGCTACAGATCCATCCCCACCAAAACCACCAGGAACAGGAACTCCTTCATACCCAAGACTGTTCTTTTCCTGCACTGTAGTCCTCGTCACTGCAGAATCCCCTAGCCCCCCACACACGTCTCTTATGCGCCCTTTGCGTTGCAGATTCTGTCTTGCCTGGACCCTCTCTGTAGGTCTGAAATGTCTAAATGCCTGTCCTTATCGTCTGTTAACTGCACTATTACCAATGCCGTGTGTACCATAAAGGATTCTGGGGGCAATCTTTGGCGTTCTTCGTGAAAAAAGCTTATTCTGACTTTGGAGTTGATTCATTAATGTACAGTGGGTTGCAAAAGTATTCGGCCCCCTTGAAGTTTTCCACATTTTGTCATATTACTGCCACAAACATAAATCAATTGTATTGGAATTCCATATGAAAGACCAACACAAAGTGGTGTACACATAAGAAGTGGAACGAAAATCATACATGATTCCAAACATTTTTTACAAATAAATAACTGCAAAGTGGTGTGTGCATAATTATTCGGCCCCCTTTGATCTGAGTGCAGTCAGTTGCCTATAGACATTGCCTGATGAGTGCTAATGACTAAATAGAGTGCACCTGTGTGTAATCTAATGTCAGTACAAATACAGCTGCTCTGTGAGGGCCTCAGAGGTTGTGTAAGACAATATTGGGAGCAACAACACCATGAAGTCCAAAGAACACACAAGACAGGTCCAAGACAGGTCAGGGATCAAGTTATTGAGAAATTTAAAGCAGGCTTAGGCTACAAAAAGATTTCCAAAGCCTTGAACATCCCAAGGAGCACTGTTCAAGCGATCATTCAGAAATGGAAGGAGTATGGCACAACTGTAAACCTACCAAGACAAGGCCATCCACCTAAACTCACAGGCCGAACAAGGAGAGCACTGATCAGAAATGCAGTCAAGAGGCCCATGGTGACTCTGGACGAGCTGCAAAGATCTACAGCTCAGGTGGGAGACTCTGTCCATAGGACAACTATTAGTCATGCACTGTACAAAGTTGGCCTTTATGGAAGAGTGGCAAGAAGAAAGGCATTGTTAACAGAAAGCATAAGAAGTCCCGTTTGCAGTTTGCCACAAACCATGTGGGGGACACAGCAACCATGTGGAAGAAGGTGCTCTGGTCAGATGAGACCAAAATGGAACTTTTTGGCCAAAATGCAAAACGCTATGTGTGGCAGAAAACTAACACTGCACATCACTCTGAACACACCATCCCCACTGTCAAATATGGTGGTGGCAGCATCATGCTCGGGGGGTGCATCTCTTCAGCAGGGACAGGGAAGCTGGTCAGAGTTGATGGGAAGATGGATGGAGCCAAATACAGGGCAAACTTGGAAGAAAACCTCTTGGAGACTGCAAAAGACTTGAGACTGGGGCGGAGGTTCACCTTCCAGCAGGACAATGACCCTAAACATAAAGCCAGGGCAACAATGGAATGGTTTAAAACAAAACATATCTATGTGTTAGAATGGGCCAGTCAAAGTCCAGATCTAAATCCAATCGAGAATCTGTGGCAAGATCTGAAAACTGCTGTTCACAAATGCTGTCCATCTAATCTGAGCTGGAGCTCTTTTGCAAAGAAGAATGGGCAAGGATTTCAGTCTCTAGATGTGCAAAGCTGGTAGAGATATACCCTAAAAGACTGGCAGCTGTAATTGCAGCAAAAGGTGGTTCTACAAAGTATTGTAGGCACCCCCCACTTTGCAGTTATTTATTTGTAAAAAATGTTTGGAATGATGTATGATTTTCGATCCACTTCTCACATGTACACCACTTTGTATTGGTCTTTCACGTGGAATTCCAATAAAATTGATGCATGTTTGTGGCAGTAATGTGACTAAATTGTGGAAAACTTCAAGGGGGCCGAATACTTTTGCAACCAACTGTATATTGCACTGTTCAGCGCGAGGTAAATTCTCAAGTGCGAAATAAATGTAACCCTTCACGCTACATGCGCTGCCGGCAGTGTAGTGTGTGCTCCTAAGGCGCGCATGCTGGTAAATTACTTGCGCAAGTACAGTACCATGATCACGATATTTGACTAGCGTGACCGCTACTACGCTAATTAATGACATTAATTAATCACTTACATTACATGAATTAATTACAATGAGCACATGCACCTTAAGAGCGCACGCTACATTGCCGGCAGAGCGCATAGCTTGGAAATGTTACATTTATATCACACTCAACAATTTACCTTGATCTGAACACTAATGAACCAACCTCCATCAATTTTCAAGTGCTTTTGGAGATTCCAAAATGCTGCTGAAAACACCAGGAGGCTCCAGGCCATAGGTTTAGGGATCGCTTTCAGTCGCAAGTGATTTCCCTAAATGCTTTGCCAATGTAAAAAGATGAGACAGATTCCACTAGAACGATTGCAATTAGGCATTAGCATTTTGGGAGCGTTTACATTCTAATGCATTGTATAGGAGTACGGAAATCGCTCCCAAAATCGCTTGCAAAGCGCTATCACAAATCGCTTAGGATTGCACTTTGTGCTTTCTAGTGGATCCCAGGCCTAATACTGTCCACTGTTGATATGGGGCGGGAGTGGGTGAAAGATAGGTGGGAACATCGTTCGTAGTTATGTCCGTGATTCTACGGGAACAATAGGGCTTTAAACCTCAGCTAATGACACAGTTAAACAAGGCAAATTATGAAAGCAATATAAATTATAGGTATTATCTAGAGAATTAAAATGGTTAAATAAAAAAATATTTGTTGTTGCTGTGCATGCTGCAGCTGTGCACTTATCCACAGGGACTTAGGCCTGGAACCCACTAGGACTTTAAAATCACTGTAGCACTATGTGCATTGATTCCTATTGCGATTGCGGTAGGGATTCCCGACTCTTAGAAGCACTGTACAGTAAACTGTACATCACTTCCAATTAGCGATGCACGCTTTTTTTTTTAAAAAAACTTTACAATGCGTACAAGGTGTCCGGCTTCTGTCCGTAGCCCCGGCCGCTAAGGGAAGGGAAAGGAAGAGAATCAGAGAAGCGCCTGTGACTTCTTCTGCTAAGGGGCGGGGCTATGGACAGAACAAAACTCTGGCAGGGCTGCTAAAAGGTTAAACTGACAACCAATGTTAATCAATGAGCTAGTTCACAATTGAATGTATTTTTTAAATGCAGAAATAAAACACAACAGTGCAGCACCATGTGCATTTTCTCTATCAATTACATTAGTTTCAGTGAAACAAAAACATGCACACATTGGCTTCAATTTACTAAGACACATTCGTTAAAAATGTCATGTTTGGAAATTTTCTTCATGTGGTATTTTAGACTTTTTTTTCCAAACTGACTAAGAGTTTCACATTTGGTATTTTAAGGAATCATGCAGTATTTAATTTAGTACTTGATTATTGCAGTGCAGGGAAAAATTCTGGCCCATACTAGTGAGGGTAGTGAGCTGGGGAGGGCCCTCTTGATAGGGCTAGCTGAGCTATGGGTAGGTAGGGGTTAATGGTTAAAGGGGTGGAGAGAAGAACTTAGCATGGGATTGACTGTATAAGTTAGGGGGAGGAGTAAGGTCGGGTGACAAAGAGGAGGGGGAGGAGTCATGGCCTAGTAGAGAGTCAGTGGCTGAGGAAAGAAGTTAAAGCCACCCTCTCGCAATCTAGGACTCTCTGTTGCCAACCATAATATGACCGGAGCTATCCGGAGCAAAGCAGCAGTTAGAGGCCCACAGTGGGTCGTGGACCAGATGTGGCCATATCCGCGGGTACGGTTGGATCCGCTTCCAGGTCACGGGCTAGCGCCCAAGTGTTTCAGCCACCAGAGAGACTGAGCCCTAAGGCTTCTCCTCAAGTCCTACGCCGCAATGGAAGCCCTGTGCAGACCCCTCCAGCCTCTGCCGAAAAATGACAGCAGACTGCAGGTATGGGAGCGGCTTGGAGGAACCAACAGGAGCAATGGAACTCTTTGGGCGGAGCAGCAGCAGAGATGGAGTTGGAGGCCACGCAAGCTCCCGGTCATGTGGTGAGTGATGTGGTGGCCACTTCAACTGGGTGAAGCGCTCACTACATACAACGTAAGAAGAAGGGTGTGGTGCGGCTGTTGGTTCCAGCAAGCAGGCCAAGTCCTTGAGATCAGCACGATCTGCATCATCTGGAGGCGAGACAGCTGTACCAAGAGATCTAGCACACAACAAAAGGGGTCTGCAAGTATGAGCAAGGCTGTCTAGCGTGGTAAGCAGGTCTCTCTTTCACTTTATGGCAGTCCAGTACGCATAGTAACGGAGGTTCACATCATAGTGGTGTCAGGAGCCAACATTTGTCACTGGGTAGCAGATCAACTTCTGGACATGGCAGTATGGTGTAGTTCAGACCACAGATTAATTATCAGCATTAATTCCACCAGAGAGTCACTCTGAGCCTGGCATCGATTCATCTTGGGAGGAGGCTTCATCACCATCGGACGATGAGGTTGATCGGAGGCATTCAGCTGGACCTGGGCGGTTAGCTGGTCAGGAAGCATGTTCGGTGCAGCCAGGTGTGACAGATTTTTCCTTTGCTCTTACTTCTTTTGCGAGTCTTGGGCGGTTGGGGGGCTTGACTAATCCCGGGGTTAGTATTGAGTCTGTTGAGCTGGCTCCGCAGGTTAGTCAGGGCAACAGCTGCGCTGCCCACCTTGTCCTTCATTAATTCTCTGTTGATTAAGATTAGGGATGCATTACAAGGGGTTAAATTAATGACTGACATGACAATGGCTGTAACTGCATGGTCAGGACTGTCGGTTCCGGTTCCCCAGGTTGCACCTGCTGTGACGACCTTTGCGTCTCTGAATATGGCTTCTGCGGTTGTGGTGACTGCGGCAAAGGTTCAGTTTTGCCTGGCGGATTCGGCAGGGGGTGAACCTTATGTTTGTTTTGAGGGCCCCCTTGGTAGTGCATTTAAAAGCGGAAGAGGTAAAAAAAAATCTGGAAATGAGAATATGTGGAGATCTTTTCTCTGATACCGCTGGAAAAGTTTAATTTGGATAGAGCCAAACCTAATGAGGGTAAGAAGGAGGAAGAGGAGCACAGGCATTATAGATGGATCCCTTGCATGTTTCAAAATTGGTTGCAAGCCTTTGCAATCTTTGCCAGCGTAATAGTGGAAACATATCTGGAGTGTTGCTCCGTGTTTGTTATTTGGATTGCTTTGGCGAGGCTTAACGGGTCCACACTTCCTGATTCCGCTATGATGAGCATTTTCCACAATGGAAGGCGGTATGCTTTGCAGTACAGTGGGATCACAAGGACATTACCCTTTGGATGAAGTTGATGAGTCCGGCAAGTAAGGGCAGTCAGCCCCTTGGGGGGGGGGGGGCAGCAGTTCCGGGGGCCCTGGTCAGCTGGCCACTAGATGCCGAAGAGTCTGTTGGAGATTTACCAACAGTTCCTGTAAATTCTGAAGTTTGTGTTGTTTCAAGCATGAGTGAGCCACCTGTGGCGGCAATCACACAGCCTCACGTTCTTTCTGTTAAGGGAGGGAAAGGCTTGGTCGGGAATGCTACTGCTAAGAGGGATGAAACCAGAAGGTACAAAGGATGGAGCAGTACCTAAATAAGTACCCAGACATTGAAGTTCCTGCATCTTGTTTTTTTCTGTTGGTTTTATTACACCAAGTTCAGGAGCAGTTGCCTCACTTCTTCCGCACCGTAATCTGAAGTCGGTGACATTTCACCCTGAAGTGGTATCAGCAAAATTAGTCAAAGAGGTGCGTTTAGGCCAGATTGCCAGCCCAACTCTTTTCGCTTCATTCATCATTTATTGCATCCCACAGGGGTCTCGGTGAATGGTGGCATTAATGCTGATGATTAGTTTGTGGTCTGTACTTCATTCGATGTGGTGATCTGCTGGATGAAGCGTTTTTGGTCAAGGCGCATTACTTGCGAAAACTGACGTAGTCGGCTTTTCACCTGTTGCCTGAGCATCGGGATAGTTTTCACTTGCTAGGTTGTTTTTGGGAGGGAAGTTATTATGTCAACTGTTTTCTACTGATGGGCTGCTCCATATCCTGTTCATATTTTGAAAAGTTTAGTTCACTTGTAGAATGGGTGGTGAAGGACGTTGCAGAGGTGCACTCAGTGATTCACTACCTGGATGACTTTTTGTTCATGAGTCAGCGGGATTCACCTGTGTTCTTATTTGCTGGTGACAATGCAGTAGATTTGTTCAAGCTGAGGCATTGTTCTTGGGCATTGTCATTGACTCTGCTGCTATGGAGTGCCGATGTCAGAGGATAAGGTGGCTGATCTGCAGGTGACCATTGCAGAAATTTGGGGGCTTAAGAAGGTTATGTCACGCTCACTTCAATCGTTATTGGTCAAATTAAAATTTGCATGCAGAGTAATGCCCATTGGGTAGATTTTCATCAGGCGGCTAAGCAGGGCAATAGCAGGTGTTGCTTCTCTTCATTATCGGGTGCGATTGCTAAGGGAACACAGAGCAGACTTATGTAGCTCATGTTTCTCTCAATGGGTGTTCCATGTGGATAGACAACAGTTTGCCAAATCACGATTCAGAGCTGTTTCCTGATGCGTCGGGAGCGCACAGCTTTGGAACTTATTTTGTGGGCAAGTAGAGAGTGGCTGCATGGCCGGAGAAATGGAAGCGGGCAGGTTTTGCAAAGAACCTTTTGTTGCTGGAGTTGTTTCCAATTGAGGTAGAGTTGTGGGGTTTGGCTTTTGCGCAATAAGCAAATTTATATTAATTGTGACAACTTGGGGGTAGTGATGGCCATCAATCAGGTATCTACATCCTCTCCCCTGGTGGTTCTATTACTGCTTTAACTGGTGTTAGCTTCTTTACACCTCAATATGTTATTTACTCTGCATATTTCCAGGAACTGCAAATGACATGGCTGATGCTCTCTCTCTCTATTTCAGTAACAGCGGTTTCGGAGTGTCGCCCCTGAAGTGGTGCAGTGCGAAATGCCTTGCCTGGAGGCACTTTGCGTGGTTTGCTTCGATGCATATAGGATTGGATGTCCAGTTCGTTGTCTGCGGCGATTGGTCAGCATATTACCGTATATACTCGCATGCAAGCCGAATTTTTGACCCCCAAAAAGTGGCCCAAAAGTGGGGGTCTCGGCTTGCATGCGAGCCGCCAACTTGCCGTGTGGAGAGCAGTGTGCAGCCTTGTACCGCGGATCGGATGGCCGGAGTGGATGGCATACCTGGGGAACACAGAGCGGATCGGATGGAGCAGACTGAAGACCGAGCAGCAGTGACGTCAGCACCATCTGCAGCCAGTGTGTCGCTCTGGCTGTGTCTCATCTCTGATGCCCTCTAGCTGCGTCTTGAGACACAGCCAGAGCGACACACTGGCTGCAGATGGTGCTGACGTCAATGCTGCTCGATGCTGCTCGGTCTCCGATCTGCTCCATCTGATCCGCTCTGTGTTCTCCTGTGGCTATGAAATCATCCGTGCTTCTCCAGGCATGCCCTCCACTCCGGCCATCCGATCCGTGGTACAAGGCTGCAGGCAAGTCATGTTTGCTCCGATCCTGTCCCTGCAAGCCCGATCTGCTCCGATCCTGTCCCCGCAAGTCCGCTCATTAAAGTTTACTGTAAGTGCTGGCATCATTTCTGCAATACTGATTCTCCAATTTTCTGGACACAATGTCCATTTATTTTGATTATTGAAACTTAGAGCTGCTCGATTTCCTACCCTCGGTTTGCATGAGGGTCAATCACTTTTTTCTCATTTCTGAGGAAAAAGTTGGGGGTCGGCTTACATGCAAGTATATACGGTAAGCAGTTTGAGCACAGTAGAAGAACCTGTTGGCTCAGGTGGGTGGTTGTCAGCCAAGGAGGGATTGATTGTGTCTGTTATTTCTCTTTATGGCCTCTAATGGAGAGGCGGGGTTACACCCCCCCCCCCCCCCCACACACCCTTCTATGAGTAAAAAAATTGGCTGCGATGGCATTCTGGTTTAAGCTGCAGGGTGAAACAGAGATTACATAGGATTACAGGATGAGATTAGTCTTGATGGGGCTTTAGGGCTAAGGCTTGCTGACTTTGCTGGTTGCTAGCTTACTGACAGTTTTTCATTCAGGCTTTGAGGTAGCTTTGTTCAGCGCAGCTTTGTTCTAGCCCTCTTGTGTTCTGTATTAACAAATTAGTAAGCCCTAGCAAGACCGAAGCCAAGGGTATTCTGGCAAGTGACATAACCTTGGCGGTGAGGTAAGTGGGCGGTCAAACATGGACCAGGCAGGGAAAGGCAAAGTGATCACCCTTTTTGCTGTTCCTGGTCTGCCCTGTATGAGTACTTTCCCAATTTATAAGGTTACGCCCTGTAGGGGTGTTGTCTTGTTTAAGTCATCAATATGGGTTACCACTGACAAGGTTCCAATTTGTGGCCATATTTTGGAAGGAGCTGGCACATCCAAGGTGAATCTTTATTGGTTCTATAAAAAAAAGTATAGCCAATGTTTTGGAGCCATGCTGGGCAGCCTTCCGCTGCAGCTGCCCGCTGAATATACATCTCTGCAAGTGAGTGTCTAGAGGATTCTTCTACCATTTACCCTACTGGAGTTTGATTACAGCAGCAGATAGAACTTTGCCTTTGAGCAAATTGTGCCTTGACAAAGGGGCCCTGCGTGGCTCCAAAACGTTGGCTATATGTTTTTTTATGGAACCAATAAAGATTTACCTTGGATTTGCCAGCTCCCTTTGAACCTTGTGTTATAAACTGTTCTTATCACCTTGCTTCGACACCATCGTCTCACAGACTGTGAGATCACTTGACTCTCCACACAGCAAACAGGAGATAGACTTTCTCAGGCTTCTTCAATGTTTACGTTATTTATTCAGGAAACAGGAATACAGATAGATACAGTCATCATATCCTAGCTATGCCAATCTTCATGTTGCGTTACAAGCTCGTGATGAGACTCCCTGCTGAAGTCTATCAGGTACCTTCTTCCTAACTACGTTACACTAAACTACCTATGTACAGCATACATTATATCAGATTACAGAAAGGAAGAACATGCTTAGAGGTCCCAGTCGGCCTAGCGAGCTAGTGCGGAAGGAAGAAGCAGAAGTGAGCTCTCATAGCTCCCTCAGCCTTTAATACCGACTAGGAAAGAGTTAAATATGACATCATCTTCGCCACTCCCTAGATTAGTCTATTGGTGGACCCACTTGTGGTGTCATCATACACACCTACTTGATTAATAATCAATGAGGCATTTGGCCTATATGCAGGACCGTGGATGTTTAGTAAATATGGCCAATGTTTTCTGTTCCTGTGGTTGAGGTCAGAGTAGTCCGATGGCCTTCTTTTAGGAACATGTTCTCAGTATCTGCGTGTATCCTCTGCTACACGCAGACCCTGAGATGCCTCTGCCTGCATCACAAAACCTCTATTTATTTTAAAGGCATACACTGCGGACAAGCCTTTTACATAAAACTCAGGCCAAGTAACTGAGGCCTACTTAAATTATAACACCTTGTACAGAGGGCGTCATCCCTCTTTTTCCAGCTGACTTGCTACCTTTAGAGACAATGGATCCTGTAGTGTGTGCAAGACAACACAATAACTGTCATATTTTGGAAGGGTCTGGCTTTTTTTTTTTTTTTATACGCTTTGCAATCCTTCTGCATTTGGGCAGCTATGTAAGCCGCCTGGTGGGGCCTTGACAATGACATGATTAGGAAAATTGATCGGTGAGAATTGTTGTGGTTTCTGTCTCATGCCAGGCCCTACCTCATTTTATATTTTGTATATAAGTATTCAGGTGATTTTAAAGTTTCTGGTTGTGTGTGTGTTGTCATGTTTCTTTGCAGGTGTCCCATCTTGCCTGGTGTGGATCCTTTGGCACTCTTATTTGGCTTGGGAAGCTAGGTGAACTCAGGTGCAACTGGAAGGGCATCAGCTGGAGGTTCCAGGTGAGTGTGCGATAGATCAGAGTGCCAGGAATGAGGTGGGCCAGGGTGTTGCAGGAGAGTCACCACTTTGTGAGATAGGATCGACCTCCTGATATCTTGGCTCTACATGTGGGAGGCAATGATCTGGACTCCAGTTCTACGTGGCAGATCATAAGAGGCATTGAATTTGACTTTATGAGGATCAGGTCAGATTTTCTGGAGACAGTGGTGTTTTGGTCGGAGGTGATAGCATGGAGGTGCTGCAGGTTGGCTAGGTCGTTGTATCGGGTGAACAGGACCACAAAAAAGCTGAATAGCAAGGTGTCCCGTTTTGTGGTTCGGAATGTAGAAGTTGTGGTGCATCACGTTGATTTAGAGACGTATATTGATCTGTTTCTACATCATGATGAGGTCCACCACAATGCAATAGGGACGGATTTGTGGACCTTGGCTTTGAGCGATGGGATTCAGGGGGCCTTAAAGTTGTGTGACTCACAAGCGTAAAGTTTCACGCTTGTGTGGTGTGGTAAGTGCTCTGGAGATTGGTGAAAAGAATGGTGGTGGGGTGAGGATTTTCCCTGGTGTATGTCTGATCAAGGGTGTCTTCAATGAGCAATGGTGGTACACAGTGGCATGCATTTGTCCTAGCGTCGGCAGCTGCGTCTACTATCCCTTGCCCTTGTCAATTGTTGATGTTGGTTTTGATACATTGTTCAGTTATATTTTATTAATAAAGATTAAAGAAAGGTTGTTTTGGCCTAAAAAATTCCAACTTACCGTATATAACGTATATACTCGAATATAAGCCGAGTTTTTTGGACAAAAAAAGTGGCCCAAAAGTGGGGGTCTCGGCTTATATTCAAGTCACTAATGCTGGGTCCCCCCAAATGTGCTGTGTGTTATGCGCCCATCCATTTTTATAGTGTGCTCCCGTCATATGTCCTGCAGTATATGTACCGTAGTTGCATTTCCCGGAGCGTGAGTGTCCCCGCAGTGTTGCACAGTGGATCATCACTTACTGCTTCCACGCTGCCATCATAAACTCAGCGCCGCGGTATATGTAGTTACATTTCCCTGATTGTCCCTGCCGTGGTCCCCGCCGAGTGTCCCTGCACTGTTGCACAGTGGATCGTCACTTACTGCTCACACGCTGCCATCATATACCCAGCGCCACGGTATATGTAGTTACATTTCCCTGATTGTCCCCACCATGGTGCAGAGCGGATCATTCACTCTGCTTCACGCTGCCTGGAGACATCTTTAGCTTGTCTCGTCAGTCTCCTCTCTATTAGTGTCCGGTTCATGAACGATTCCTTCATTTTAACCGGTTCTTTCCTGTGAGTCACATTACTGCAGGATGTCATAGAGAGGAGACCGACGAGAAAAGCTAAAGATGTCTCCAGGTAGCGTGAAGCAGAGTGAATGATCCGCTCTGCACCATGGCGGGGACAATCAGGGAAATGAAACTACGTATACCGCGGCGCTGGGTATATGATGGCAGCGTGTGAGGCTGTGAGCAGTAAGTGACGATCCACTGTGCAACAGTGCAGGGACACTATGCGGGGACAATCAGGGAAATGTAACTACAGTACATATGCTGTAGCGCTGGGTATATGACGGCAGCGTGGAAGCAGTAAGTGACAATCCACTGCAACACTGCGGGGACACTCAGGACACTCTGGGAAATGCAACTACATATACTGCAGGACATATGATGGGAGCACACTCGTATAACAAAAAGGTTGGGAGGAGGGGGGAAGTAAATAAATATACTGCTTTGGTAGGGGGCAGATGCCAGGGAACAGGGAAAAAGGTCTGCACACATTTTGGTATAGTGGGGGTACATTTTATTAGCAGATGTCAGGAAGGGGGGCCATAGGCATACTAACTGTGTGTGTGAGGAAGGGGGGGGCTTATACGTGAGTCAATAATTCTTTCAAGCTTTCTGGGGTAAAAGTTGGGGGGTCGGCTTATACTCGAGTCGGCTTATACTCGAGTATATACGGGTAAGCAGTCCTTGTGTTATTTATAGTTATAAGGTAGGTGCTTAACCTCCCTGGCAGTTTACATTTCATTTCTATCTGGATTTATGGGTATAAAAGCGGTACATTTTTTTCAAGAATTTTAGGCCTCCAATTCTTATGTCATAATTCACCAAAATATGTCAGAATAAAGGTCTTGTAGACATCCTGCGTATAATAAAAGAATAGAGCACAAAATTGTTGAAATAATTCAATTTATGAATAAACTTAAAAAATAGTGAAACTGTACAAATAAGGCACCAGACTTTACAGTATGTACTGTACATAGTTACCTAACACACCTCTCCCGTGTGGTATATTATGAAACAGGGAATGGCACAGAGGGCGACATCACAATCAGGGCAGTAGAAGCGTGATTCCTTTCAGACTTTTTTCTCTTTGCTATCAGTCTTAAGGTGGCCACACACCATACAATTTTTTAAATATCTGTTCAATTTAAGAATTGCAATCAATTTTTCTGACTGATTGTAACAAATTAAAAAATATGACCAATGTACCACACACCTATGTTCAGTTTTTCCCCAATTATGATAAAAATGATTGGAAACTCTGAGAAAATTGCTAGGGTGTGTATATTAATAAACTTACAATCCAACACACACCATACAATCTTTAGAGAAATTGAACAGAAATATCTGGCATTCCGGATCGATTTAAATCGAAAAAAAAACGGGAATTCCGATTGGATTTTTCAGTCGAATGAAAAAAAAGCTTTCGATTTTTTCGAGAGATACGATTGTTTTCATCTAATTGCTGTAAAATCGGATCATTTTATTGCATCGTGTGTGGCCACCTTTAGGCGGCAGGCAGAGAGTAGTCAAAATCCAGGCAGAGGTTGGTTCAGGCGGCAGGCAGAGAGTAGTCAAAATCCAGGCAGACGTTGGTGCAGGCGGCAGGCAGAGAGTAGTCAAAATCCAGGCAGTGGTTGGTGCAGATGGCAGGCAGAGAGTAGTCAAAATCCAGACAGACGTCAGTGAAGGCGGTAGGCTGAGAGCAGTCAAAATCCGGCAAAAATCAGTAACAGTAAGGCAAATCAGCTGAAGCACTTAGCTCAGAAGCAGTTGGAAACCAAATGGCTATTTTGTTAACATCCTGTTCTTTCAAATGAGCTTATCTGCCATCTCTGCCATGGCAGTCAGGGGACACAGGGGAGTGATCAAATTACAACTTGTGATTAGAGACAAATGAGGAGGAATTAGACAGCCTAAACTTTCTACATACATACTGGGTGCAATTTTCTATGTTTAAATTCTGTCCTGTGCCAGAGATCGGGGTCCAGAGGGTGGATTACACAGGCAAAACTCTCTACATACATACTGGGCGCATTTCTCTGTTTTCCTAGTGATCGGGGTCCAGAGGGGGAAATAGACAGACTAAACTCGCTACATGCATACAGACTGCTTTTCTTAGTTTTCCTTCTGTCTTGTGCGAGAGATCGGGTCCACTGTAAAATTGGGCGCCGCATCATTGATGTCACCGCTGATTGGCCACCAAGATCCAGGAAGCAGAGAGGAGATGGGGATCCCGATGGCCGGCAATAGGAGCCCGGAGTCCCACTGAGCAACACCGATCGCGCGCGGGCCCCAGGTAATCTGCAGTAGCAGCTAATTTAGCTAGCCGAAGCGTAGCTCGGGCTTACCGCTCCAAGCTACGGGAATAGAATATAACTTCCCATTAGCCAGCAGTTTTATAGCTTTTACAGCATTTACTTTTATCACCAAAGCCTCATCTACACGGGTAGATGAGGCGTCAATGTAGCTTATCAATCGAGCCACTGATGCGGCTCGATTGATAAGATCCGACAGGTCGGATCTTGCTACCGCCGATTCCCTGCTCGTTCCCCGCGAGGGGACAATGGCAGGGAATCGAGCGTAAGATAAGCGGCGCCGGCGGGGACGAGCGGGGAATCGAATCCGGCGCACGCGCGGCGGGTACGCGGAAGAGGCGATCCGGCGGCTAATGGAGGCCTCCATATCTTCCCGTGTAGATGGGGCTTAATACTGTTTTATATCTTTGTTCTTTGAATTGTTCCAATTTTAATTGTTCCTAAATTGGCCTTTGTGTGGGCTTGCAGCCTATTATCTTCTTAGTTTTATCATAGCTGGGTACCCAATTTGTTCTTTCCTCTCAGCTTTATTATACTGTATACTATTTTACATTAATACTATATGCTTTTACATATCAGTAGCACCTTACATTAATGACTCTTGTATCAGTTAAAAGATCAAACCAACTTGTATATAAAGTTATATCATTATAACCCATCACCCACCCACTTTATTTTAAACTCAACCCAACTCTAATTACCACAATTCATCCCATTCCCTCATACAAATACTGTTCAGAGCTATGGGAGAATAGGGATTTCCATATTTAATACAGAACAAATTGATATTATTGATGATTTTATCTTTTTGTTACACAGTAAAGACATGCATCAGGACTTCTTGGTGGGTGGTGGCTCCTGCCTTGTGCAGAAGCACCCTTGCCACCTGTTGGTGACATTATGGTTAACTTATTACTCAGTTTACTTACTTGGTATTGAATATTCATCCCCCCCCCCCCAAGTATTCGAACCCCATTAGGGTGATTTTCCCCAAAATATAAATGTATCCAGAAATGTCAATAATCTCTAAAAAGGATTGGTCCTGCTAACTACTTGTCCATATCGAGTTTGCTTTCAAAGTATTTAATTAATCCTCCAAACATCATCAGTGTATAACCGCTAAGACTTATGTAAGCCAACAAACCAATTTGCATATCTATGATGCTCTCTCACACACACATGAACCACTCCTCTATCTATAGACTTAATTTCTGATTGGTCCTTTTGAATTATGTCATCCAATTGATTTTATGTTAATGTATATAACTGTTTTGTGAACCATTCATTGTTTTGCCAGAGGAAAGGAGGATATGACCTCCTGAAATGCGCATAGCATATTAAAACCTTTTATCATTACATGGCAGAAGCCTATCTTTCTTGCATCCATGCTACACAGCATATCCACTCTTAGGGCCCATTTACACTAAATCAGTTGGTGTGCGTTAGTAGGCGTTGGTGCGCGCTAGTATGCATTTTTCCATAGCAGTGCATTGTGAAAAAGATTTCAGTTAAAACGCGTTATGTGTGAATGGTGCCATAGGAAAACAGGGGCATTACTTTGAAAATCAGTTTTCTTTCAATTATAACTGAGAGCAACTGATTTAGTGTAAACGGGGCCATACTCCTAATTGCCTGTGAGCTTTTTCCATAGCTTTGCAGAACAACCCAGTAGTTTCTTTATAGCACTCCACTCAAACAGCGCTGCTTGTCAGCCCTCACTGTCACAGTCTGTAGTGCAGCTGCCTTTAGCAGATTTAAGCACACAGACCAGGCAGATATTCACAGAGGAGTACCATCGGATCCTTGTTTTATCTATGACAAAGGAAGATCAGCTAAATTGCCAAGCCCAGTCCCCGGCTAGAGGGACAAAAGCCCTGCTGCTGGACAACCTATATGGGCTTGCCAGCTACTACACAAGGTGAGATTATTCCACTATCTAATTTCTCTATGTTTACATTCTGTCCTGTGCCAGAGATCAGGGTCCAGAGGGTGGATTACACTGGCTAAACTCTCTATATACATACTGGGTGCATTTCTCTATGTTTACCTAGTAATCGGGGCCCAAAGGGGGAAATAGACAGGCTAAACCCGCTACATACATACAGACTGTTTTTCTTAGTTTTCCTTCTGTCTTGTGCGAGAGATCGGGTCCACTTTAAAATTGGGCTCCGCACCCAATTATGTCACCTCCGGACTGCCGCACCGCCACTGATTGGCCACCAAAATCTAGGAAGCAGAGAGGAGATGGGGATCCCGGTGGCTGGCAATAGGAGCCCGGAGTCCCACTGAGCAGCGCCGATCACGTGCGGGCCCCAGGTAAGCTGCAGCAGCAGCAGCTAATTTAGCTAGCCCAAGTGTAGCTTGGGCTTACCGTTCCCAACATCTGAATCTTAGCTTGAGCTTTGCTCGGAATTACTGCCAGAGGGGTAATATACCCGTTAGCAATAAGCTATGCCCATATCATGGAAGAAAGATGTGATACAGATAACATTTTTATTATTTATTATTATTTATTTTATTAGTAAAGTGCAAGCTACATAAAATTAACATTACATTTGTATTAGTTCTAAACCACTGGTATCTTATTAACCATTTTGAATTGCTACATAATAATATTGCAAAATTAGGAACATTTGTTTTCACTAACTTTCTTTGTTTCCTGAATAGTTTTCCTCCCTTGTATAACCTTACCAAATGGAGGTTTGTTAGTTACCAACAGCTTCAGGCTAGAGGTAGAATACTGTCTCACTAGGTTTTACCACATGCTCTAATCTTTGTGAATTGAGATATATTAAGGTTACCACACCAGACAGTAATTTACTTCACCAGTAGGTTTTTTCAGTTTTCCATGTGGTAATAGCCTTATTGAATTGACATTTCCCAAAATATTTGGTACAATCAGCTGTTTCCTGCTTTACCGCATGTGGTAAGGCTTTGTGAAATGAAGCCATGGTGTACAAATAACTTGCACACCATGCATATTTGTATGTTGGAAACTGTGTGTGTCTTTTTCCACAGAAGCTAGTGTAATTGATCAGAGGACGTAAAACAGCACCTATGGCAAACACTGAAATTGCACCCTCCCCCCATGCCCCAGTCATAAACCCTGAATATTAGCATCCTACCTCGCCCTCATATGCAGAGCAACCCCTTCACACAATCAGAGCCCCCCCAAATAAGGGCACTCCTCCTTCCACCTCACTCACCACAAAAATGCATTATGAAAGGTGCTCCCAGTATAGGTGGAAAGGTTCCCCCAGTATAGGTGGAAAGGTGCCCCCAGTATAGGTGGAAATGTACCCCCCCCAGTATAGGTGGAAAGGTACCCCCAGTATAGGTGGAAAGGTACCCCCAGTATAGGTGGAAATATACCCCCAGTATAAGTAGAAAGGTGCCCCCATCATAGGTGGAAAGGTATAGGTAACTCAACTGTCAGGTAGCCAAAGATGCATGTCCCCCTTTCCCTGTCACCACACATGCTGTCTGCCGCCCTTCAGACCTCCAGATCAGCATGGGCACAATCAGACCTCTACGACAATCAGACCTCCAAATCAGCCAAGGACCCGAGCAGCACACATGAGTGATGTCACTTCCGTATCTGAAGTCCAGTGTTAATGTGTGCAGCTCAGGTCCCATGCTGATCTGCAGGTCTAAACGGGGACAAAGGGAGCGCAGGCTGGCTAAGAAGAGCCGTGCCAAAGCAGATCAGACAATCATCTGCAGATTTGAAGATCTATCCTGGTGGATCTGATCCGCAGATGATTGTCCGTTAAACAAGGTGTGTATGAGATCTGCAAATATCATAGACTATGAATGCATTTTGCAGGAACGGATCTTTTGCAGGAACTGATCTTTTGCAGATACTGATCTGTTGCATGTGTACAGCATCCTTGTGTACAGCATCTTGCAAAGATTTTTATCTGATGGGGAGTTCAGCTCAATAGAATATATTGTTTAGAGTATGCTCTCATACTACATGGAAGGGGTAATATTGGTCTGTGATCTTGCCTTTTCTAAAGATTTTTATCTCAAGTGTGTACATAGCATTAGTTAGCACCTGCTTTCTGCAGTTCTTAACTCAGTTCTACACATAGGAAATGTTCTAAGATTGCCAATGCACATACATCCAAGTTGATAAAGGATTATGCAAATTTGTATGCAACTTGATTAACTGAATCTTACCGTGGCTCCAGTCGATTGTTTCCTTTGCAGATTGCATATATTTGCGTAGAAAATTAGCATAAACTTTCATCAACTATTTATTTGCATCTTATTGACTGTCCATGCTCAGGATGAACATATAGATCAGTCAGGTTTTCTCTGATCCCATTGATTTGCATGCTTGTTGCAAGCATGCAGCTCAAAAACAACTGAAGCCAAAATGTCAACATGACATCCAGGCAATCCACATATACAAAAAAAAAAAAAAGAAAGAGAATAAAGATAGCAGCCCTAATCCCCTGAATACCATTTGAACACCCAACAAGGTATCCTTACCTAAATTGCTTTCTTATTTGGATTCACAAATGATTCTACCAGGTCTTCTGCACAAATCTGGACCTGTGAATACACACGACATGGTTTTTTGCTGTTCTGAGTCCCAGGATGCTGAAGTGTTCAGGTACACCAAATCATAATTCCAATAATTTTCTGTAGTCTATGGACATTCATATTGTCAGAGTGCACAGTTGGTAGCTGTTTGTTCAGTATAGTTTGCTGAAGCAGGTTTCATGCTCCATATGGGAGTCCCAACACAAGTATCAGGAAGAAAAGCCTGTGCTTCACTCAGCTGCACTGTCAGAGCATGTCTCCACTACAGCAGCACATTGGCCCCTTGGTGGGATTTTACTGGGGATTGAAGGGTTGGAGAACAAGCATCAGCAGGAATCAGCACTCCTGGGGAGACTCAGAGGTTTGCAGAAATCAAAAGGCTGCCAGTATCTCCACAGAGAGCTCCCGGCCAGCGAATACAAGGAAGATTAATCACCAGCTCACCTCCATCAGGCTAATGACTCCACTTCTGTTCGTAAAGGGAAAGTAACTATTTCACTGCCAGACATATGGAACTTTGTAGAGCAGCATGCAAGAAGCAATTTTTTTTTGTAATTATGTTTTGTTTTGTTTTTTTAAATAGTTAAACATTTAATTTCAAATTTGATATATTCCCCTTGGTTTCTGTCTGTTCCCCTGCTGCCCAGCTCAGTTTTTGTGACAATGACTCTCTCCCAGATTTTTTTTTCCCTATAATTGACTAATAATAATGTATTAAGAAAAAATGTTTTCACCACTCAGTATGAAGCCCAGGGCTTACTAGCAGCACATTTTGTTCTTCAAAATTAGAAACCATTCATAATTCCCATAATGGCAAAACAATCTTAGGCCTGGAACCCATTTGATCACTTTTTTGAGCGTTTAGGGAGCGCTTTAAATCGCTAGCGATTTTCCCTAAACGCTCAGCTAATGTTAATGGATGGGAAAATTCCACAGCAGCGATCGTGATTAGCAAAATCGCAGGACATGTGCAGCATTTTGGTGGCTTTTGCGCTTCAATGTAAAGTATATAAGCGCTGGCTAATCACTATGCAGAGCTTTTTGCTAGCAATTTAAAAGTGCTTGAAGTACCCAGAAGGCCTTGTGCTTCCCAGAATACTATAAAATTATTTGCTAGTTCCTTTTGACGTCTGCTAGATGATCGGAAGTGCTACAGAGCTGTAGGCTGCATGGAGAAAGGGAGTTAGTGCAAAATGCCACGGAAAACCTGATTTACAATGGAGGATGTCATTACCAAAGTGCAGTTACATGATGTCCTTTATAACAAAAGCCACAAAGACTACAAAATTAACCAGCAAGCCAACGAACTATGGACTCAAATTACCAAAGAACTTTATGAAGATGCTGGTTTGTCCTGGAATATGCTCTCACCCAAGCTGCAGGAAAGTAAAAGTGAGTTTCATTTTTTTCCCAAAGTGTCTAAAGTGTTTTGCTATATATATTTAACTTACATCCTTAGGTTTAGTGGTGGGAACATCAATTGATTGTTTATGCCACATACATTTTAAGCATGGCTGCACATGTTATCTTTAGAAATAAATAATAAACTTAAGATAATTGTTGCCAAACCTTTTTAATATGATCCTATTTGTAAATCAAGTACAAGCAAATTGCTGTGTCATAATTTTGAATGACCTATGCACAATTATGAATCTGGAAATTGAGAACCTTCTGGTAAATTTAAATATGCAGTTAATTGTTCTGTTAGAGTGGTGGCATATATTGGTCCTCTTCTTGTGGATGCTGTTAAACATTGTAGTGGAATGTCTTCATCCACAATGATGTCCTCCTTGTCCTTGACAAAATTATATAGCACACATACGGCCTTCACAATGGTCACAGCATTCATATTGTCCGTCATCAGACTAGTATGGAATATGCGCCACTTATTTGCCAATATGCCAAAGGCACATTCCACCACTTTTCCTGCCCTACTCAGTTGCTGATTAACAACAGTCCTTTCAGGGTTTAAAGTGTGCTGCGCAAATGGCCTCATCATGACAGGCCAAAAGCCTCATCCCTATGAAGACAATTGGCCTATCAAGGCCATTTGTGCCTGGCCAGGGTCGAGCAGGAGGTAGATTGATGTGTCCTTCTTGTAATTTCACCCCAAATCTGCTGTGTATAAAAATACCAGAGTCACTGCTGCTTCCTTGTGCACCCACATCCACATAGATGAGCCTGCAGCTGGCATCAGCTACTGCTAGAGCACAATGGCAAAGTATTTTTTTATAATTGCAAAACCGACTTTTTGGAGGCATCACTATTCTAATGTGTTTGCCATCAACAGCACCCACACAATTTGGGAAGTTGGTTTTCGCCCAGAACATCTCACATATTTTTTTTCCCATTCTTCAGTAGAATCTGCCAAATTAAGGTGCAGGTCTCCAAAACGATTCCCTGAATGGTTGTCTTTCACAGTCAATACTGGCAGTGCAATGAAACATATGTATGTCCAGTAGCTAGAAACCTAAAAAAAAAGTTAAATATTTGTACTGTTTTTGTTTTTACAGTGAAAGACATAAAAAAGATGGAAGTCTATTAAGGACAACTTTCAAAGTGAGCTCCTAGAAGAGCAAAAGTAGAACAAAAGTGGTTCTGCGGCGTCCAACAGGAGCAAATATAGCTACATTGCTCTACTTGGATTCTTATTTTATTCAGGCCTAACACAAACATATATGAACACATATTTATTCTTGACACTTTAAATACTTACCAAGCTTTGTCCGTCCATAGGGCACAAGATAATCTTCTAGATGATGATGCAGTCAGAGCTGATGAAGAGGATGAGGAAGAAGCCATGGCTAATACTACTGTGTCTTTAATAGCAGCATCAGACACACCAAGTGATGTAGTGTTACTTTATTGTCTCCTGCACAGCCAACTACCTCTTCCAAAAAAATACAAAACAAACAGGAAGAGGAAAGTGAGTAGGTGGAGTTGGAAGATCCCAAAGCAGTTTTGCATCTAGTGTCTTAAGTTCTATGCAGGAAGCAGTTAGTATCTTACATCATGCTAGCTGTGATCATTATAATTTTGCAGTTAGTCTTGTCCCATATATGAAAAAAGTCAGAGAGGATAACATTTTACACCTACGACAGGCTATCATCGATCTAGTGAAAAAAATATATGAACTCTAAACCCTCCACTACTCTGGAACAATCACACAGCTCTTCTTCTTCTACGACACCTTCGCCATCACCACCAGTGCCTATTTCACCATATATCCCAAACAGCCACCTTATGGCCACATTCACTACAATCAGGGTTACTACCCAAATGAAAATGAGTATGGATACCAGAATTATCCCTATAGGCCTCCAATCAACATGGGCTATTACCCCCCCCCCCCCTTACCAAATTCCCTATAATGCTAATCAGCAAAACAAAGAGTCTGTGATGTACACAGATCATGCACAATTAAGGCCACAGCACTGAGTGAGAATAGTGGCTCCAGCCAAACGTCTTTTCTGGACATGATAAGATGAGATGAAGCTTAGTTGTGAGTTGAGACTTATCAAAAATCTCTAAATTAATTTCAGGTTTGTTTGGCGCAACATGTGATCCCATTGCTATTTTTTTTTTAATTTTTAATAAAATGTTAAGAAAACGAACAATTATTCATAACTATATGTGTAATTAAAGATGTACACTTTGTATACAAATATGTACCGTATTTTTCGCCGTATAAGACGCACTTTTTCTCCCCAAAAAATAGGGAGAAAAAATCCCTGCGTCTTATACGGCAAAGGCAGGGAATCCCCAACTTAGAATGTCCGCAGACACAGAACCGCTGACCTGCCGCCACGTCGGGGATTCCCTGCCTTTCTGTGCCTGCTCCCCCGTGCCTGCCTTCCTCCCTCCCACCTGCTCTAGTCTCCTGCATCCCCCCCCCCCCCCCGGGTGAAGTGTCAATAGTGGCAACTTACCTTTGGCATGCTCCCGTGCTGATCCCAGATCATTGCGCTGCCCCCACTAGCCTCCTCTGCCTCCCCCTTGCGTCTACGGCCCCCCAGGTGTTGGAGTGAGTAGCGGCAGCTTACCTCCGCAATGTGCCCAGGACGACTGCAGACATCTGTCTCCCCGGCACTTCTCGCTCCAGTGACTGGCTTGAACTGTGCGTCATCAGTTCAAGCCGGTCACTAGAGCGAGAAGTTCCGGGGAGACGGATGTCTGCAGTCACATTGCGGGCAAATTGCGGAGGTAAGCTGCCGCTACTCACTCCAAAATCATGGAGACGGGATGGAGACGCAAGGGGGAGGCAGAGGAGGCTAGCGGGGGGGCAGCGCAATGATCTGGGATCAGCGCGGGAGCATGCCAAAGGTAAGTTGCCGGGATTGACACTTAAACCAGGAGGGGGGGGGGGCAGGAGACTCAAGCAGGCGGAAGGGAGGAAGGCACACGAGGAAGGCAGGGGGCACAGGAGGACACATGGGGGGCGCAGAAGGACACATGGGGGGCAAATGAGGACTCACAGATTGACACATGGGGGCACAGGAGGACATATAGGGGGCACAGGAGCACATGAGGACACACAGGATGACACATGGGGGGCACAGAAGGACACATGGGGGCAAATGAGGACACACAGAAGGACACATGGGGGGCACAGGGGCACACATGAGGACACACTAGAGGACACATGGGGGGCACAGAAGAACACACAGGACACATGGGGGGCACAGAAGAACACACAGGACACATGGGGGGCACAGGAGGACATATGGGGGCACAGGAGTACACATGAGGACACACAGGAGGACACATGGGGGGCACAGAAGAACACACAGGAGCACACATGGGGGGCACAGAAGGACACATAAGGGCACAGGAGGACACATGGGGGATATACGGGGCACACATGAGGACACACAGAAGGACATGTACAAGACGCTCCTGGAATTTGCCCTCTAAACTTGGTTGCCTCTTATATTCCGGAGTGTCTTATACGGCGGAAAATACGGTACTCAATACAATTCTGAATTAGATTTACAAAATTAACAGAGGTATATTTCACACATTAAACAACAAATACCTCATTATTTACATCCAAGGTGAGAAGTATATATAGGCTGCCAAGAATGTAGACAAATACTGTAGAACAGTTGCCTGTCTGCCATGCTGATGCTTGTAAAATCATAGTTAATTTTCATCAAACATGAGTAAGCATGCATCACATCAGGTGTTTATCACCAGCTCATTTTTGTTGTTGTTTTTCAGTGAAAAACATGCTTGTTCATTTATAAATTGATAACATAATACTAGTATTGCTAAGCACTAGACATGTCAGGGAACTTTAATTATTGACAATGAACTCACTATGACAGCCTACATATATTTTTCTCTTCAGTGTAAAATGACAAACCACTGGTCACAAAGTAAAAAAATCAGTACTTTACACATTAATCACTAATCTGTTAAAAAACAAACATTAAAGGATAACTGTAGTTAGAGGGATATGGAGGATGACATATTTATTTTATTTTAAGCAGTACCAGTTGTCAGGCAGCCCTACTGGTCTATTTGGCTGCAGTAGTGTCTGAATTACACGAGAAACAAGAATGCAGCAAGTCATGACACATCTGGCAACAATGTTTGAAAAATCTGAACAGCTGCATGCTTGTCTTTGGCCTATGGCTAAAAGTATTTGAAACAAAGGATCAGAAGTAAAGGCAGGCAACTAGTATTACTTAGAGCAGTGTTCCCCAACCCTGTCATCAAGGCCCACCAAAAGTGGATGTTAGGTATACATCCACAAAGGTCACTAGTCAGCTCTACTGAGACACTAATGGCCTACCTGTGATTGTGTGTGGTTGCCTGTAAAACATGTACTGTTGGTGGGCCTTGAGGATAGGGTTGGTGAACTCTTACACGAAATAAAAATGGACACATCCATAGCTCGCTCATTACAGTTGCCCTTTAACGCTTAGTTTCTTGGTAACAATTCTTGATTCCCGCTCGTCCCCGCGGGCGATTCTCTTATCTTAAAGTCCAATACAATATCTCAGCACACATCTATTATTATGAATTCTTCAACACATCAGTCCATGAATTGCATAAAAATATTCAGCCTCCTGTATCTTGTGATCAGCGGTAATCTCTTCAGGTCCACCACCAGATACACCCTTATAAAAGACACACTCACCAGACGTCTCTGACCACTGTTAAGGTCCGTTTTAAGCGGACAAATTGGCTGTAGGGGATGGAATCAATTACATGTTTTGGATGGAAGTACAATAGCAAGCTGTTAGTTGAAGTCTCCTTTCCCTTACTTAGTAATTGTCCATTTTCAGAGAACAAAGTGAGGTCTAAAAACTCAATACTACTTCCTCCCCAGACTCCTGTAAATTTCATGTTGAACATATTCACATTAATATACTCCAAGAAGATCTCAAACTGTTCCTTTGTGTACTTCCATATTACTAAGACATCGTCCATGTAACGAAACCATGATCCTATGGCATGGCGATGGGGATTGCTAGCCTGGTAAATTAAATCCTGCTCCCAAACTGCCAGAAAGATATTTGCAAAAGTTGGAGCAACCGACGTCCCCATCGCCACGCCAGAGGTCTGTTGGTACCACCTGTCATCAAAAAGAAAGGCATTGTGTGACAAGATAAAATGCAAACATTCAGCAATAAAGTCTGCCCATTCCTCATCCTTATTGTGGTCATTAGGAACCTTTTAATTGTCTGTACACCTAAATCCTGAGGTATACGAGTGTAAAGGCTCTCTACATCAATAGAAGCCAGAGCATAGCCTTCCTGCCAGTCCAAGAGAGGCACTCTTTTAAGGACGTCCAGGGTGTCCACCAGATAGGAGGGGATCTCCTCCAAGAATGGACGTAGTACATAGTCCAAATACTTTGACAGTGGTTCTGTCAGTGAACCTCTGGCGGACACAATTGGATGCCCAGGTGGTCTCTCTAGGTTCTTATGGACTTTTGGCAGAAAGTACCATACTGGCTTTGTAGGAAAAGGTGGCAGTGAACTATCTCCCACAGTTTTGGAGAGCCATCCTCGTTCTACCCCCTTTCTTAACAAGGAATGCAGTGCCTTCTTGTTGTAATGATCAGTGGCGTATCTGATGATCAGAACGTGCTCTATCAGACAGTTAGTCAGTACTTTATTCAGAGTGTGATCACACGTGTATTGGTGCACAGTAGTATCAGGAGTACTCCTTAAATGATAGCCCTTGGTGGCTGGGTCGTACAAGCGAGGTCGGTAACAGGTCGGTCAGCAGCAGTACAGAATCGTGAGGCAAAAATCGTAGTCATTAAACAGGCCGAGTTCGGCAGCAGATCAGATGAGCAAAGGTACAGAATCAGGTCAGCAGGCTAAATCAGAGTCAAAGTTCAGGCTAGAGTCGGCAGCAGATCAGATTGGCAGAGGTACAGAATCGAAAGGCAGAGAAAAATCAGAGGTTCAGGCAAAAGGTCACACACAATAAATCAAAATACAATAATATGTTTTTCCTAAGCTTCGTGTGAATCCCCGGGGTCCTGCCGAATCAAACACACACGGATCTGACTAAGGTCTGAGAGCTTTCACTGCAAAGTTTCAGCAACAACAGACAATGAGCTACTGACAGCTCAGAGTTTAAATACAAGCAGCTAGATCAAATGGCCCGCCCAGAGCAAGCTGACCAATTAGCATTGCGGAGGTGGCAGCCGAGGTCAGCTGACAGGTGTGTCAGCTGACTCGCCTCCTCATTGCATAAAGCCTGCTGGGATGCGGCTGCGGGCTATGTGACGTCAGATGCGGAAGCGGCGGCGCCGCTTCCCGCAGCGGAGGTAACTTCAACCTCTCTGACACTTGTATAGTTGTGTAGGGAGTCTTGCATAGAAAAGTCTATCACCCTCCAATTGTCTCATTGCCTCCTCCATATAGTATTGACGGGACATAATAACCAAACTAATTGTGAGTTATTTTTTAACCATTCTAAGGCAGATAGTTCCCCTGGAGTTAAATTGGGTTTCCCTTTCGGGTAAATTAATGCCCGTACGTCCTCCTGTACCCTCCAATCAAACTTCTCCACTGCAGACCCGAGGGTACTAGGGAAATCCCTGATGGACTTACATGGTCTGAAGGTTTCCCATTGCTCATCTGTAGCATTCAGTCCAGTGCCATCTTGTGCATTTCCCTCTTCCCATAGTGAAAGCAGAGTGTTGAGGTTAGTCATATCCTCCTCAGTAAAATCCAGGTTTGGAAAAAATCCTAGGGATCCCAACTGTTCCACCGGTGCAGGTTTGTCCCGTTTCCATGTTGTTTGCTGTACCGCTATGTTAATTCTTCTTGCTGCACAGTAGAGATCCACTTCAAATCGAAAGGGGTCAAAAGGTGTGTTAGTAGCAAAGTTTAAACCCTTAGAGAGAAGACTTTTGCAACCTTCAGGCAGGGTGATTCCCGAGAGGTTCAGGACCTGGAGGCCGTCTGTTTCCAGGATCTCTAATATTGCTTCCGATGATATCCCCTGCCACAGGTGTACTTCCTCCAGGTAACTCGTTTCTCCTGGGGTTTTGCAATGGTTCCTCCCTCCTCTCCTGATCCTTCTCCTAAAGGGACGTCTACACATAGTTGTTCACCTTCTGGTTGCTTCAGGGCAGGTTTAGAAGATCTTCTTTTCTTGAGGTCTACTTCCTCCGAACTAGAACCTGATCCTGAATCTGTTGTCCAATATCCCCTGTTTGCTCTGGTTCGCTTCCTCCCCCTCGAGCGGCTCCTCTGCCTCTGTTGTCCCCAATCAAAAATCAGTCCTTTGGCGAAATCCTCCTGGTCTCTTCTGAATTTCCTAAGTTTTCATTCCTTTATGCTGTCTTGAATTGGTGCAAGTCGTTTATCGATCTTTGTGGTGATCTCTTGAAACAGTTGGGGGGTAGTGAGTTTCCCAAGATCTTGTTTACAGGACTCTAGTTCCGCTGTGGCCTTTTGGTATTCCACTTCCGTGCGGTTCAGGACTATCTGGCATTTGCAGAAATATAACTTTTGTTGTGTGAATACTTCATCCTACTAATTACTGAATCTGAGAGAGCCTAAGCGCTTTGAGTCCTATGGGAGAAAAACGCTATAGAAATGTTATTGTATTGTATTGTATCTTCTGTAATTTCAGAGCGTTATCCAGCTGCTGTTCTTTCCATAGTTTCATAAAATCCACGTCTGATTGGTATTCCACAGCTTCACTGTAAATACGAAATCTTCTGGCCGCTATGCCTTTATTGTCATATCTCTTCAATGTTGCCACTGTCCAGAAGAGTTTGTCCTCGCGTTCCGACAGTCGGTTTAGTTTCTGTTCTACAACTTTTACCCCCAAGGCTTTACTAGCTTCTGTACCTTGTGCTGTATCCGTTAGTAAGGTAAGCCAATCCGTTCTTCCTACTAGGACTGCTGTGGGGCCAGCCGTTTCGCGGATAGCCCGCTTCTTTAGAGACCAAAGGACCCAGTGCAATACTCAGTTCCCCTTAAATACATAAATCAATGTATCAGATACACTCACCCACCGTTAGATTTGCCGAGAAGACACCCACTGACTCGCCGCGCGCTCCGGCAGGTTAAGCCACACCACTTCCCGGGATGCGTCATGCCTCCCCAATCAGCCAATCCCCTGCCCGGGCTTTCACTCAATCAATGAGCAGACAGGCATGTTATGTGGGCGCTTACGTAGGTGGTGAGTTGTAGCGAGGACGCCAGGGAGATGGTTGCTTGGTTACCGCTGCCTATACAATAAAGGCAATCCTGCGGCTCTTCCAGATTGTATCTTAGCATTCCCCATCCTCCAGCCTGGACATCCCCTGTTTACATAGAGGAATAAACTGGGCCTGGAAAACATATAAAAAGAAAGAGAAAGCAAAAACACCAGTGTCATTAACAATTGGAGAATGGCATAAAAGCAAGTATCATAAAAGCATTAAATTACAGCAGTATTACAGAAGTGATTAAGAATTAACAGCTATGTACAAGTTCAGGATTTTCTAAGAACTAGAATCAACCCCTGTGAAAATCTTACTTAAATAAACAATTGCACAATTCCTTACAAACCTCCATAAAAAACTTATTTCAACCCGCCCCCAACAGATCAATAGTCCCCCCTACCACAACAGTTAGTGCAAACACAACACTCACCTCCTCTTTTTTAGAACTTCCCGCCACTCTATCTCAGAACATCTTGTCAACACAATTACCCAGCCCCAAAGCAGCCCATGTCATATTACAACCAAAGAAAAAAAGACCGTTGTCCGACTCAGAAAAAGAGGAAGACGAGGCAAAAGAAAAATGCAACAAACACAACTGACCACTGACCCCCCTTCCGTCCATCAACCAAATAAATGCATATTTAATCTGTCTGACCACATCCTTTTCCCCAGCTAGACAGCATTACTGGAAAAAGGACTGTCCTTCCACCCCACCAATCAGGCTAACATGTTTGAAATGTTTGCAGATTTAAACACATATGTCCGTAAACTTACACTCAAAAGTCATTTCACAATAAAAAAACTAAACATACCACGCACTACTGGCAATACTGCCCTCATCATCACCAATGATGAAACCCTACCGATATGCACCACCATCACTCCAGCAGAAGTACACACCGAGAAATGTATCACAACTCAACTGAAGGGTAGATCACATTTCTACCCGGTAGCGTCCAAAGGCAACTATATCGAGACCTTTTACTCACTCATACTCCGTGATCTACAGAAAATCCACGGAGATACACCTTCCCTTCAATCTAATCTAAACCATAAACAAAAAACTGCCATTAAGTCCCTACAGAACAACCACAATTTAATCATTAAGCCAGCCAACAAGGGGGGTGGGATAGTTATCCTTAATAGAAAAGATTACTTACGTCTACTGGGAGACGATCAATATTATGAAATTTTAGATACAGACCCTACTGATCTATTAAACAAAACCCTGAAAACCCTGATCAACGATGCACTACTAAACAACATCATCACCAAGAATGAAAGGAACTTCATTATTAACACACAACCTAAGACTCCGTTTTTTGCTATTTGCCCAAAATCCACAAAAATCTATCCAAACCACCCGGCCGACCGATCATTTCTGGTATTAATTCCCTCACCAGTAACCTATCACAATTTATTGATCATCACCTTCAAAGCCATGCACAGTCACTACACTCCTATCTAAAAGACTCTACCCACCTCATACAATTGCTCAGTAACATTACCTGGCAACCTGAATATGTATGGCTAACATGTGACGTGACTTCATTATACACCAACATACCTCACTCCTATGGACTAATAGCCGTTGAATCTTTTCTGTCCTCCAACCCCTCCATGCCCCAGATCCAAAAATCATTTTTAGTCCACTGCACTGAGTTCATCCTTCACAACAATGTATTCACTTTTATGGACAAAGTTTACCACCAAACCAACCAAACCAGGGCACAGCTATGGGGTCGTCGTTTGCTCCCTCTTATGTTAATTTATCCATGGGCTTTCTGGAATTTCAAAAAATGAGACATAACAACCCCTTCAGCGACAATATAGTTTTTTTACAAGAAATACATAGACGACCTCATATTAATTTGGAAAGGTAGCGCCACTACTATCCCACTTTTCCTAGACTGTCTTAATTCCAACCCAGCAGGTCTCCAGTTCACATTCCACCAACACCTGACGACTATAGAATTTCTAGACCTCACACTATTCATTGAATCCAACATCATCAAAACTAAAACTTACTTTAAGCCAGTCGATGCTAATAATTATATACATTTTGACAGCTTCCATTATCACCCGTGGACAGTTAACACACCATACAGTCAATTCAAGAGAATCCATAGAAACTGCACTGATCTTAAAGACTATAACATCCAATCGGAGATTTTCACCAACAAATTTATGACCCACAAGTACCCCAAGAAATTAACTAAAGATGCCATTCAAAGCCAGAATTCATAAATCACCGAAAATACATGACACAACCCACCCCGCCCCCGACAGTTTCCCTCGTTTTATCACACGCTTTAATGTTCAACACCCCCAGATCCGCTCCGCTTTAAAAAAACAGATGGGACATACTGTTACAGGACCCATATCTCCGTCCAATATTACCACCCACTCCAGCCATTACATACAGAAGAGCACCCAATTTACGGAACATTCTAGCCCCAAGCCGCTTACGCACAATCCCCACGCAAATACAAAAATCATCAAAACCAGGTTGCTTCCCCTGCCATAACTCCAGATGCTCAGCTTGTACCCTTATCCAGACCACAGCGACTTTTACCTCCAATACCACCAATATAAAATATAATAAAGGATCACATCACCTTCACTTCCAAGTGTGTAATCTATGTCATCACCTGTCCCTGCAACCTCCAGTACATGGGACGTACTACCCAACCGGCACGCAGCAGAATTGGCCAGCACAAAAGAAACATACAAAAGAATTTTCCCCTGCACAGCATCTCACGTCACTTCAGCACCCACAACAGTAGCGACCACAGTTTATTCCATATCACTCTGATTGAAACCACTAACCCAAACGTATCGGATGCTTTTGAACGTCTAAAAATTAGAGAGATGTTTTGGATACAAATGTTGAGAACCCTTGTTCCGGAAGGACTCAACGAACAGTTTGAAAAAGTTTACTGACCATAGTACACAGAAATGTTTTACCTTAGTCGCCTCTTTTATCATACCTTTCCTCCTTTTTATCTTGTGTGTATTATTTATGAATATGTATTCCTATCATACTATACCACTTACAAGGCAAAACTGCTGTATTTTATTCCTCGGAATTTTATTATATTTATTACTCATTATTAATTTTATTTACATTTTTTTTCATTTATTGATGTTATTTATTTTTATTATTAATTTTATTATCATTATCTCTGAAACGCACAGTATCTATGCTAAATCTATCCATTGCTTTACTGTACTTGAGGTATATTGGGAAGTTTATATAATTTTTATTATGATTCTATTATAAACTCACTGTCAGATATACTGCATTTTACATAAAATTGCCTGGTGGTAAAACATATCAAACATGCTAATATCACATGCAATTTAACAAAATACAACAATATTAAACTTGCCCAGTAGAGGGCTGCAGCACACTGACTAAACGTCTAATAGCTATTATGTAGTAACTCCACACGACAGACTATAAAACTAGTAGTCATTTATTATCTTATCCATCTATTACCCTTAGTTGGCCCTGACTCTATTCCCCCAATATATTTTAATATAATAAAAGGAATTTTACATTGTTCCCCCATACTCGCGTTAATATAATACACTAAATCAGGACATTGTGCCCTGACACAATATGGCCGCACAAGCACTTCCATCCGGTTCCATTCCAATGGAGTAGCCCACACATGCGCAGTAATAGCGCATGACGTCAGAACATCCGGATGGCCTATCGCTATAGTTTGCCCACAGTGCAACACTATAGTCGTACTATAGATAGGGTAACCACGTCACGGATGTGACGCTAAGGTCCCATCCATCAATAGTCACACACGGTCAAATACCTAGCCACTTTTTCCGGCAGGAACTTGCCGCCCCACGCCCCTTTTTGATCGATACAGGGGCGGGGTTTGAACACTATTTATTCCACCAAGGTCCGACACCCGGCACAGAGGCGCCAGGTGTTACCCGGACCCAATACTGGTAAGGTTCTTTATTTTATTATACCACTATCACTCTATCATGCTTTTACCTGCCCTGCCTGTTTTTTTCCCACAAGCTCCGGTTTCCCAACACTGCCCCATCCTAAATTCACTGTCCCACCACCTTCCTCCTTTACCCACTATTCCTCAATACCTGTCTACCACTTGTGATAATAATATCACTTAACCTACCACACCTATACCAAAAATACCTATCTACTATTATCAAGCTCACTTATAATTAAAAATCTATATACATTTACACACCTACTCATTTCCCACAAATGTACTCCATATACATCCACCAGCACTGCTATTTTCACAGTTGTTAAAGTTATTTTTACAGTTGTAATCGCATATTCATATTACAATGCATTTGTTTCTGATGTATACCTAATAAATATGGTTCTGATACACACCCTTGTTCGCCTTTGTCCCCAGTTGTATGCTCCTATGTTCATTGCCTGAGGAAGCAGGTTCAAGCCTGCGAAACGCGTTGCAAACCCCCCCTTTTTTGGAGTATGCCAATAAACGATATTTTGTTTGAATACACAGTATCTAGTGTCTGCTTATAGGAGGTAAGTCCACTGCTTCCTCCCAAGCATTTTAAACATTTTATTTGTTGCTTTTATCCTGTTGGCGCCTCTGTTATCCTATACTAGCATATATTATCCACCCTTGGTGGAGGGGGATACCCCTTTCTTCTATCTACAGAGAGCGACTTCTAAATCCTGAGTGAGGACAGGACTAATCTCCTCACCTGACTACACAGTGGTTGCCTTGGAGGTAACCCTGGTTTGTGAGTATAACTATTGTACTCTTTCATTTATCCAAGTTTTATAGTACTTACTACACCATATTGGGCTCTCGGTTTTACTTCTTTTCTATGTACCAGCCTGTTTGTTGTTTTCTCCTAGCCCCCTCTGTGACATTTTTGCCGCTCCCGCTGCTTTCCTGGTGATAATATCAGTTTTATTCATTGTTTTTGAAAACAAGGAAGATGGCCACCAAACAAGAAATACATCATCAGAGCAGGTGCTTGTTTGCAGAAGCTCCTCTCAAATGTGACTTGATTGCTGGAATGTTACTCCCATGTGTTGCCTTAGCTGCTTGTCTGAGCTCACTGATCTCTCTGCACTCACAGCTGTTTGAAATGTCTCAGCTCCACAAGCCTTGCAGAGACGCTGGCTGTGAGCAGAGACATTGCCTGTGACTCATACACACACAGGAGAGCCTGCAGGGGGTGTGCATAACTTCTCCCTATCACAGCAGAGACAGTGCATTCCTCTTTGGCTCGACAAGGCTTGACAACAAAAGAAGATTAGATCTATTACAGAGACAGTGCAACTAGAAATGGCTGCAGTAATCCAGACCACAATAGAACAGGTATAGGAACTTATAGGATAGAAGAAATAAGGCTGACAATTTCGTTACAGAGTCTCTTTAAAGGCATTTTATTAACACATTTGAAAATATCACCCAGGAAAAACAGAGGAGAAAAAGTTAATTGCATATGGGTCCTTGTTTCTTGTTTTAGCCTCATTATTAACTTCTTTCTTTTTTCTATCCATTTTTACTAGCATCTCCCCTTCCACACCGACATTGAATTAAAAATCATTTATTTTAATATTATCATTATACACAGGGCCGGCCCGCCCATGAGGCGGGGTGAAACTTTTGCCTCAGGCGGCACTTCTGGGGGGGCGGCACCCGCCCGTCCGTGGGTGTGGGGGGCCGCCCGAGCTGGAGGGGATAGCGGGCAGGAAGGGGGTATTAGGCCTAGAGGCAGGGAGGGGGGTCGGACCCCCCTCCCTTGCCTGGGTCCCCCGTCCTCCGCTCCCCTCCAGCTTTAAAAAGTGACGTCGCTGGCTGCAGCTATAAGAGGCAACGGGCGGGGATCACCCACCTCTTCCTCGTTCCAGCGTGCGCTCCACTGACGTCACTTCCTGCGGCGTAGCAGGAAGTGACGTCAGTGGAGCGCACGCTAGAACGAGGAAGAGGTGGATGATCCCCGCTCGTTGCCTCTTATAGCTGCAGCCAGCGACGTCACTTTTTAAAGCTGGAGGGGAGCGGAGGACAAGGGACCCAGGCGAGGGAGGGGGGTCCTACCCCCCTCCCCGCCGCTAAGCCCAATACCCCCTTCCTACTCGCTGTCCCCTCCAGCTCGGGCTGCCCCCCACACCCACGGCTTGGGGGGGGGGCGATTTCTTTCAAGCTTGCCTCAGGCGCCAAAGAGTCTAGGGCCGGGCCTGATTATACATGTATAGAGCACTAACATTTCTCCACAATGCTATACAGAATACATTTCATTTCACCACTAAGAGAATGTACAAACCTGATATATAATAGATTATGTCCTGGCCAGGATATAAGAAATTGAGATCATTGTCACTACAGGCCAAAAAACTGTTTTATCATCTTTTTACTTAACCACTTAAGGACCACGGGCTTAAACCTCCCTAGTGACCAGGCTATTTTTTACAAAACAGGCCACTGCAGCTTTAAAGGCTTGTTGCAGGGCCGTACAACTCAGCACACAAGTGACCCCCCCCCCCTTTCTGCCCATCAACAGAGCTTTCTGTTGGTGGGCTGTGATCACTCCTGGGATGTTTTTTTTTTAATATAAATATTTTTGTGTTTTTACAATAAATAATAAATACCAAGGGGTGAGCAGCACAAACCAATTTTTATGCAATTCTATGCAAAGCATGCGCGCAGCACTGGAGGTCCCCAGACTCCATAAGAAATATACAAATACAGAGGGGCTGCAGCACACAACAGGAAAACAGTGACAGGGGCTCTTGGTTACGCTTTAACGTGCTTAAGCTCACCAACTGCGCCAAAGTGTCCCCAATCTAGTGAGTCCTACTCTACCATGCAAAATGCCAGTTTTTATAAGCAGTCTAGTGGGAACTAATCCAAAAACCCAAGTGTCAACTAAATGGGAGGAAAGGAAATTAAAAACACCTCACCTTTTCACTAGCTACCAAATGAACTCTCTGAGCAATCCACTCATTTATATGCTTAATTGTGCTAGAGGTGGGCGTGGTTATGCAGGCTCACAGGGGAAAATTATAAATAAATACCAAGGGGTGAGCAGCACAAACCAATTTTTATGCAATTCTATGCAAAGCATGCACGCAGCACTGGAGGTCCCCAGACTCCATAAGAAATATACATGTAACGGTTAGGTGTCGCAACTCAGATGTCTGATTATATAGTGATCTGCAGAATCACCAATAATACAGACACTATACCTGATTATGTGGTGATCTGCAGAATCACCAACAATACTAGTATAGCTTCAAGGATGCTATGAGTGTAGTGCTTGGTGCAACCGTAACGTTATAGTTTGGCGAGACCTCACCAGAGGGGCTGGTGAGGTACTATCAGTACACTAACAGTATTACAGAGTACAAGCCCCAGCAACGTGGTGATGCTGATACTGTAGAGATAGAATCTCCCGAGGAGCGGGTGATTCAGACTATACTGCCGCCTAGTGATCACCTGAGGAGCAGGTGATTAAGACTGTACTGCAGCCTAGTGGACACCTGAGGAGCAGGAATAAGATGTATAGATATTATAATGATGTCGCTGTTGCACTATGCGTTCTGAGAACTGGTCGAAGTGAGCCAAATATGATACAAGGCCTACAATATAACAACAAACACACAAATATGTATGGCTCGGAACTTTAAGTTGTTGTCCCTTAACGTAAGAGGTTTGAATTCTTATAGAAAACGGTACCTGGTCCAAAAACTAATAAAAGAACAACATGTAGATATAATTTGTTTGCAGGAGACCCATTTGAAAAAACTGGCAGCAGAAAGATTTAAAATACACTAGTTTTCACAAATTTTCCATTCTAAAATGATAGTATCACACACAGGACCGGCACCACGCTGAGTATTATTAGCTCTTTAAGGCTTTAGTAATGCAGACATGATAAGCAAGCATGTTGCTTATCATGTCTGCATTAATAAAGCCTTAAAGAGCTAATAATACTCAGCGTGGTGCCGGTCCTGTGTGTGATACTATTTGCTGTGGCCCCCAGGTACCGGGGTGAGGACCTTGGCACACCAGTATTTTTGAAACTTCTAGCCTTGGTGGTGCTCCTGGACACTTGAGGAACCATTCTAATATGATAAGATGCCCTGGGACTGGTGGTGAAGGACACCTACTCTAGTGATGTAGGACGGCTGGTAATAGTCAAAGGCACCATTAATTCCCAACCTTATACATTTGTTAACCTATATTCTCCTAATTCTCACCAGACAAAATTTATAAACAAAAAATTAAAAATGATTGCCAAAAAAACGGAGGGTAATTTATTTATAGCCGGAGACTTTAACTCTGTAGTTGACCCTCAAATGGATTGTGCATCCAAAACTAGAGCAAATCATTCAATTCTCTAATAAATTTTGAACTCTTTGATACCTGGAGATGCATTCATCCTAATGATAAACAATACACCTACTACTCGCCGATCCATCAGTCATTTACTGGAATCGATCTCTGCCTAACTGACATATTCTCCTTGCCACTGGTCACAGACATTGAGATTGCCCTTAGAATTTGGTCGGATCACTCACCACTAATAGTTAAGATTCAACTCCATAACTCACCTCTACAACAACCTATATGGAAATTGAACAAATATATTCTTAATTCGGAGCATACTTCCCCCCTTATACACAACGAATTGAGAGAATTTTTCAAATTCAACAACACAGACGATGTATCTAAGACAAATATCTGGAACGCACACAAAGCGTTTATGCGTGGCATATTTATGAAACATGGCGCTGTTCAGAAGAAGAAACAGAAAGGGAAGACTAATTTCCTTCTGAATAAAATTAGATAATTAGAAGGGAAAATATCCTCTGGAAAGAGACCTGACCTGATCCGGATGCTAGAACAGACTAGACAAAATTGAAGTATGGTGAAGCTTAACTCCTTAGTAGTAAAGATAGATGTGCCTCGGTCCACTCTGGCAGCACCCCAGAGTATTGCAGCTAGAAGAGAAGTCAGACCGGCACCATCCGTAGTATTCAATGCTCTTTTAATATTCTTTAGTGCAAGACAGCCATAATAGCGACGTTTCAAAGTATCAACTCCTTTTTCAAGCTTGGCTGAATATCAATAACAATGTAACAAACATACACCAACTTTATATAGCATGTAACGGCTTGGGAACACCAATAGTAATGAGACATACTCATGACCAATGACAGCGGTCCTTACAGAGTCGGACCTGATGGAGAACTTACTAACTAGTGGGCTCCCATTGGATGCCTCCATGTGAGGCTACTCACCTACATATTTTTGAATACAACAGTTCCGCATCACAGACCACCTCCTGGCTCCGGAGACTCCCTACATCATCACCATACCGCCCACCACACGGCGGACCTAGAGTTAGGACACCTATGTTTACCTGGGTACTTCTGCGCAGTATAGGTGATTAAGCATAAGAATGCATTCTTCTGTGAACTAAAACCCTGGCTTTTAATTTAGCTGTAGGGATAACAGTTGTGCCTGGATGAGTGAATCTGTTAATGCAATTGTTTGAACATTTGCATGTGAGTGTGCGAAGGGTTAATGGATTTTTGCTGTTTTCTAGCCACACCCCCTTCAGCACCTCCCTTTCCCTAATAATTTATTTAATGTCCTAACTAGAGGCGATGTGCCTGGATATATGTATGTTTATTCTTATCATTGACCCCTGTGGCTAGGGTCCAATTCGGTGCACTCCCCCCTTCCCCTGTATGTTTGTCAGCATGCAGACAGCTTATGCTGGTGTATGCGCATTGTGCACATGGACACATAACATTAGCTCCCTTGTGCGATTGGTAAGATGCACTGTCTTTCCCAGGAGAGGAAGTTAGGATGTGTGCTCCTAATCCATTGATAGGTTTGATGCAATGAATGTGTTTGCATGTCTGCACTATGCATGTTACAGGGCCAGAGTTAGGACACCTATGTTTACCTGGGTACTTCTGCGCAGTATAGGTGATTAAGCATAAGAATGCATTCTTCTGTGAACTAAAACCCTGGCTTTTAATTTAGCTGTAGGGATAACAGTTGTGCCTGGATGAGTGAATCTGTGAATGCAATTGTTTGAACATTTGCATGTGAGTGTGCGAAGGGTTAATGGATTTTTGCTGTTTTCTAGCCACACCCCCTTCAGCACCTCCCTTTCCCTAATAATTTATTTAATGTCCTAACTAGAGGCGATGTGCCTGGATATATGTATGTTTATTCTTATCATTGACCCCTGTGGCTAGGGTCCAATTCGGTGCACTCCCCCCTTCCCCTGTATGTTTGTCAGCATGCAGACAGCTTATGCTGGTGTATGCGCATTGTGCACATGGACACATAACATTAGCCCCCTTGTGCGATTGGTAAGATGCACTGTCTTTCCCAGGAGAGGAAGTTAGGATGTGTGCTCCTAATCCATTGATAGGTTTGATGCAATGAATGTGTTTGCATGTCTGCACTATGCATGTTACAGGGCCAGAGTTAGGACACCTATGTTTACCTGGGTACTTCTGCGCAGTATAGGTGATTAAGCATAAGAATGCATTCTTCTGTGAACTAAAACCCTGGCTTTTAATTTAGCTGTAGGGATAACAGTTGTGCCTGGATGAGTGAATCTGTGAATGCAATTGTTTGAACATTTGCATGTGAGTGTGCGAAGGGTTAATGGATTTTTGCTGTTTTCGAGCCACACCCCCTTCAGCACCTCCTTTTCCCTAATAATTTATTTAATGTCCTAACTAGAGGCGATGTGCCTGGATATATGTATGTTTATTCTTATCATTGACCCCTGTGGCTAGGGTCCAATTCGGTGCACTCCCCCCTTCCCCTGTATGTTTGTCAGCATGCAGACAGCTTATGCTGGTGTATGCGCATTGTGCACATGGACACATAACATTAGCTCCCTTGTGCGATTGGTAAGATGCACTGTCTTTCCCAGGAGAGGAAGTTAGGATGTGTGCTCCTAATCCATTGATAGGTTTGATGCAATGAATGTGTTTGCATGTCTGCACTATGCATGTTACAGGGCCAGAGTTAGGACACCTATGTTTACCTGGGTACTTCTGCGCAGTATAGGTGATTAAGCATAAGAATGCATTCTTCTGTGAACTAAAACCCTGGCTTTTAATTTAGCTGTAGGGATAACAGTTGTGCCTGGATGAGTGAATCTGTGAATGCAATTGTTTGAACATTTGCATGTGAGTGTGCGAAGGGTTAATGGATTTTTGCTGTTTTCTAGCCACACCCCCTTCAGCACCTCCTTTTCCCTAATAATTTATTTAATGTCCTAACTAGAGGCGATGTGCCTGGATATATGTATGTTTATTCTTATCATTGACCCCTGTGGCTAGGGTCCAATTCGGTGCACTCCCCCCTTCCCCTGTATGTTTGTCAGCATGCAGACAGCTTATGCTGGTGTATGCGCATTGTGCACATGGACACATAACATTAGCTCCCTTGTGCGATTGGTAAGATGCACTGTCTTTCCCAGGAGAGGAAGTTAGGATGTGTGCTCCTAATCCATTGATAGGTTTGATGCAATGAATGTGTTTGCATGTCTGCACTATGCATGTTACAGGGCCAGAGTTAGGACACCTATGTTTACCTGGGTACTTCTGCGCAGTATAGGTGATTAAGCATAAGAATGCATTCTTCTGTGAACTAAAACCCTGGCTTTTAATTTAGCTGTAGGGATAACAGTTGTGCCTGGATGAGTGAATCTGTGAATGCAATTGTTTGAACATTTGCATGTGAGTGTGCGAAGGGTTAATGGATTTTTGCTGTTTTCTAGCCACACCCCCTTCAGCACCTCCCTTTCCCTAATAATTTATTTAATGTCCTAACTAGAGGCGATGTGCCTGGATATATGTATGTTTATTCTTATCATTGACCCCTGTGGCTAGGGTCCAATTCGGTGCACTCCCCCCTTCCCCTGTATGTTTGTCAGCATGCAGACAGCTTATGCTGGTGTATGCGCATTGTGCACATGGACACATAACATTAGCTCCCTTGTGCGATTGGTAAGATGCACTGACTTTCCCAGGAGAGGAAGTTAGGATGTGTGCTCCTAATCCATTGATAGGTTTGATGCAATGAATGTGTTTGCATGTCTGCACTATGCATGTTACAGGGCCAGAGTTAGGACACCTATGTTTACCTGGGTACTTCTGCGCAGTATAGGTGATTAAGCATAAGAATGCATTCTTCTGTGAACTAAAACCCTGGCTTTTAATTTAGCTGTAGGGATAACAGTTGTGCCTGGATGAGTGAATCTGTGAATGCAATTGTTTGAACATTTGCATGTGAGTGTGCGAAGGGTTAATGGATTTTTGCTGTTTTCTAGCCACACCCCCTTCAGCACCTCCCTTTCCCTAATAATTTATTTAATGTCCTAACTAGAGGCGATGTGCCTGGATATATGTATGTTTATTCTTATCATTGACCCCTGTGGCTAGGGTCCAATTCGGTGCACTCCCCCCTTCCCCTGTATGTTTGTCAGCATGCAGACAGCTTATGCTGGTGTATGCGCATTGTGCACATGGACACATAACATTAGCTCCCTTGTGCGATTGGTAAGATGCACTGTCTTTCCCAGGAGAGGAAGTTAGGATGTGTGCTCCTAATCCATTGATAGGTTTGATGCAATGAATGTGTTTGCATGTCTGCACTATGCATGTTACAGGGCCAGAGTTAGGACACCTATGTTTACCTGGGTACTTCTGCGCAGTATAGGTGATTAAGCATAAGAATGCATTCTTCTGTGAACTAAAACCCTGGCTTTTAATTTAGCTGTAGGGATAACAGTTGTGCCTGGATGAGTGAATCTGTGAATGCAATTGTTTGAACATTTGCATGTGAGTGTGCAAAGGGTTAATGGATTTTTGCTGTTTTCTAGCCACACCCCCTTCAGCACCTCCCTTTCCCTAATAATTTATTTAATGTCCTAACTAGAGGCGATGTGCCTGGATATATGTATGTTTATTCTTATCATTGACCCCTGTGGCTAGTGTCCAATTCGGTGCACTCCCCCCTTCCCCTGTATGTCTGTCAGCATGCAGACAGCTTATGCTGGTGTATGCGCATTGTGCACATGGACACATAACATTAGCTCCCTTGTGCGATTGGTAAGATGCACTGTCTTTCCCAGGAGAGGAAGTTAGGATGTGTGCTCCTAATCCATTGATAGGTTTGATGCAATGAATGTGTTTGCATGTCTGCACTATGCATGTTACAGGGCCAGAGTTAGGACACCTATGTTTACCTGGGTACTTCTGCGCAGTATAGGTGATTAAGCATAAGAATGCATTCTTCTGTGAACTAAAACCCTGGCTTTTAATTTAGCTGTAGGGATAACAGTTGTGCCTGGATGAGTGAATCTGTGAATGCAATTGTTTGAACATTTGCATGTGAGTGTGCGAAGGGTTAATGGATTTTTGCTGTTTTCTAGCCACACCCCCTTCAGCACCTCCCTTTCCCTAATAATTTATTTAATGTCATAACTAGAGGCAATGTGCCTGGATATATGTATGTTTATTCTCATCATTGACCCCTGTGGCTAGGGTCCAATTCGGTGCACTCCCCCCTTCCCCTGTATGTTTGTCAGCATGCAGACAGCTTATGCTGGTGTATGCGCATTGTGCACATGGACACATAACATTAGCTCCCTTGTGCGATTGGTAAGATGCACTGTCTTTCCCAGGAGAGGAAGTTAGGATGTGTGCTCCTAATCCATTGATAGGTTTGATGCAATGAATGTGTTTGCATGTCTGCACTATGCATGTTACAGGGCCAGAGTTAGGACACCTATGTTTACCTGGGTACTTCTGCGCAGTATAGGTGATTAAGCATAAGAATGCATTCTTCTGTGAACTAAAACCCTGGCTTTTAATTTAGCTGTAGGGATAACAGTTGTGCCTGGATGAGTGAATCTGTGAATGCAATTGTTTGAACATTTGCATGTGAGTGTGCGAAGGGTTAATGGATTTTTGCTGTTTTCTAGCCACACCCCCTTCAGCACCTCCCTTTCCCTAATAATTTATTTAATGTCCTAACTAGAGGCGATGTGCCTGGATATATGTATGTTTATTCTTATCATTGACCCCTGTGGCTAGGGTCCAATTCGGTGCACTCCCCCCTTCCCCTGTATGTTTGTCAGCATGCAGACAGCTTATGCTGGTGTATGCGCATTGTGCACATGGACACATAACATTAGCCCCCTTGTGCGATTGGTAAGATGCACTGTCTTTCCCAGGAGAGGAAGTTAGGATGTGTGCTCCTAATCCATTGATAGGTTTGATGCAATGAATGTGTTTGCATGTCTGCACTATGCATGTTACAGGGCCAGAGTTAGGACACCTATGTTTACCTGGGTACTTCTGCGCAGTATAGGTGATTAAGCATAAGAATGCATTCTTCTGTGAACTAAAACCCTGGCTTTTAATTTAGCTGTAGGGATAACAGTTGTGCCTGGATGAGTGAATCTGTGAATGCAATTGTTTGAACATTTGCATGTGAGTGTGCGAAGGGTTAATGGATTTTTGCTGTTTTCGAGCCACACCCCCTTCAGCACCTCCCTTTCCCTAATAATTTATTTAATGTCCTAACTAGAGGCCATGTGCCTGGATATATGTATGTTTATTCTTTTTCAAGCTTGGCTGGACGTTTCGAAGTAACAACTCCTTTTTCAAGCTTGGCTGAATATCAATAACAATGTAACAAACATACACCAACTTTATATAGCATGTAACGGCTTGGGAACACCAATAGTAATGAGACATACTCATGACCAATGACAGCGGTCCTTACAGAGTCGGACCTGATGGAGAACTTAACTAGTGGGCTCCCATTGGATGCCTCCATGTGAGGCTACTCACCTACATATTTTTGAATACAACAGTTCCGCATCACAGACCACCTCCTGGCTCCGGAGACTCCCTACATCATCACCATACCGCCCACCACACGGCGGACCTGATGGGAGAGGCCGGGTAGTCATGTGGGACGGCGCGGCGTTGCACGTCGTCACCGCCCACATCAACCGATGCCCAATGATGAGTGCGCCGACGCTGTCAGCGCTACTCATCAAGATGGAATGCGGAAGCGTCAATGATACGGAATCCGTAGTACCAACCCTATGTAAATATCCGTACTATAATACGGAATCCGTGGATGTCAATACATTATATACATAGAGACCGCTACATCTACTCAGATATAAAATGGAAATGTTGAGGAGGGGAAAACACATGGGGCTATCCAGAGAGCTTGACAGCAATACAGGAGATCTATAAATTCTCATTAGATATCATAAGAACGTTTGACATAATTAGATTAAGCTCTAAACGTTGACATAATTCAATTAGGAAGTGGGATGTAAACCAGTGAGTAGGTACCATGGACGCAGATCCCACACCATGGAGGCCAGGGGCAACAAACAAATCATATAAAAGGTAATAAATCTAATTCACGATTAAGGCCCCTGGGCTCCATGGTGTCAAGAACCTTAATCCAATGAGCCTCACCCTACAATAATTTCTTGATGCGATCACCCCCTCTCCTAAGAGGGGGCACTTGTTCAAGGACCAAAAATCTGAGTTGACTAACATTATGATTAGCTTGGACAAAGTGATAGGGGACGGCCTGGTCTGTCAACTTCTCACGGATCGCATGTTTATGCGATGACAATCTCTTCTTTAATTTTTGAGTGGTTTGACCAACATATATAAGTCCACAAGGACATTTCAATGCATATACGACATACGTTGAATCGCAGGTATGACAACCCTTAATTTTAAATTTAGTTCCACGATGGGGATGAATCACTTCATCTCCTCTGATCACGGAATTGCAATGTACGCAATTCAAACATGGAAACGTACCTCGTCGTGAGAGTGTACCTGACCCTGTCGTCCCCTGTATATCCGCGTGTACCAGTCGGTCACGTAGATTATTGGCCCTCCTATAAGAGAAAACAGGTAAGTGATTAAATTGTGGTATCTCTGGGAAGCTCTCTGTTAGTAAATGCCAATGTTTTCTTATGATCTTAGATACTCTCTCACTGGCTGTATTGTATCTAGAAACAAAAGGGATTCTGTTTTCTATCTGTCTACGGGATCTTCTCGCTGTACTGTCCCCTATTGTTCTTTCTCTTGCTTGAGTCACAATATCAGGTGGATATCCCCTCTTCAAGAATTTGGTCTGCATCTGATCCATCCTCATCTCCCGGGTGTCCCCCTCATCTACAATCATACGCACCCTTTGAAACTGACTAATGGGCACCGACCTCCTAGTAGCCCACGGATGGAAACTCCCAAAATGAAGAAGGGAGTTAACATCCGTGGGCTTAACATAGAGGTCGGTGACCAACCGGTCCCCCTTCCTAATAACCAGTGTGTCCAGAAAACTGACCTGAGTTTCAGAGCTATGTATAGTGAGTTTGATAACCTGACATTGTTCCATCACTTGTGTTACAAACGTTTGTAGGGTCGAATGTGGTCCCGCCCATATGCAGAAGATGTCATCAATATATCTAAAGCACTGTAGGGCATGTTTCTGAAACAATACATTTGAATAAATATACATCTCCTCATATGCGCCCATGTAAATATTAGCATAGGACGGGGCCACATTCGACCCCATCGCTGTCCCCCGAATTTGCATATAGAAGTCATCTTCAAATCTAAAATAATTGCATGATAACACGATGTCCAGCAATGTACATACAAAATCTATCTGCTTATCGTTGAAATCTGATGCAGTCTCTAACATATAGCGGACAGCCTCCACACCCCCATCATGAGGGATGGAGGTGTAGAGGCTCTCCACATCCATCGTCACCAACAGGTAATCTCCAAGGATAGGCTGCATACTACGTAGGACCCCAAGAAACATGGGCGTATCTCGCAGATATGATTTCTGTGATATCACATATGGTCTTAATATTCTATCTAGATATCTAGCAATAGGTGCAAAGACTGACTCAACTCCTGCTACAATGGGTCTACCAGGAGGGTTCTCCAAACATTTGTGAATTTTGGGACAGGTATACAACACTGGAGTGATAGGATAAGATTGAATAAGGAAAGTGGCCAATTTGGGATCAATGATATTATCTTCCTCGGCTAATTTCACAACACTGGCAATTTTAGATTGTATAATTGGTAGGGGATCACCATGTAATAGCTGATAAGTAGTTCGATCTGACAGCTGTCGCTGAATTTCCTGACGGTACTTATGAGTGTCCATGACCACAATGGCCCCACCTTTATCGGCGGGCTTAATAGTTAACATGAGATTAGCTACCAGTTCATTGATAGCAAGACGTTCTTGTTTAGAAACGTTGTTTGACATAGACAGTCCCAACATCCTAGTGTCTCTTAAAGTGAACCAGAGACGAAGCACCCTTGTGTATTTTACCATAGAAATCAGTGGGAACATTAGAGAAAACATTTACCCTGCTCTCTGTTCCATCCTCACTGCTAAAAGTGTCTGTTATCTAGCTAAGATAAGAATCCCGGACTGAGCATTGAGTCTGGCTTTGCTATAATGACTCAGCTATAATGATTCCTGAGCAAAGCCAGCAGGGGGCAGGCTTGGACTTGAAGACACCAAAGAGAACACAGTCTCAGCTATAATTATTCTGTAGCAAAGCCAGACCGACTGCTTAGTCGGGATTCTTATCTTAGAGGTGATAACAGGCAAATTAAACAGAGAACAATGTAACAAAGAGCAGATTAGGTGTTTACTGTCATGTTCCCACTGATTTATAAGGTAAAATACATGAGGTTGCTTCATCTCTGGTTCTCTTTAAGAGAGAATCCACCTCTCCTTGGACTTTTTTGATGAAAATATCAATAACTTGGCAGGAAGGAGGCTGGAAATTACTCTTCAACCTCAACCCAGTGTCTTGTAGCTGTAAAAGTCCAACATGTGGCGTGAGGCTCATTGGATTAAGGTTCTTGACACCATGGAGCCCAGGGGCCTTAATCGTGAATTAGATTTATTACCTTTTTATATGATTTGTTTGTTGCCCCTGGTCTCCATGGTGTGGGACCTGCGTCCATGGTACCTACTCACTGGTTTACATCCCACTTCCTAATTGAATTATGTCAACGTTTAGAGCTTAATCTAATTATGTCAAACGTTCTTATGATATCTAATGAGAATTTATAAATCTCCTGTATCGCTGTCAAGCTCTCTGGATAGCCCCATGTGTTTTCCCCTCCTCAACATTTCCATTTTATATCTTAGTAGATGTAGCGGTCTCTATGTATCTAATGTATTGACATCCATGGATTCCGTATTATAGTACGGATATTTACATAGGGTTGGTACTGCGGATTCCGTATCATTGACGCTTCCGCATTCCATCTTGATGAGTAGCGCTGACAGCGTCGGCGCACTCATCATTGGGCATCGGTTGATGTGGGCGGTGACGACGTGCAACGTTGCGCCGTCCCACATGACTACCCGGCGTCTCCCATCAGGTCCGCCGTGTGGTGGGCGGTATGGTGATGACGTAGGGAATCTCCGGAGCCAGGAGGCGGTCTGTGATGCGGAACTGTTGTATTCAAAAATATGTAGGTGAGTAGCCTCACATGGAGGCATCCAATGGGAGCCCACTAGTTAAGTTCTCCATCAGGTCCGACTCTGTATGGACCGCTGTCATTGGTCATGAGTATGTCTCATTACTATTGGTGTTCCCAAGCCGTTACATGCTATATAAAGTTGGTGTATGTTTGTTACATTGTTATTGATATTCAGCCAAGCTTGAAAAAGGAGTTGATACTTCGAAATGTCCAGCCAAGCTTGAAAAAGGAGTTGATACTTTAAAATGTCGCTATTATGGCTGTCTTGCACTAAAGAATATTAAAAGAGCATTGAATACTACGGATGGTGCCGGTCTGACTTCTCTTCTAGCTGCAATACTCTGGGGTGCTGCCAGAGTGGACCGAGGCACATCTATCTTTACTACTAAGGAGTTGAGCTTCACCATACTTCAATTTTGCGATTTTACAGCACAAGGTGTGAGCACACTCATTATGGCTGAAATGGAACATGCCAACATGGAGGCATCCATACTCTCCTATACTACTGAAGAGGCTATGAAAATCATGTCTCAAGTGTCCATAGATGTTGCTTATCTAAACATGGAGGATGATAAAGCCTTATACAAACATCATTAAAGCCGCCAAGTCATATATTACTCTGGAATTACACGCCAAGACTCTAGCTGAGTACTATAGATCTAAACGAATACCGAGGGGCATGAGATCTAATGTTGCACCAATTATGTTCCCTAACGATGTGGCCTTCTGTTATAAGTGGAGTAAGATCTGGAATAAAGCATCCTTTGATGCTATGGTTCTCACGGTTGAGCGACTCCAGGAAGAGCTACCTAAGTTGTCCACTCTACGACACAATCTTGAGGAAAGATTAAGAGCACTCATTCCAAAAGATGCATATGATCGTTTTGAACTTGAACTAGCGATTATGCTTGAAAGTCACCTTAAGGAGATTGAGGCCACAAAAAGGGACAAATACCAACGTGATACACAGGATTACACGTTGGGCTATGTATATCAATGGCAAAGACCTATCCGTAATAGGAGACCTATGCGGAGACCACGCACAGGTGGTGCACAAGGCCCCACACAAAAAGAAGCCCGACAAGATTCCTCAGATTTTTTGACGAGTTCCTCTCAGGAGGGCATCTCCGATCACCCGTCAAGCGCAGGAGGCAGCGCAGGGGCGGGCGAAGGTGACGACAGCATCAGAGAACGGCTTCGGCCACGGCAGAACAAACCTTACAAGAAAACAACATAGTTGGTAACATCTCATCAGTGGCTCTCACTCCGTCTCAATCATCTGCACTCAATCATGGATTATCGTTTGTACCGGCACAGGGTCCCGATCCACTTGAAGTCGATGTAGACCTTCAAAGATTTTTTAGATCAATTAAATTGAAATACTTTTTCTCCATTCCTCGCGAGTTTCCATCTATGATATCAACCAGAGACGTTGAACTTTTACAGCTACAAGACACTGGGTTGAGGTTGAAGAGTAATTTCCAGCCTCCTTCCTGCCAAGTTATTGATATTTTCATCAAAAAAGTCCAAGGAGAGGTGGATTCTCTCTTAAGAGACACTAGGATGTTGAGACTATCTATGTCAAACAACGTTTCTAAACAAGAACGTCTTGCTATCAATGAACTGGTAGCTAATCCCATGTTAACTATTAAGCCCGCCGATAAAGGTGGGGCCATTGTGGTCATGGACACTCATAAGTACCGTCAGGAAATTCAGCGACAGCTGTCAGATCGAACTACTTATCAGCTATTACATGGTGATCCCCTACCAATGATACAATCTAAAATTGCCAGTGTTGTGAAATTAGCCGAGGAAGATAATATCAGTGATCCCAAATTGGCCACTTTCCTTATTCAATCTTATCCCATCACTCCAGTGTTGTATACCTGTCCCAAAATTCACAAATGTTTGGAGAACCCTCCTGGTAGACCCATTGTAGCAGGAGTTGAGTCAGTCTTTGCACCTATTGCTAGATATCTAGATAGAATATTAAGACCATATGTGATATCACAGAAATCATATCTGCGAGATACGCCCATGTTTCTTGGGGTCCTACGTAGTATGCAGCCTGTCTGCTTGTTAGCATCAATCTAGTCAGGGATATATTAGTAGATCATATAGTCAGCATGACCTTGGTCAACAGGGTATAAATTTAAAGGGTATTCATTTTAAGGGTACTTTAGACAAACCGAATTATACCAGAATTATTAATCTACACTTGGAAATCTCCATGCTCATCTGTACTGACCTCATGACACTCTTCTCTTGCAGGTATGCAACTGATTGAATTTCCTGGCTGTATGCTTAAAATCTAAATTCTGCATCAATCTGCTTTATTGGTATGCAACTGATTGAATTTCCTGGCTGTATGCTTAAAGGGACTCCGAGCAGTGCATAAACTATGGAAAGATGCATATCATTTTAAAGCTCTCTTTTTCCTCTTTCCAATGATATATAAACCGCCGCCCCACGCCTTTTAGTTTTCGCTATTTTCGCGATTGAAATTGCCGTGGCTGCGATTTCAATTGCGAAAATAGAAAAAACTAAAAGGCGTAGGGTGACGATTTAGGTGTTGCCAGAGAGAGGAGAAAGAGAGCTTTAAAATGATATCCATCTTTCCATAGTTACTTGTGTTACACAGGCCGACTTTTTCCTAAAGTCAGCAGCTTCATTCTGCTGAATGGAGCTGCTGACACTGGGGAAAGTGTCGTCACTCTACGCCTTTTAGTTTTCTCTATTTTCGCGATTGAAATCGCGGCCGCGGCAATTTCAATCGCGAAAATAGCGAAAACTAAAAGGCGTAGGGCGGCGGTTTATATATCATTGGAAAGAGGAGAAAGAGAGCTTTAAAATGATATGCATCTTTCCATAGTTTATGCACTGCTCGGAGTCCCTTTAAAATCTAAATTCTGCATCAATCTGCTTTATTGGTATGCAACTGATTGAATTTCCTGGCTGTAAGCTTAAAATCTAAATTCTGCATCAATCTGCTTTATTGGTATGCAACTAATTGAATTTCCTGGCTGTATGCTTAAAATCTAAATTCTGCATCAATCTGCTTTATTGGTATGCAACTGATTGAATTTCCTGGCTGTATGCTTAAAATCTAAATTCTGCATCAATCTGCTTTATTGGTATGCAACTGATTGAATTTCCTGGCTGTATGCTTAAAATCTAAATTCTGCATCAATCTGCTTAATTATAAGTGTTATTAATTGGGGCTTCTTCCTGTGTTACCATTTGCCTACTTCATTTCATTAGTCACAATTTGCATATCTTTAGACTGGCCCTGCCCCTGTGTGGCTAGAGTCTAGTGCAGGGGCGCCTCTAGCCATTTTGTCACTCCAGGCAAGAAAATCTTTGGCGCCCCCACCCCCATGGTGCCCTTCCATGAAAATAATCATAATGCGGCAGCGTTTTTCATCAGAAAATTCGCAATGCGTGCAGTGCTTCACCAGAAAATACACCTAATGTAAGCTGCAGAAGTGAGCTTACGGGCTGCAAGCCTGTTCACCACCTGGGGACACAACGTCTGCACAGCACTCATGACCGCCTGGTCGGCCTGGCACCCTCTACAATGGGTCAGAAGGAGGCACAAAGGGGCACAGAAGGAGGCACGGGGGGACAGAGGAAGGAACAGGGGGACAGAGGAAGGCACATGGGGACTGAGGAGGCACAAAGGGATACAGAAGGAGGCTTAGGAGGACAGAAGGAGGCAGAGAGGGACTGAAGGAGGAACAGGAGGGCAGTGGTAGCACAAGGGGACAAATAAAGGCAAGAGAGACATAAGGAGGCACAGGGGGACAGAAGGAGGCACAAAGGGCACAAAAGGAGGCAGAGATGGCACAAAGGATGAAAGAAGGATGCCAGAAGTGTCAGCTGTCTGCAACTTACGCTAAGTAGATGCAGCAGAAGCAAGTAATAGAACACCCACAGGGGTGTGGCTTAATTTGGAGGCGGGGCTTAATCCACCAACATGGCGCCCCCCAAGACCAATGGCACTCCAGGCAATGGCCTGTACTGCCTATGCCTAGAGGCGCCCCTGGTCTAGTGTCTAGTATATTCACAGCTGCAAGCAGTCTGCTTGTTAGCATCAATCTAGTCAGGGATATATTAGTAGATCATATAGTCAGCATGACCTTGGTCAGCAGGGTATAAATTTAAAGAGTATTCATTTTAAGGGTACTTTAGACAAACCGAATTATACCAGAATTGAGCCAGAAGGGAACAGAAGTGAACTAGCACAGAACTCTGGGATGTTGTTCATCTGCTGATTTTCTACACCCTGCATAGAAGTACCTTCAATACCATATTGAATATACACCAGCTAAATTTAAGCACTGCACACCCGCTTACCAAACTACTGATGGTTTCACCGTGCCTCACCAACCAATCTTCGCTAACTGCTCCACTGCTGAACTCCCTATCAGCTGATCCATCGCCGACCTCCAGACAAGCTACGTCATTACCAACCAGACACCCCATCTACCAATCACACACAGCTGGAATTTTTTTTTTTTTTTTGCCATCATTGATGTTCTGCCAACTTCACTGCTGATCTCCTGTGGACTACTCCTTACCAGATTGATTACTGATGCAACTTTGCTGAACCCCTTCAGCCACATCATTGGTGACATTTATCTCATCTTGGTCTAACTGCTGTCCCCCTGTCTATGCTTCCACTCTCCACACCCCATCCTACCTTATCCCATCAGTACAAAATGTTCCCTCCTATTCACTCCCTTACCCCTCCACCATTTCCAAGCTATCTCCCTCCCCATCTCGCTCTCCCCCATCACCACATGCTCTACCTCCACCTCCTTCTACACCTTGTCCCCCTTCTGTTTCCCCGCACCCTCTGCCCTTTTGTCCTTAGACTCCCTTTTGGCCCTCAACCCCCATGCACCTCCCTTCCCTCCCCCCCAAACTCTACCCACACGCCCCCTCGGCATAACCTTATTTCTATCCATCCTACCCCTAGGCATTCGCTCCATGTTTCCTGTGGCCTCTGGAATGCCAGGTCCACCCGCAATAAGCTGCTCTCTGGAACTCGCTCCCTCCAGCCACCGGACTCGCCCCCACCTTTAATACCTTCACACAAGCTCTCAAGACTCACCCTTTCATGCTCGCATACCCCCCTACACCAGCACCATAATATGTTCTGTTAGACACCCTCTCAACAGATACACCTATTGTCTCCACCCCCACCCTTTAGATTGTAAGCCTCTGGCAGGGCCATCTCCCTTAGTGTTTCCAGCTTGATTATGCAATCTTACTGACAATCACCCCTCTTGTGGACTAGAACAGTCTCTATTTTGACCTATGACACTGTATTATCAAATCATTTGCATGATCTTGTTTTGTTGTGAGTTTCCTGTATGTCCTGCCTTGTATTTTAACCCTTTTATCTATTGTGCAGCGCTGCGTAATATGTTCGCGCTATATAAATACAATAAATAATAATAATAATAATATCCTTGGAGATTACCTGTTGGTGACGATGGATGTGGAGAGCCTCTACACCTCCATCCCTCATGATGGGGGTGTGGAGGCCGTCCGCTATATGTTAGAGACTGCATCAGATTTCAACGATAAGCAGATAGATTTTGTATGTACATTGCTGGACATCGTGTTATCATGCAATTATTTTAGATTTGAAGATGACTTCTATATGCAAATTCGGGGGACAGCGATGGGGTCGAATGTGGCCCCATCCTATGCTAATATTTACATGGGCGCATATGAGGAGATGTATATTTATTCAAATGTATTGTTTCAGAAACATGCCCTACAGTGGTTTAGATATATTGATGACATCTTCTGCATATGGGCGGGACCACATTCGACCCTACAAACGTTTGTAACACAAGTGATGGAACAATGTCAGGTTATCAAACTCACTATACATAGCTCTGAAACTCAGGTCAGTTTTCTGAACACACTGGTTATTAGGAAGGGGGACCGGTTGGTCACCGACCTCTATGTTAAGCCCACGGATGTTAACTCCCTTCATTTTGGGAGTTTCCATCCGTGGGCTACTAGGAGGTCGGTGCCCATTAGTCAGTTTCAAAGGGTGCGGATGATTGTAGATGAGGGGGACACCCGGGAGATGGATCAGATGCAGACCAAATTCTTGAAGAGGGGATATCCACCTGATATTGTGACTCAAGCAAGAGAAAGAACAATAGGGGACAGTACAGCGAGAAGATCCTGTAGACAGATAGACAACAGAATCCCTTTTGTTTCTAGATACAATACAGCCAGTGAGAGAGTATCTAAGATCATAAGAAAACATTGGCATTTATTAACAGAGAGCTTCCCAGAGATACCACAATTTAATCACTTACCTGTTTTCTCTTATAGGAGGGCCAATAATCTACGTGACCGACTGGTACACGTGGATATACAGGGGACGACAGGGTCAGGTACACTCTCACGACGAGGTACGTTTCCATGTTTGAATTGCGTACATTGCAATTCCGTGATCAGAGGAGATGAAGTGATTCATCCCCATCGTGGAACTAAATTTAAAATTAAGGGTTGTCATACCTGCGATTCAACGTATGTCGTATATGCATTGAAATGTCCTTGTGGACTTATATATGTTGGTCAAACCACTCAAAAATTAAAGAAGAGATTGTCATCGCATAAACATGCGATCCGTGAGAAGTTGACAGACCAGGCCGTCCCCTATCACTTTGTCCAAGCTAATCATAATGTTAGTCAACTCAGATTTTTGGTCCTTGAACAAGTGCCCCCTCTTAGGAGAGGGGGTGATCGCATCAAGAAATTATTGTGGCGTGAGGCTCATTGGATTAAGGTTCTTGACACCATGGAGCCCAGGGGCCTTAATCGTGAATTAGATTTATTACCTTTTATATGATTTGTTTGTTGCCCCTGGTCTCCATGGTGTGGGACCTGCGTCCATGGTACCTACTCACTGGTTTACATCCCACTTCCTAATTGAATTATGTCAATGTTTAGAGCTTAATCTAATTATGTCAAACGTTCTTATGATATCTAATGAGAATTTATAGATCTCCTGTATTGCTGTCAAGCTCTCTGGATAGCCCCATGTGTTTTCCCCTCCTCAACATTTCCATTTTATATCTGAGTAGATGTAGCGGTCTCTATGTATATAATGTATTGACATCCACGGATTCCGTATTATAGTACGGATATTTACATAGGGTTGGTACTACGGATTCCGTATCATTGACGCTTCCGCATTCCATCTTGATGAGTAGCGCTGACAGCGTCGGCGCACTCATCATTGGGCATCGGTTGATGTGGGCGGTGACGACGTGCAACGTCGCGCCGGCCCACATGGCTACCCGGCGTCTCCCATCAGGTCCGCCGTGTGGTGGGCGGTATGGTGATGATGTAGGGAGTCTCCGCAGCCAGGAGGCGGTCTGTGATGCGGAACTGTTGTATTCAAAAATATGTAGGTGAGTAGCCTCACATGGAGGCATCCAATGGGAGCCCACTAGTTAAGTTCTCCATCAGGTCCGACTCTGTAAGGACCGCTGTCATTGGTCATGAGTATGTCTCATTACTATTGGTGTTCCCAAGCCGTTACATGCTATATAAAGTTGGTGTATGTTTGTTACATTGTTATTGATATTCAGCCAAGCTTGAAAAAGGAGTTGATACTTCGAAACGTCCAGCCAAGCTTGAAAAAGGAGTTGATACTTCGAAACATCGCTATTATGGCTGTCTTGCACTAAAGAATATTAAAAGAGCATTGAATACTACGGATGGTGCCGGTCTGACTTCTCTTCTAGCTGCAATACTCTGGGGTGCTGCCAGAGTGGACCGAGGCACATCTATCTTTACTACTAAGGAGTTGAGCTTCACCATACTTCAATTTTGTCTAGTCTGTTCTAGCATCCGGATCAGGTCAGGTCTCTTTCCAGAGGATATTTTCCCTTCTAATGATCAATTCACAAAAATGGAGAAGCACCCATGCAAGAAGACCTCTGTGTGCCTTAGCTCATGGTCACAGTACCAGGTGACCCAGTAACAAAAAATTCCACAAAGCTGGCACCACCAAATGTAGTAAAATAGCTCTTTATTCAAACGTCATTAAAATGACATTCAGTCAATGATCAAAAATGTAGCAATGGCGACAGCCCGCTGTTTCGAACTTGACGTCCTTTGTCAAGCCATACTGCTATCACTAAACATAAAACACACCTCCTTTAAATAGTGGTCAGTTACACAATCAACCAATGAGTTTGAAATCGCAACATCCAATGAGAATGCCTGACAGGGGGTGAGGACCTGATGGGGAACTGCTCTAAATTATGTGATCCATGGTAGACCAATAGGAACGCTGGTCGCGTAACTGAAATACGCATGCGGACAAAAATACGCATGAAAATACGCATAAAAGCTTCCGGAACGCAAAAATGACGTCAACGCGTGTCGTACGCGTAAAAATTTACGCATGCGTCACCGGATGCGTAAATTTACCAAAAAAGTATCCTAGGCCTCTCCCCAGTGTGGCCAGCTTAAAAAGTCCTAAAGCCTCACAAAGGAAGCATGTGATTAATCATAAAGACAAGCCCAGTTAAGGCCACATCAAAGAGGAAACAGTCGGCCCACACTGTGGAGAGCACCAAATTATGGCAAAAGAGGGGGAAGGAAAGAAAGGGATGGAAGGCAAGGAAAAAGGGGAGAGGGAGGGGGAGGGAGGGGGGGAAGAGGGAGGGGGGGGAAGGAGAGGAAGGGGAAGGAGAGGGGAGTGAGACGGAAAGGCAGGGAGGGGAAGGAACTGGTCTCACCATAGATCATAAAAAAAAACCAAAATAAATAAAAACATCAGGTAAAAATAACAACCCCTGACGGCATCGCCAATGGTTTACAAAGACAGAAGCATAGGCCAACAAGATCACGGCCAACACCCTTGAAGCATCAAAATTAAACACAAAAACTCAAATCATAATCTCGATTCAAACCCCCTCGACCCATGACCCCCAGGCGGTTAATCCACCAAGCTTCTCTACGTGCTAGTTCTTGTTTGCGGCTCAATTTACCTCGCCAATCAAGGGGAACACTATCGATTACTTGGACTCTCATTTGTGAAATGTTATGCCGTGCCTCTGTGAAATGACTGGACACTGTCTGGGTAGAATCCTTGTTACGGATGGCAGTCTTGTGACCCGACATCCTAACTTTAAGAGGTTTGGTCGTCATCCCAACATACCCAAGACCACATGGGCATACAATCAAATAAACTACATAACTCGAGTCACAAGAGTACCGTCCCCTAACAACAAATCTTGTACCTCTAGAAGGGTGAGTAAAAGTACCACCTCTAGTGATATGACTGCATAAATGACAACTAAGGCAGGGATAGGTACCTTTCTTAGCATTATCAGGAAGCCTGTCCCTTGACACCCGGTGATGAAAAACCTTATCCCTGACAGTGGGGGCTCTCTTAAAAGACAAGAGAGGAGGGTAACGAAACTCGGGAATACGTGGGAAGGCCCCTTGTAAGAGGTGCCAATGTTTACGAATGGCCTTACCTATAGCTTCACTACAAGTATTAAAGGTAGACACAAATGGCATACGATGTTGTTTTGGTTGTCTCTTACCACGTCTACGCTGATCAGAAAGAGTATCAGAGGGGTATCCTCTTGCTCTAAATTTAGATCTAAGGGCCTCTTGTTGTTCCTCTCGTTTGATAGGGTCGGATACAATCCTCGAAACACGGGTCATCTGGCCAGAAGGAATAGCATTCTTGATGCCAATTGGATGAAAGCTATTAAAGTGTAAAAGAGAGTTTCTATCAGTAGGTTTTACATAAAGTGTTGACTCTACCTTACCCGATGTACAGGTAATCCGGGTATCAAGGAACACAGCCTCCTCCTTACTGCTATGCTCAGTAAACTTAATGGTTGGACATTTAGAATGAAGAGAACCAATAAATTCAATTAGGGTCGAATGTGGCCCCTCCCACAAACAAAAAATATCATCTATATAACGCCACCAGCACTTAGCGTGCTGGTGGAAGAGTGGGTGGGTATAAACAAAACTTACTTCGTATAAACCCATAAATAAACCAGCATAGGAAGGGGCCACATTCGACCCCATGGCTGTCCCCCGTTGTTGTATGTAGAAGGAACCCTGAAAGGAAAAATAGTTAAATCTCAAAATAACATTCAATAATTCAATAATGAAATTACGTTGTGCACTGGATAAATCTGACTGTTGCATCAAGTACCAATCGACCGCCTCTACACCTCCATCATGGGGGATGGAGGTGTAGAGGCTCTCCACATCCAGGGTGACAAGCAATGCCCCCTCACCAAGCTCACCAATAGAGTGAAGCCTGTCGAGGAACATGCCGGTGTCCCTGATGTATGAATCAACAGAAACCACAATAGGCTGCAGGATACGATCAACATATTGTGCTAACGGCACAAACACAGAACCCACGCCGGCCACAATGGGTCGCCCCGGTGGCCGGCGTGGGTTCTTATGTATCTTGGGAAGGGTATAAAATGAGGGAGTCTTTGGCCTGTCCTGTTGGAGAAAAGCATATAAAGCATCATCAATAAGACCATTAGTTTTAGCTTTTTCTAATATGCATTTAATACGAGACTGTATCTGACTCAATGGATCCTCATCAATTCGCCTATAAACATCCTGCTGGGATAACTGTGAAAGTATCTCTTGTTCGTAATATTCAGTGTCCAATACGACAACTGCCCCGCCTTTATCAGCGGGGCGGATGGTTATTTCTGTGCGTTGTCCTAATTGGAGCAACGCCTGATGTTCAACTTTAGTTAGATTGAAATTAACCGTTCTAGAGTCATATTGAGATTCAATAAGATTCACTTCTTCCTTAACCCTGTCAATAAAGGTGTCAATGGCAGGATGACTCGGGGGTAAGAAACTACTCTTATTACGTAAGCCAGTCCCTGAAAGAGAAAGTGTATTAGTATCTTCAGTAGTCCCTGAGTTTACACCTATAAAGGGGTTAGAATCGAAAAAATACCTAAGCTTGATGTTCCTAAAAAAACGAAACAGTTCCTGATCGATCAGAAAAAAATCAGGTGAGTTGGTTGGGCTGAAGGATAGTCCATAATTAAGGACCCGTTCTTCCACAGCCGTCAAAGGATGACTTGAGATATTAACGACTAATGTCGGACCTTCGGATCTCTCCTCTGCCGTAAAGTCATTTGTCCTCTGGCGCTTCCTACGCTGGTACCTTCTGCCGCCCCTACGTCTCCGCCCTCCCGGGCCATCGGAGACGCCTCCCGGGATGACTGTAAAAAATCACTAGAGGAGGAGTTAACTTCAGAGGTGACTGGGCGAGAACCCTTAGGTCTAGGTTTTAAGGGTTTACCAGGACGTCTGTTCCTAACTGGAACCACCGGTCTCTGCCAGGCATACACATATCCTGTGGCATAATCAGCCAGATCCCTATGAAATTTGGATCTCTTAAGGTCTTCACCGGTTTTTCTGTAGGTCTCCATCCTCTTATTTAGGTCACCAACGTAAGCCTGAAATTCATCAGGGGGTAAGATGTTTCTCAATTGCTCACCAGTGATGTTAATCTTGTCGTCAATAGAAGGCAATTCTTTCTGTATCCGAGCTACTGTACACGTCATGGCATCAAAAGATGCTTTATTCCATATGCGCTCCCACGTGGAACAAAAGTCCGCATCATTAGGAAACAACATCGGATAGATTGGAGAGCGTACAGCTCGAGGGATCTTCTTATTGCGACAATACTCAACCAGGGTTTTGGCATGTAGATCCAGGTCTACTCGCCGTTTACGTAAGGCTTCCAATTCACGTTTAACCGACTTCACATCAGGTTCTTGTAAAAAAGTTGCTCCACCGTCTGAGTTGGCAAAGATCCTGCTGGCTTGTTCAACAGTATAAGAGAAAGTCGCAGAGACAGTCTCATTAAAATTGTCTTCCATGGTGCAGTCACTTCCACGGTACTTTCGATGCACAATTCACAAAAATGGAGAAGCACCCATGCAAGAAGACCTCTGTGTGCCTTAGCTCATGGTCACAGTACCAGGTGACCCAGTAACAAAAAATTCCACGAAGCTGGCACCACCAAATGTAGTAAAATAGCTCTTTATTCAAACGTCATTAAAATGACATTCAGTCAATGATCAAAAATGTAGCAATGGCGACAGCCCGCTGTTTCGAACTTGACGTCCTTTGTCAAGCCATACTGCTATCACTAAACATAAAACACACCTCCTTTAAATAGTGGTCAGTTACACAATCAACCAATGAGTTTGAAATCGCAACATCCAATGAGAATGCCTGACAGGGGGTGAGGACCTGATGGGGAACTGCTCTAAATCATGTGATCCATGGTAGACCAATAGGAACGCTGGTTGCGTAACCGAAATACGCATGCGGACAAAAATACGCATGAAAATACGCATAAAAGCTTCCGGAACGCAAAAATGACGTCAACGCGTGTCGTACGCGTAAAAATTTACGCATGCGTCACCGGATGCGTAAATTTACCAAAAAAGTATCCTAGGCCTCTCCCCAGTGTGGCCAGCTTAAAAAGTCCTAAAGCCTCACAAAGGAAGCATGTGATTAATCATAAAGACAAGCCCAGTTAAGGTCCTCACCCCCTGTCAGGCATTCTCATTGGATGTTGCGATTTCAAACTCATTGGTTGATTGTGTAACTGACCACTATTTAAAGGAGGTGTGTTTTATGTTTAGTGATAGCAGTATGGCTTGACAAAGGACGTCAAGTTCGAAACAGCGGGCTGTCGCCATTGCTACATTTTTGATCATTGACTGAATGTCATTTTAATGACGTTTGAATAAAGAGCTATTTTACTACATTTGGTGGTGCCAGCTTCGTGGAATTTTTTGTTACTGGGTCACCTGGTACTGTGACCATGAGCTAAGGCACACAGAGGTCTTCTTGCATGGGTGCTTCTCCATTTTTGTGAATTGTGCATCGAAAGTACCGTGGAAGTGACTGCACCATGGAAGACAATTTTAATGAGACTGTCTCTGCGACTTTCTCTTATACTGTTGAACAAGCCAGCAGGATCTTTGCCAACTCAGACGGTGGAGCAACTTTTTTACAAGAACCTGATGTGAAGTCGGTTAAACGTGAATTGGAAGCCTTACGTAAACGGCGAGTAGACCTGGATCTACATGCCAAAACCCTGGTTGAGTATTGTCGCAATAAGAAGATCCCTCGAGCTGTACGCTCTCCAATCTATCCGATGTTGGTTCCTAATGATGCGGACTTTTGTTCCACGTGGGAGCGCATATGGAATAAAGCATCTTTTGATGCCATGACGTGTACAGTAGCTCGGATACAGAAAGAATTGCCTTCTATTGACGACAAGATTAACATCACTGGTGAGCAATTGAGAAACATCTTACCCCCTGATGAATTTCAGGCTTACGTTGGTGACCTAAATAAGAGGATGGAGACCTACAGAAAAACCGGTGAAGACCTTAAGAGATCCAAATTTCATAGGGATCTGGCTGATTATGCCACAGGATATGTGTATGCCTGGCAGAGACCGGTGGTTCCAGTTAGGAACAGACGTCCTGGTAAACCCTTAAAACCTAGACCTAAGGGTTCTCGCCCAGTCACCTCTGAAGTTAACTCCTCCTCTAGTGATTTTTTACAGTCATCCCGGGAGGCGTCTCCGATGGCCCGGGAGGGCGGAGACGTAGGGGCGGCAGAAGGTACCAGCGTAGGAAGCGCCAGAGGACAAATGACTTTACGGCAGAGGAGAGATCCGAAGGTCCGACATTAGTCGTTAATATCTCAAGTCATCCTTTGACGGCTGTGGAAGAACGGGTCCTTAATTATGGACTATCCTTCAGCCCAACCAACTCACCTGATTTTTTTCTGATCGATCAGGAACTGTTTCGTTTTTTTAGGAACATCAAGCTTAGGTATTTTTTCGATTCTAACCCCTTTATAGGTGTAAACTCAGGGACTACTGAAGATACTAATACACTTTCTCTTTCAGGGACTGGCTTACGTAATAAGAGTAGTTTCTTACCCCCGAGTCATCCTGCCATTGACACCTTTATTGACAGGGTTAAGGAAGAAGTGAATCTTATTGAATCTCAATATGACTCTAGAACGGTTAATTTCAATCTAACTAAAGTTGAACATCAGGCGTTGCTCCAATTAGGACAACGCACAGAAATAACCATCCGCCCCGCTGATAAAGGCGGGGCAGTTGTCGTATTGGACACTGAATATTACGAACAAGAGATACTTTCACAGTTATCCCAGCAGGATGTTTATAGGCGAATTGATGAGGATCCATTGAGTCAGATACAGTCTCGTATTAAATGCATATTAGAAAAAGCTAAAACTAATGGTCTTATTGATGATGCTTTATATGCTTTTCTCCAACAGGACAGGCCAAAGACTCCCTCATTTTATACCCTTCCCAAGATACATAAGAACCCACGCCGGCCACCGGGGCGACCCATTGTGGCCGGCGTGGGTTCTGTGTTTGTGCCGTTAGCACAATATGTTGATCGTATCCTGCAGCCTATTGTGGTTTCTGTTGATTCATACATCAGGGACACCGGCATGTTCCTCGACAGGCTTCACTCTATTGGTGAGCTTGGTGAGGGGGCATTGCTTGTCACCCTGGATGTGGAGAGCCTCTACACCTCCATCCCCCATGATGGAGGTGTAGAGGCGGTCGATTGGTACTTGATGCAACAGTCAGATTTATCCAGTGCACAACGTAATTTCATTATTGAATTATTGAATGTTATTTTGAGATTTAACTATTTTTCCTTTCAGGGTTCCTTCTACATACAACAACGGGGGACAGCCATGGGGTCGAATGTGGCCCCTTCCTATGCTGGTTTATTTATGGGTTTATACGAAGTAAGTTTTGTTTATACCCACCCACTCTTCCACCAGCACGCTAAGTGCTGGTGGCGTTATATAGATGATATTTTTTGTTTGTGGGAGGGGCCACATTCGACCCTAATTGAATTTATTGGTTCTCTTCATTCTAAATGTCCAACCATTAAGTTTACTGAGCATAGCAGTAAGGAGGAGGCTGTGTTCCTTGATACCCGGATTACCTGTACATCGGGTAAGGTAGAGTCAACACTTTATGTAAAACCTACTGATAGAAACTCTCTTTTACACTTTAATAGCTTTCATCCAATTGGCATCAAGAATGCTATTCCTTCTGGCCAGATGACCCGTGTTTCGAGGATTGTATCCGACCCTATCAAACGAGAGGAACAACAAGAGGCCCTTAGATCTAAATTTAGAGCAAGAGGATACCCCTCTGATACTCTTTCTGATCAGCGTAGACGTGGTAAGAGACAACCAAAACAACATCGTATGCCATTTGTGTCTACCTTTAATACTTGTAGTGAAGCTATAGGTAAGGCCATTCGTAAACATTGGCACCTCTTACAAGGGGCCTTCCCACGTATTCCCGAGTTTCGTTACCCTCCTCTCTTGTCTTTTAAGAGAGCCCCCACTGTCAGGGATAAGGTTTTTCATCACCGGGTGTCAAGGGACAGGCTTCCTGATAATGCTAAGAAAGGTACCTATCCCTGCCTTAGTTGTCATTTATGCAGTCATATCACTAGAGGTGGTACTTTTACTCACCCTTCTAGAGGTACAAGATTTGTTGTTAGGGGACGGTACTCTTGTGACTCGAGTTATGTAGTTTATTTGATTGTATGCCCATGTGGTCTTGGGTATGTTGGGATGACGACCAAACCTCTTAAAGTTAGGATGTCGGGTCACAAGACTGCCATCCGTAACAAGGATTCTACCCAGACAGTGTCCAGTCATTTCACAGAGGCACGGCATAACATTTCACAAATGAGAGTCCAAGTAATCGATAGTGTTCCCCTTGATTGGCGAGGTAAATTGAGCCGCAAACAAGAACTAGCACGTAGAGAAGCTTGGTGGATTAAACGCCTGGGGGTCATGGGTCGAGGGGGTTTGAATCGAGATTATGATTTGAGTTTTTGTGTTTAATTTTGATGCTTCAAGGGTGTTGGCCGTGATCTTGTTGGCCTATGCTTCTGTCTTTGTAAACCATTGGCGATGCCGTCAGGGGTTGTTATTTTTACCTGATGTTTTTATTTATTTTGGTTTTTTTTTTTTTTTTTTTTATGATCTATGGTGAGACCAGTTCCTTCCCCTCCCTGCCTTTCCGTCTCACTCCCCTCTCCTTCCCCTTCCTCTCCTTCCCCCCCCTCCCTCTTCCCCCCCTCCCTCCCCCTCCCTCTCCCCTTTTTCCTTGCCTTCCATCCCTTTCTTTCCTTCCCCCTCTTTTGCCATAATTTGGTGCTCTCCACAGTGTGGGCCGACTGTTTCCTCTTTGATGTGGCCTTAACTGGGCTTGTCTTTATGATTAATCACATGCTTCCTTTGTGAGGCTTTAGGACTTTTTAAGCTGGCCACACTGGGGAGAGGCCTAGGATACTTTTTTGGTAAATTTACGCATCCGGTGACGCATGCGTAAATTTTTACGCGTACGACACGCGTTGACGTCATTTTTGCGTTCCGGAAGCTTTTATGCGTATTTTCATGCGTATTTTTGTCCGCATGCGTATTTCGGTTACGCGACCAGCGTTCCTATTGGTCTACCATGGATCACATGATTTAGAGCAGTTCCCCATCAGGTCCTCACCCCCTGTCAGGCATTCTCATTGGATGTTGCGATTTCAAACTCATTGGTTGATTGTGTAACTGACCACTATTTAAAGGAGGTGTGTTTTATGTTTAGTGATAGCAGTATGGCTTGACAAAGGACGTCAAGTTCGAAACAGCGGGCTGTCGCCATTGCTACATTTTTGATCATTGACTGAATGTCATTTTAATGACGTTTGAATAAAGAGCTATTTTACTACATTTGGTGGTGCCAGCTTCGTGGAATTTTTTTTTTTTTTCCCTTCTAATGATCTAATTTTATTCAGAAGGAAATTAGTCTTCTCTTTCTGTTTCTTCTTCTGAACAGCGCCATGTTTCATAAATATGCCACGCATAAACGCTTTGTGTGCGTTCCAGATATTTGTCTTAGATACATCGTCTGTGTTGTTGAACTTGAAAAATTCTATCAATTCGTTGTGTATAAGGGGGGAAGTATGCTCCGAATTAAGAATATATTTGTTCAATTTCCATATAGGTTGTTGTAGAGGTGAGTTATGGAGTTGAATCTTAACTATTAGTGGTGAGTGATCCGACCAAATTCTAAGGGCAATCTCAATGTCTGTGACCAGTGGTAAGGACCGTATAAAACCGGGGGACCGTGGGGTCCCAGGCGATCTCACTGCCTGGGAACCACAGCAGCACCCCGGAGGGGGAGGCTGGGTGGCGCAGGCGACCGCCCCAAAGTGTGGCCAGCGCCGGGGAGGGCCGTCTGCACCCACCTCCCAATATTTAAAAACAGGCACTTACCTTAACGTCCATTGCGTTCTGCTACTGAGCATAGCTTGGGTGCAGCACATTTGAAAAGGAAAGGAATGAAGCATGGGTCGCACCGACCTTTGGAGCTCAGGGCTGGCTCACACACTGCACTCCAAGGGGGGGGGGGGAGGACAGGCGCAGACAGCCCACTCCAGGGCTCACACCACCTGGAATGAGCCATCCACCACCCGCCTCCAAAGGGGGGATACAAAATGAACCACTACACAAAGAATTTCATGTGTGCATTAAACACCAAGTGAACACCTGACATAACTGGCTAAGCAAATTTGGCCTGCAGGGCAACTACTTTGCGGCATTAGTTTTTGACCCTGCATAAGTCGGCATGCGAAAGCGAATGCATATTTGCATGAGCATTGCCTCATGAATAGCCAATTAGGCCAAATTTGCTTAGCCAGTTATGTCAGGTGTTCACTTGGTGTTTAATGCACGCATTTAACTCTCTGTGTAGTGAGAAGATCACTTGGGGGAAATAAGTTTGTGGTAGGACACTTGTGAGTTCAGGTGTCTCCTGTTGCCCCATCAGATTTATCATTTTCCGGTTGTGGTTGTGGATGGGAAGTGTCCATGGGGACTGGAGGTGGTTTGAATGGATTTGGTTTGAGCGAAGATGGTTTATGAGAAATCGGAGGTCTGAATGCTTTATCTCTTTGTTGGTCCCTTGGGACAAAAACAGGAATGTTCCATTTGTAGAGAAGATCCTTCCCCTCTCTTGGGGACTTGACCACATGTTTGACTCCATTGTCCGCTATTATGAGCTTAATTAGAAATCCCCAGGAGTATTTTATTTTCTTGTGCCTTAGTGTCGTAGTCACCTGGGAAAATTATTGTCTTGCCTTGAGAGTGGCTTGTGAAAGGTCTTGATATAATTGAAGATCTTTATATTCAGAGGGTAAGGTCTTCCCATCTCTCGTGGTGTTCAGAAGCATCTCCTTCACGTGATAAAAGTGTATACGTGTTATGACGTCTCTGGGTAGGTGTTTGGGTATATGGCTTGGTTTTGGAAGCCTGTGAGCTCTATCGACAGTGAGCTCGCTCTCAGTTAAGGTAGAAAAAGTGGTGTGTAGTAGTTTGACCACATAGTCGTTCAGATCATCATTCCCCACAGTTTCAGCAACTCCTCTAATTTTCAGATTGTTTCTGCGGTTTCTATCTTCTCCGTCCGCAATTTTTTCCCGCATCCATTAGTTTTCTTTATTTATTAATTCCGTGAATTATTAATTCCGTGATTCCGGCCAGAATTAGCTAATTCCGATTCCGGTGGTTCAAATTTACCATCTAGCATCTATCTTTGTTTGTTTTGCTAGATGGTAAGTCCTGGTGAGTTCACCCACTTACATTTTGTCTTTACTGCTGCCATCTGTAATTTTTAACCCCATACTGGGGTATGTTCTGCTGCCACTGTTTCGTTTGTTTTGCTGCCATTCACACTCTTTTACTACCTTTGATCTACAGTCACCTCTTTTGCTACTTGCTCTGTAACTTGCACGTCCCATGGCTATAATTGATAAACCCCTTCCTCCCCCCCCCCCACTCCCTCCTCCTGATACACAACTTTCCCTTGGCCTCTCCCCCTCCCCTCCCCCCGTCCCCCAGGTTTACCCCATCCCCCACCCCTGTGTGGTTCTCCTCCCCTCCCATTCTCCCCCCCCCCCCACCAACACAACCCACCAACAATTCTATAATACAAAATACTGTACCTTTACTGCCAATATACCATATTATGTTGCACATGTTTGTCACTTATTGATCGAAGCTTTAAATGTAGGATGTATCATAGCAGAAACAATATACCCTCTGATCTCTGTCATTTGCAGCTGTAACTCCTTTTTCTATTGCCTGAGTAAGCGGGCACTGACCCGTGAGAGATTTTAAAATTTTTGTGACGGAATTCCGTATAGGTCGGAATTACGCGGAAAAGCTCCGGAATACCGTCGGAATGAAACGATGACGGTATGCGGAATTGACCTGGAAACGGAAATGGGCTCTTCCGACCATGCCTGATGACTCCCGTAAAAATCTCAAAATTTGATGTAAACACATCTCCCCTTTGTTGGAGGGGATACAACCTGACAGGTACCATGGAGCATATTTGGTGGGAATTCCCTAAAATCAGGAAGTTATGGGATGCTATTGAACAATTTCTTAAAAAGCTACCCATGTTTCTTCAAAAGATACCACCTGGCCTAGCTTTGTTACATCTAGGTGCTGAGGACTTGGCTGCTCAGGAAAGACTTATAGCGAATCACGTGTTTATAGCAACCAGGAATCAGATAGCCACCAACTGGAAATCAACAGAAATTCCCGTACTTGGAGAGATCCTTAAAATCATTGAATCCAATCTTTTGGCAGAAAAATCCTGGGCAATTAGGAGTGGTACACTGGGGCCCTTCCTGAACAAAGTCAAACTCTGGCCGACGGTATACAGGAAATCGAAGGTTCTGGAAGTATAGAACTATTTGGACCTCTTACACACGGAAGGAATATCTGACATCTCACCTCAACTCCTGGTATGTATTTTGGAAATGACAATATTGGTTTGTTAAGTTTCTCTGTAGATAGACTAATTTAATAATTACCCTTTAGATTAAGGTTATCCAGAATTGGAATTTCAAGGTCATAATTCAGTACTTAATATGATACTAATCATTCGGATATATTGTGCTTAGATAAGATTACACAGTATGGTGAGTGATTCGAACACCATAGGTTCCACTCCCTGGAATTTCTGTAGGGAGGTTGAAACACACCCCCACTTTCCAGGTTGAGAGGACCCTTACTAAAACAACACAGATACACTATTATACTGTGTTTTATTGGATCAGGCCTAGTTAGTCCGAATGATCTAACTGTCATACCTTTAAGATATATATATATGAGATGTTCCTACATTGGGTTAATACAACGTTATTTAACAACATTAGCTAGATTCCCAATATACCGTTCTAATAGAAACAAAACAGTTTGTTCTTAAGTTTCTCTCTATACCATATGATATTAGCCATTATGGTATTGGTTGGTCCAACTATCCACTTATAAAGTATGCTTTGTATGTTTATATCTCTGGGTTTATGCAAACAAATATCAATATTTACAACTTAGTCATATGTTAAAGTTACGCGTCGCTTGCGTACTCTTTTACGCTTACTTGAGAATTGACGCATTCGCCTTAGTTTAAAGAAGAGAAAAGATTTTTCCCAAAAATACGCTTATACGCATCATAGACATATGTTTACGCGTTACTGCCTATTAGAGGCATAAAAGTACGCGTATACGCATCTTGGACATATGGGTACGCGGTAGTGCCAAATTAAAAAATTTTAACCATTAAAATACGCATGTACGCATTATGCACATATGTGTACGCGTCACTTGTAATCCTGATAATTCCCGGCATACTACGCTTATACGCGTAGTAGACATATAGATACGCGCTGTTTGCAAAATACATTGTATAATGTTCTGTACTCCATACAATATCTAAACACTAACCTATACCAACACCTAAGCTAATAATAATACGCATTGAAGAGAATTGTATAATTATTTTCTATTTGAACAATAATCTTAACAACTGTAATAAAGTTATTTCATTACTCTACATATTGAACGGTTATGTCCAATAAAGATACAGAAACTATTATACCTTTTTTACTGTTTAGTACCTAATGTTTGAATAAGAAGAACGAGAACTCTACAATGTACACAAACCATTTTGCTTTACTTTTCACTGTGCTACTGCTACTTTAGAATTGTACTTTTAATATTATATTTGTATTATTGTACTTTTGTTATTATACTTTTAGTACTATATTTCATGTACTATATGTTCTGTTTTAAAATTCCAATAAAAACAATTGAAATTGGTATTTATTTATAATTTTCCCCTGTGAGCCTGCATAACCACACCCACCTCTAGCACAGTTAAGCATATAAATGAGTGGATTGCTCAGAGAGTTCAATTGGTAGCTAGTGAAAAGGTGAGGTGTTTTTAATTTCCTTTTCTCCCATTTAGTTGACACTTGGGTTTTTGGATTAGTTCCCACTAGACTGCTTATAAAAACTGGCATTTTGCATGGTAGTGTAGGACTCACCAGATTGGGGACACTTTGGTGCAGTTGGTGAGCTTAAGCGCGTTAAAGCGTAACCAAGAGCCCCTGTCACTGTTTTCCTGTTGTGTGCTGCAGCCCCTCTGTATTTGTATATTTCTTATGGAGTCTGGGGACCTCCAGTGCTGCGTGCATGCTTTGCATAGAATTGCATAAAAATTGGTTTGTGCTGCTCACCCCTTGGTATTTATTTATAATTTTCCCCTGTGAGCCTGCATAACCACGCCCACCTCTAGCACAGTTAAGCATATAAATGAGTGGATTGCTCAGAGAGTTCATTTGGTAGCTAGTGAAAAGGTGAGGTGTTTTTAATTTCCTTTCCTCCCATTTAGTTGACATTTGGTTTTTTGGATTAGTTCCCACTAGACTGCCTATAAAAACTGGCATTTTGCATGGTAGAGTAGGACTCACCAGATTGGGGACACTTTGGCACAGTTGGTGAGCTTAAGCGCATTAAAGCGTAACCAAGAGCCCCTGTCACTTTTTCCTGTTGTGTGCTGCAGCCCCTCTGTATTTGTTTACAATAAATAATACTTTTTATTTCCCCACTACTTTTTATTTCCCCACCCTCCCTCTGACCGCCAGCCAATCACAGTGATCGGCTCTAATAGTGATCGGCTCTTATAGACATCAGCCTATGAGAGCCAATCACTTACTGAGCCTCCAGAGGGGACAGCCATGTCATGCGGCTGTCCCCAGTACAGTTCTGCCTTAAATCACAGCACTGTACGTGTAAATAGACGGTGGTTTTGCTGTCTAACAGTCTCCTAGCGGTAATCGTCGCTGGGAGATTGATGGCGGAGCGAAGCTCCTGCAAAACCCCGCCCCAGGACTTCACGCCAATTGGTGTGGAGTGGACCTGGGGCTGCCACCACGTTCACGCCAATCGGGGTGGAGCGGTCGGCAAGGGGTTAAAGACAGTAAATAAAAAATTAAAAAATCCAAATTGCGAAAACTTTTTTATTTTGTTGATTGACCTTATGTTTTGCCAGCACAGGGTTTTGACTCTTTCAGCAGGGAATTAAAGTATAAGTAAACTTAAGGTGATGTGAAGTTGTCATCCATTTCTTAGGGGCATCAACTGAATATAACTCACAGTAATAATAGAAAGTGAAGTTGAAGAATCTCAATGTGATTTGGGGCAACTTGGCTGTAAGATAAGAAAAAGGACTTTCAAGGTTGTGCTCTCTGAAACACTGCCACTGATATTCACAACACATACAAGACAGCAGGATTTTCAGAAGCTAATTGTACTGCTAAGGGTCCAGAACGTGTAAATTTGCTGAAGGTCAGTTTCACGGGTCAGTAGAAGCCCCAACTAGATAAGATGCTCTGCTGGATCTATTAATCTCAAACAGTGCAGTGCTTATTACAAATGTTCAAATTAAAAAGAACACAGGGAGGAAGGATCATAAATTAGTCTCTTCTGATTTAAGCTATAAAGAGGAAGTACATATTGCCACAACAAAAACACTTAACTTTACTGAAGGCTGATTGCTCCATTGGTAAGGTCGTCATTTCAAAACATTGATTATGATGACAAATTCTTAATAAAAGATGCAGGAGAGAGAAATAATTATTTTTAAAGTGGCTAAAAAAACACTTGTTTATTCCTTTGGGTAACGTGCCGTAGACTAAAACTGAAACCTATGCAATTTACTTTAAAAGGTGAAAAATAATAGATGAGATGAAAGTCACAAAGAAAACACAAGAGATGAATCTTGTTCTAGGAACAGCAAGGACAGTAACAGATTTATGTGATGCTTGTATCTCTCTGTACTAGAAGCTAGAACATATCAAGTATTTCCTAATTAATTATTCTTAATCTGTCCAATTTACACTTTAGCAGCCAATTTATTTAGAGGCTTGCAAGTGCTCCGGGCCCATTTATTTTAGTAAATGTTTTAAAATCCTTATTTGTTACATTTCTTTGCTTCTAATTAGTACTGCTGTAATGTGTATTTATGGCCATTTGTCACTAGGGGGCAGTGTGAGACAATAACACAGGACTTCTGCTTTCAATTTTTATATTTTCTGCTAGAAGAGAGAGAATTCAAAACATTCCAAGAATTTACAGCACAATGAGTTCTGCCGACTGAGGTTAAAAGCGGTGCACTTATTTCAAGCAAGATAACTCTGTTGAAGCTGCTAATAGATTAAAGTAATTTCTGATATTTAATGTATAACAATGACAAAGACAACTTTAACCACTCGCCGTCCACGTAACGCTAATTGGCGTGAACGTGGCGGCAGCCCCAGGACCGCTCCACGCCAATTGACGTGAAGTCCGGGGGTGGGGTTTTGCAGGAGATCATGCACGCCAATGCGCGCGCATCTCGGTCATCAATCTTCCAGTGGCGTTCGCCGCTAGGAGACTGTTAGACTGCGAAATTGTCTATTTACTCTGTACAGCACTGCAATCTATGGCAGCGCTGTACTGGGGACAGCTGTGTAACACAGCTGTCTCCCTGGGTGGCAAGTTATTAATCCGCTGTCATAGGCTGAAGCCTATGACAGCCGATCGCGCTGATTGGCTGGTGGGGGGAGGGAGGAAGGGAGGGATAAGAAAAGAAAAAAGTAGGGAAATTTATTATAAAAATAAAGCAATAAATATTTATAAAAAAAATAAACATTGCGGGAGTGATCATAGCCCACCAACAGAAAGCTCTGTTGGTAGGCAGAAAAGGGGGGGGGGGGAATCACTTGTGTGCTGAGTTGCCCGGCCCTGCAGCTAGCTCTTAAAGCTGCAGTGGCCTTAACTGTAAAAAATAGCCTGGTCACTAGGGGGGTTTAAGACCATAGTCCTCAAGTGGTTAAACATGAATAGTGATGGTTATGTTTAGAACTAATGGAGAAGCATGTGCTCAGTTTGGTCAGGTGACAGATATGTCAGTCTCTGATTTTCTAGTCATGATCGTATGCTAAAGCAGGATGTGATCACAGCAAATCACAGTTTTGTAAATCTATCAACAAATCACATTCTTATCTAAAAGTTTTTGAGGCAGAGGGTGAGCAGGAGAGCCAGGCAATTGCATTGTTTAAAAGAAAATAAATAAGTTAGCTTTCATGTGTCTCTCACCTTGGGTTATTTTTAAATGCGTGCTGCTTACAGCAGTGTCTTCTTCTTCTTATTACTATTATTATTATTATTAATTTATAAAACGTCAACATATTTCACGTACATCAATATAAAGAATACAGAATTGGTACTAAATACAGAATTGGTCAGTACAGTGACAAAAGTAACATAATGAATATAATGTATAACAATTTCAAAGACTCAAAAGGGTGAGAGAGCCCTGCCCTTGCCAGCTTACAATCTAAAGGAATGGGGGGGGGGGGGGGGGGTGGACAAGAGGGGTAGTATACAATATTCATACCTTGAAGCAGTGTGTTTTTAGGTTTATCTAGTAAGAAGTGCAACTTGGCTTTAGTTCAAAGAGGGAGTTTTGAGGGAGCGTTTAACCACTTCAGGAACACAGGTTTTTTCCCTTAAAAACCAAAACAATTTTCACATTTCAGCGCTCCTCCCATTCACTCAGCGATAACTTTATTGTTACTTATCACAATGAAATTATCTATACATTGTTTTTTCGCCACAAATTAGGCTTTCTTTGGGTGGTGGTTTTTGCTATGAATTATTTTATTTTATATGCATTGTAAAGGGAATAATAAGGAAAAAAGAAAGAAAATATATTGTTTCTCAGTTTTCCGCCATTATAGTTTTAAAATAAAATGTGCTTCGATACATAAAACCCACACGTTTTATTTGCCCATTTGTCCCGGTTATTACAACATTTAAGTTGTGTCCCTAGTACAATGTATGGTGATAATATTTTGACTGGAAATAAAGGAGCATTTCTCCGATTTTTAATACTATTTCACTTATTACAATACTTTTTTTTTGCAAAATTAACTGTGATATACTCTCATGACATCCATAATAGAAAAGTACCTAAGGTAACTTTTTATGTAAGAAAAATGTAAATGATATAATTTTTTTCATTTTTTTTTGTGCTTTTAGTTTTTTTAAGTGTTACAGTGTATTTCTGCAAGTGTTTTTTATTTCTGTAACTGTGGGGCAGGGTTGGAGGGGGTTAAAAGTAATAAAATAAAAAATAATAATAATAAACTTTCTATGTAAAACAGTATACTGGGATAATTCGCTGTACTTTTACTTTTTGACCACGTGCTACCGAGACCGTGTTTCTATTAATAGAACACGGAAGAACACGGAAGTGTCGGGTCTGAGAGCTTGTGTGACGTTAACAAGCTCTCGGAAGACACAGGAATGGTGATCGGGATTGAGAATAAAAGATTCTCACTTCCCGATCACAGATGGAGGGAATTGCGATGGTGGATCGACTGAAAACAGAGTGGCGATCGTGAACGCGACAGTAAGGTAGCAGTACGCATATCTACCTTCCTGATCCGTACGTGAAGTTTAAAGGGGCATAGATATGTGTACCAGAGATCCTAAAGTGGTTAAAGATATCAAAGGCTGGAGAGTAACAGATGTGTTGTGGAAGGGATTCCAGAGGAGGGGAAAAGCACATGTGAAATCTTGTATCATCTTGTGAATCTTGTTAAAGCGGTATAAAACCCTGGCATAATATTCTATAAAAACATGGTTTCCTACTTTTTATATGCCATATGGTTATCATATTTGCTTTTGTGCATAAGTATTCTTATTCATTTAGAAATTATACGTTTCCAAAGTACACTTTTTTCTCTGAGAGTTTACTTTGCATTTTATTTATCACTGCTTTATTCATGTTCTAACGTAAGCAGAAATGCTTTCTGATTGTCTGAGTTTGTTCAACAGAGCCTGCAGTGTCAGAAAAGTGTTTATTTTCATTCCTCACTTGATACAATTAAATACAAGATAACATTATCTAAAGTTCGGATGCGTCCAGCTTTGCTGGCAGGGAACTTCTAATTCCTGTGTGTAACCTTTTGAATGCTATTCTAGTAAAAAAAAATGCTGGTTGTATATAATATGCTGTAAATAATCTATTAGAGCAAAGAAGAAATGCTGGGTTTCATTCCACTTTAATGCGAGGAGATAATTCTAGAGGAGGACAAAAGAAGGTCATGTGCAGATCTGAGATTGTGATTGGGTTGTTATTTGGAATCTAGTGAAGGGATGTACAGGGGAGAGAGATTGTGGAGAGCTTTGTAGGTTAGGGTTAAAGGGAAACTAACGCGAGAGGGATAGAGAGGTTGCCATATTTATTAACTTTTAAATGTAATGAAACGCGGAAAAGCCGCGGTCTCTCAAGGTGAGGCGGCTGTTTCCGCTTCCAGCAGGACGCCACAACGCGGAAAAAACGCCGCATGCCGCTCAGGCAGAGCGACAGAATCCGCATTGGGAACGGCAGAATCCGCATTGGAAACGGCGGAATCCGCATCGGTAACGGCGGAATCCGCATTGGAGGCGGCTCCCGCACTTGGTTCACTAGATACATTGCAAAACAGTACTGGTGTGGCTGGGACTGATAGTCCACCAAGATTCAGACTTACACGCGCGCGAGCACAGAGGCTGAGTTTAACCATTTAGTGGCATCCTAACGCATTAATACGTCATGCTTTACCCTATTAACGGCAACATGACGTATTAATAAGTCGCGCGTTCCCGCCGCTGCTACCGCCGTGTGCGCGCCGCTACGGCCGCCGTTTCCGTCAGGATCCCGTGCTGAGGGATTGGGGAAGAGGACCAAACGGTCCTCTACCCAATCGCAGTGCCTGGAGTGAATGGACGTGACCGCGAACAGCGGCTACGTCCATTCACAAAAACAGGAAATGTAACAATTAAAGTGTAAAAAAAAAAAAAAAAAAAAAGTGAACACTTACTATAACGAGTGTTCACTAGTGTCATCTTGTGGCCAAAAAGTATATGACAAGTACAAAATACATACATTTACAAGTACATACACATGAGTAATAAAATTAATAAAATTCCACTTCCAACACTCCCCCTCCAAAAGAAAACACTTGTAAAAAAAAATCAGCTTAAAATAAATAAATAAATACTTGCCTTAGGGACTCAGCTTTTTTTAATCTATATTTTATGGGGGAAAATTAATTTTAATTTATTACATTGGGGCTTGTAGTTATGGCCAGAACAAAAAAAAACAGAACAGAAAAATAACACCTATATTTCAAAATAATATACTGTCGCCATACATTGTGATAGGGACATAATTTAAATGGTTTAATAATCGGGACAACTGGGCAAATACAATGTGTTTGTTTTATCCACAGGAGAATGTTTAATTTTAAAACTATAATGGCTGAAAACTGAGAAATAATGATTTTTATTCTATTTTTTGTTTTTTTCTCATTAAAATGCATTTAGAATAAAAAAATTCTTAGCAAAATGTACTACCCACAGAAAGACTAATTGGTGGTGAAAAAAACGAGGTATAGATCATTTTCTTGTGATAAGTAGTAATAAAGTTATTAGGGAGTAAAAGGGAGGAGCACTGACAAGTGAAAATTGCTCTGGTCCGTTAGAGTAAAAACCCTTGGGGGTGAACTGGTTAAATAACAGCCAGAAGTGAGTCAGCTGACCAGGCTGGTCAGCTGACATTTTCCACAACTCTCATTGGTCCAGCAATTAGGGAGGTCCTGGAAAGGTCCTGGAGTATATATACTGCTGGCTGTTCACTTGCTCTTTGTCTGGCATTGCGATCACATATGTGGGAGCACCCAGATCCGTAGTCAGATCCGCAAGTGTGCCGGGACCAGCTGGAGCTGTAATCCTACATTTAGCTAGATTCTGTTGATAGCTAAAGTACTAGTTTGATTGTATTTATTTGTTATGACTTTTGCCTGCATTGACTATCCTCCTGAACTCTGATCTTGTACCTCGATATTTCTGATACATGTTGCCGAACCCCGGCTCGTCCTTAGACTCTGTTTCTGCCTCCTGATTTTGTACCTTGATATTTCTGATACCCGTTGCTGAACCCTGCCTGTACTTAGACTCCGCCTTTGCCTACTGTATCTGTACTTTATCTGTCCGTGTGTTACGACCTGGCTTGTCCGACCTCGAGATCCGACCTCCCTATTGGAGGCGGTTCCCGGTCCTGTTAGTGACACTTCCTCCTGAGTGTCACTCTCGGACTATCCTTCCTAATGTCAGTCTGACTCCTCCCGTCTTGGAGAGCTCAGGTCTGCGGAAGGAATCCGTGCAGTTTTCCTTGCTGCACTGAGGCCTAGGCCTCCAAGTGTTACTGTTACACCAAACACTACACTCTACTCAGGTGAACAGAGGTTAGTTAGTATATCGGATTATCTGTGATACTGCAGATCACGTATAATCTGGTATACATCTGTATTTCCTGTGATACTGCAGATCACCGGTAATCAGACCCTCTCTGTGCTTCACCGATCGTTACATTAAACAATGCATATTGCCTGACTGGCCTGCTGATCCTCTGCTTTTAATACTTTAAGCCATAGACCCTGAACAAGCAAGCAGATCAGTTGCTCTGACTGAAGTCTAACTGAATTAGTTGCATGCTTGTTTCAGGTGTGTGATTCAAACACTATTGCAGCCAAAGAGATCAGCAGGATAGCCAGGCAATTGGTATTGCTTAAGAGGAAATAAATATGGAAGCCACACTTTAGGTTCCCTTTAGGAGTTTGAACGGTATTAACATTTTAGTTGTTTCCTGAGTGAGAAAAGTTCAGATGCAAGATACAATTTTGAGTTGGAGATGACAGGAGCTGGTTATGGAGAGAATGTGAGTAATAAAAGAGAGAGCACTATGCTTTGGTAACTGAAGTTATGGGGGTGTTATTAACATTTATCTGATATGATGACTAAAGGTGCGTACACACGCACTACAGCAGCCAACGACGGGTCCGTCGGCATCTCCCGCTGGGCGGGTTTTCAGCAGACTAGTGTGTGTCGGCGGACTAATAAGGCTGTTCCTGAACCATCCGCCCAGCCGAACAGCCTTATCAGTCCGCCGACAGTGCGTACACACGCACTACAGTCTGCTGAAAACCCGCCCAGTGGGAGGTGCCGACGCACACGCCGTTGGCTGCTGTCGTGCATGTGTACGCACCTTTAGAGACCGTGAAATAACTTTCAGAGGAATAGGAAGATATCCAGGAGAGAGTGAGGCCCTTTATGCCTACAGATAAATCTGTAGGAGTAAGGTGTGGTTGACAGTATCAAATAATGATGACAGATCAAGATGGATGAGTATGGAATAATGACCTTCAGATTTAGCTGTAAGAAGATCGTTGGTCACTTTAGTAAAAGATATTTCCATTGAGTGGTTAGTGCAAAACCCAAACTGGAACTGATCAAGCAGGGAGTTAGCAGATAAATAATGGCTTAGTGCAGTATGTTCAAGTATATTAGATGTGAAAGATGCAAATAGGAGAAGTGACACAGAGTGGTAGTTGTCAAGTGTGGTAGGATCTAGAGACATTTTTTTAAGTAATGTCACAACAGCCTTTTTGAGTGGGGACAGAAAGATGCCAGTGGAGAGGCATAGGTTAAATAGTGATGTTAGTAAAGAAATGAAGGATGAGGATAGTTTCAGAATGAGATAGGAGGGAATAGGGTCCAAAGAGCACAATGTATGGAGAAAGCTTGATGAGCTTGACATTATCTGTGGTCTGCCTTCCCATAATAAAGCCAGTCTGGTACGAATGTAGGACCTTTGGCAGCAGAGAATTCAGCCTGTCGGCCAATATCTTTGTTAAAATTTTAATATCTCAGTTTATCAGAGATATTGGCCGATAGTTGGATACTTCAGGACTATCCCAATTGACACCTGCATTCTGGCCCAGCCAATATTTTATTACACAATGAAGTCATCACAGGGATCAAAAGGGATTTGAAAGTCTTGTAATAAAGAACTGTGTAGCCATCATGCCCAGGAGTCTTCTTCCTTGAGGAAAATAGGGGCATTCAATTTAGTCATGTCATTCTGGGAGGGTTAAAAGTCTGGACACAGAGGCTGTCAGTTGTGCTTCAATGCTGATCCATCACATCATGGATTCATCTGCTGGCTGATATGGACCTGGCCCAACTTTCCTTTGTTTTAGACTATTAACAAAGAACCTTTACCAACATTCTTGGACTTTTAATTCCAAAGGACACAGTAATTTCATAGACTGCTCAGACTTTATCCAGTTAATATTTCAACTTTGTATTCCAATTATTTTATCTAATCTATTATTAACCTTGGTGGGGCACCTATGGTTTGAGTATAGTAACTTCTCGAACTGAACATTTTCAATCACTAATGTCACCAAATGAGAGATTTTTGGTGGATCAGGGTAGAACCATTTTAACACAATATCAGAGACTCTCTCAAAAAATGTATAATAGTGTTGCTCATCTAGCTCATCCATAATACCACAAAGGCATAATTTAGGCTCCATAGGACCATCGATACTGTACTTCCTATCTGGGAAAGCTTATGAATAACATTGTTGCAATAGACAGCAACCAATGGACACTGCAAAATAAGATGGAGGAAGTCAGCATTACTAGCGTAGCATTGTGAGCAGTCTGCATTTTCAGATCTATTTGGATCTATTCTTCATTGAAACAGGGGTCCAATAAGCCTGATCAAGGATATGCAACTGGATGAGACTATTATGGGCAGCAGGAGAAGAGAGTTTCACTGGCAAATATACATCTTCCCTTTCATCATCCTGAGTTGAGAATGTAGATTGGCTACATCTGACAACACCTGCCATTTGTTGCCACTCAATCCTAGCATTCAAACGATGGGTATTTTGATATGAACTCCAACCTTGGGCCCCTTGCATCCTAAGAACACCAATAAAATGATAATTACAGATGGGCAGTTTGGCATTAGTAAACTGTGCTCTTTTAGACTGTCTTGGAACATTCTAAAAGAAAATTGACCCGACACCTGATATCTGCAATAGTAGTATAGTATTAGTATAAAAAACAACCTGTGAAAGGGAGTAAGAGAAACATGAAAATGTAGTGCACCATCCTCTAAAAAGGAAAATAAATTACCTCCCCTGAGACTCTGTGCCAGAAGGGACTCACTAACTTGTGGAGTTCCTCCTGACATTTAAATCTGCAGAAAGTGCAACTAACCAGCCAGATAATACAAAAAAAATCTGGCAGAGCAAGAAGACCTCCGTCCGTAAATGGCTTAGTCAAAGTTTGCAGATGAATCTTCGCTCTCTTGCCCCAATGCCCCAACATACTGTATAAAGGTAACCACACGGCTATGAAGTTTATTAAAGAAAGTCTTCTTGATGGGAGCAGCAGCATGCTGGACACTCTAAAATCTTGGGAAGAGAAATCACTTTAAATAGTTACTCTGCCTATCACCCCTGAAGGTAGGTAACTCCAAATCTTACATTTAGTCTGTAATTCGATCAAAAAAGGGGCAATATTACTTTCAAAAAGGTGTCAGGCTTCTTTTTAATAATAGTAATCCCTAAATAGCAAAACTGGCTAACTACCTAGGGGACATTCTGTAGAACTCAGGTTATTGAATCACAATTCAAGGACAGGACTTCTCTCAGTTAGTTCTGAGGCCAGAGAGCCCACCAAACTTATCAGTTAAGAACATGGCCCCTCATAAAAAGGTGCAAGTGTCCTCCAAATATAAAATATTATTGTCTGCATATAGACCAATAGAAAAAAGGAAGGCAACAGAGGGCAGCCCTGATGATTTCCTCTTTGTAAATTAAAAAAAATGGGAGTCCCATCCATTCATGCAAATTCTAGCCCTGGGATTCTGAGATAAAGCCTGCACCTACCCAGTGAATTTTGGGCCAAAACCAAATCTCTTGAGACACCCCAGGGGGAACAACCAATCTATAGAATAAAAGGCTTTCATGGTTTGAAGAGACACCAAGGGCTTGATTCACAAAAGAGTGCTAACTGATAGCATGGCCGTTTTCGCACGAATTTTTGCGTTGCACGCGATCACAAATTTTTGCGCGAAACGATAACGGAATTTTTGTGCCCAAACAATATTGGTTTTGCGTGAAAATTTACGTTTGCGTGTGAAAACATTATCGTTTTGTTCAAAAATTCGCAAGCGTGCGCAACGCGCAAAATTCACGCGAAAACGGACGTGCTATCAGTTAGCACTCTTTTGTGAATCAAGCCCCAAAGCTTTATCACCTTGACATTGTGCTGGATCTGAGAGTGGATCATAGTGCGCCTGATATTGATAGACATACCCTTGCCAGGCATAAAGCTGGACTGGTCCAGATATATTATGTCCAGAATCACCTTAGCAAGGTGGTCCATAAGAACTTAAGTAAATGCCTTGTGGTTTGCATTAAACAATGAAAGAGGTCTATATGAACCACATTGCTTCGGGTCCTTCCCTTCCTTCAACAATACAACCACAGTAGCCTTGTTCCAAATTTGGGGGAGAACAGCGTCAGAAGAGATATCTTGAATAACAGAGAGAAGCTCTTGAGCTGAAGGTCTTGAATTCCTTTGTAGACATCTGCTGGGATACCATCTGGGCCCTGGGCCTTGTTATTCTGCTAGGAGGCAACTGCTAACTCAGTCTCGTCCAGAACAAAAGTTTCCTGCTCCTCTGTCAGAGTAGGAAACATACAGTCAGACAGATAATGTTTGATATCATCAGATTAATTGTGAGGTATATAAAGATTTGTAAAAAGTAACACATTCCTCCAGGATAGCAGGAGTGGACCTAGTAGTATTCCCATCCTTCTTAGTAATACACAAAACCACAGAGGAACCCCTAGCCCCATGGGCCATTTGTGCCAGCAGCCTGCCAGTAAAGTTACCGCATTCGAAAAATACAAAAAAACAGAGGTGCCAACACACAGCATGCTTGCACATATGTGTATGACGTTATGCATGCGCTGACCACACCACATATACTTCCTGTCTTTTGCCTGATGAAGCGGGATCAAACCTGCAAAATGTGTTGCACTTTGGGGTTAGTAAATAAAAAAAATATATTTGTTGAATATTAACAACAGAATCTTGTGACTATTCGGAGCAGATAAGTCCACCGCTGCCTTTCTTCTGATCTACAGAGAGTGACTTCTTAATCCTGAGTGAGGTCAGGTTTTATCTCCCCACCTGCCTTTACAGTGGTTGCCTGAATGTCAACGCTGGTTTGTGAGTTTATTTATATTTGCTTTATCATATCCATCTTGTTACGAGTACATACTACACCATATTGGGCTCTCTGTGTCTCTCCTTCTTACATAGTTACATAGTTATTTGGGTTGAAAAAAAGACATACGTCCATCAAGTTCAACCAGAGAACAAAGTACAACAAAAGCCTGCTCCCTCACATATCCCTGTTGTTCCAGAGGAAGGCGAAAAAAAACCCTTACAAGGCATGGTCCAATTAGCCCCAAAAAAGGAAAAAATCCCTTGCCGACTCCAGATGGCAATCAGATAATATCCCTGGATCAACATCACTGGGCATTACCTAGTAATTGTAGCCATGGATGTCTTTCAACGAAAGGAAAGCATCTAAGCCCCCTTTAAATGTAGGTATAGAATTTGCCATAACTACTTCCCATGGCAATGCATTCCACATCTTAATCACTCTTACTGTAAAGAACCCTTTCCTAAATAAATGGCTAAAACGTTTTTCCTCCATGCGCAGATCATGTCCTCTAGTCCTGTGAGAAGGCCTAGGGACAAAAAGCTCATCCCCCAAGCTTTTATATTGCCCTCTGATGTATTTATACATGTTAATTAGATCCCCTCTAAGGCGTCTTTTCTCTAGACTAAATAAACCCAGTATATCTAACCTTTCTTGGTAAGTGAGACCTTCCATCCTAAGTATTAATTTTGTTGCTCGTCTCTGCGCCTGCTCTAAAGCTGCAATATCTTTCCTGTAATGTGGTGCCCAGAACTGAATTCCATATTCCAGAGGTGGCCTTCGCATTAAAAAAATGTCTGTTTGCTGAAGAAAAGGTTCATCTTTTATTTCTAATTTAAAGGAAACCAGAGCTGATAACATATAACAGTTTTATACAAGCCTGGGGCTTCCTCCTGCCCCATAAGCACAGATCACTCCCACGCTGCTGTCCTCAGGCTTCTCCCTCTTTGGTACCGGGTCCTGTAACTGCAGCCAGTTGCAACCAGTCTGCGCAAGAGAAGTGCGCCCTCTACATATCTTTCCGGTGGCTGCTGGAGAGATACGTAAAGAGCGCACTTTTCTTGCGTCAGACTGGCCACAACTGGCTGAAGTTACGGGACCTGGAAGAAGACTGAGGACGGAGGCATGGGAGCAGTCCAAGCTTATGGGGCTAGAGGAAGACCCAGATATGTATAAAACTGTTATGTTATCAGCTCTGGTACACTTTAAAAAAAGATTAAGCTCCCGCTGTGCTAACAGCCACTGTTTACTTTCTAGCTCCTGACAAGTTGAGGTCCACTGATTTTTTTAAAATGTATCTAAAGGGGAAAAAAGTACCCATAGGGGGTACTTACCTTGTGAGGGGGAAGCCTCTGGTTCCTAAAGAGGCTTTCCCCATCCTTGTCACCAGAGGGGATCGAGCAAAGGGACCGCAAAGAACTGCTTGTCACCGCTTGCTGGGAGCCTTGTGAAGCTGCAGTAGATAGCTGTGGCTTTCGAATGGGCTTCGGCAGAATACAGCCAAACACCATCAGATCTGCTCTACTGTGCAGTTGCAGACTCCTCGTGCCTGGGCAGTAGACCCATTTGGAGCCGGCTATTTCTGGGGGGGGAGGCAACAATGGATCGGACTGGCTGAGGAGGACAGGAGGGGCCTCATTCGGATCCAGAAGTATCTCCTTTTGTATTACAAGTTACCGGTTTACTTTATTATAGGACACAGTAGCATGTAAACACCCTTTTAAATAGTATTTAAATGCATCCCACACAGGTCTGCGTCTGTATTTTAGAGTTCCTGCCAGATGATTTACCCATCCAAGTTACCTACCGTGTGCTTTTGGGATGCTGGCAAGTAGGTCATGATTTTATAGGACCCTTTTCACTGATCAGGTACACCCAAGAGACATCTGCTTACACTTCTGCTGTGCATGCACCCTTGTATTTCTATATTTAAAGCGTCAAAAAATGTATTGCTTTTAGTAGCAAATATCCCGCCATAATCAGACTGCCAGTAAATTTACCCGATTATCTGCAGAGATTGTGTGGATCCCCTCCCTTTCCTGTGGGACCCATGACTGCAATCAGATCAAAGGGGGCCGAATAATTATGCACACACCACTTTGCAGTTATTTATTTGTAAAAAATGTTTGTATAAATAGTAGACTATTTTTAAACTTGTACCACGGCAATATACTGTTAACAAAATGAGAATAAAAGACAATCCTGTGTTCCCATTTTCCAGATGGTTCCTGAATGCGTAGCTAAAAATTAAAACACATTTTTAAAATGTGTGACCAAAGCAGCCCTCTCTGTCCCAAAAAAGCATCACAAAAAGTAGTTAAAAAACTGCATCACAAAAAGCAGTTAGGAGAAACCGTAACCACAGATTGAACTTCATCTCAATCAGTAGCTGATACCCCCTTTCCCATGAAAAATCTTTTACTTTTCTCAAACGGATCATCAGGGGGCTCTGTATGGCTGATATTGTGGTGAAACCCCTCTCACAGTGTGATGTCAGCACCAGGGAGCCTTGTTGTACTGTGGGAGATAACAGTGGTTACCAACTGCCAAAAATGCATCATCTCTTTCCACAGACATCACCCGCCAACAGTAAAGCTGTCACCATGTGATAAATGTCAAAATGTAAATCAGGGAGAAGAAAGATTTTACAATGGGCAAACATTGACTAAGTCATTAATAAATAATTATTGTAAAGTTTAACCACTTCAGCCTAACTGGACGAAAATTTTCGTCCAGTTAGGCTGCGCGCACTCCCGCGGGTTGCGCGCGCTCCTGCGCCCCCCCCGTGCACGCTCCTGCTGGGAACCGTTAGCCCAGCGATCAATGAAAGGGATTATAAATCATTTTCACTGATCGGACCCCCCCGGACCCCCCCAGAGATCAAAAAGTTCCCCTGCTTCTATCTTCTTCCTGGGAGCGAGATTGATCGCTCCCAGGACTTTTTGCCTGTGGCCATCTTGTGGCCAAATAGCAAACTACACCAAAAATCACTTCACATTGAATAAATACATTTTTACACATGTAAAATCCCCTGTTTACCTCCCACACCAAAAAATACCCACATACAAGTTTTAATAAAAAATAAAATAAAAAATTACAATAATAAAAAAACAAAAAAAACATAAATAGTTACCTAAGGGTCTAAACTTTTTAAATATTCATGTCAAAGGAGTATATCAATATGATTTATTAAATTATGGGCTTCTAAATAGTGATGGACGCAAATTGAAAAAATGCACCTTTATTTCCAAATAAAATATTGTTGCCATACATTGTGATAGGGACATAATTTTAACGGTGTAATACCTGGGACATATGGGCAAATACAATACATCAGTTTTAATTATGGAGGCATGTATTATTTTAAAACTATAATGGCTGAAAACTAAGAAATAATGATTTTTTTTCCATTTTTTTCTTATTCTTCCTGTTAAAATGCATTTACAGTAAAGTGGCTCTTAGCAAATTGTACCACCCACAGAAAGCCTAATTGGTGGCGGAAAAAACAAGATATAGATCAATTCATTGTGATGAGTAGTGATAAAGTTATTGGCAAATGAATGGGAGGTGGAAGTTGCTCAGATGTAAAAAAATTCTCAAACCTGTAGGCTGAAGTGGTTAAGCACTTTTTTCATTACATCATTTTTACTACAGTTCCTCTTTAAAAGATTCGCCCAGGCAAAAAATAAAATAAAAAAGTCCAATTACCTGGGGCTTCCTCCAGCCCTTGGCAGCTGTCCTGTGCCCTGTTCACACAGGAGGGTACTGCGCAGACGCAGATCTACTGTGCCTGCGCAGTACAGTCCTGATGACATCAGCGCTACCACGTGACCCGCGCGGTGGAGCACACAAGAAGCCGACCTGGAAAGCTGACCTGGCGAGGCTGGATCTGCAGTACACAAGTATAGATAATAAATAAAAGGGGGAAAAATGTATCAGGCAGCAACACTTGAAGAAACCCAGAGACCTCGAAATTGAAAGTTTTTTTTACTTACCCAGGGCTTCCTCCAGCCCCATAAGCATGGATGCATCCTTCGCCATCCTCCCATTTTCCTCCATTCGTCTGTAATCAGCCCCGGTAACTGGCTCAGTCAGCTCCAGTCTGAGTCAGACGGGTCTTCTGCACATGCGCCGAAGACCCTGGCTGACGTTACTGAGCCAGAATCCGGGACTGATTGCTGCTAAATGGAGGACCACGGGAGGATGTCGAGGGACGCATACATGCTTATGGGGCTGGAGGAAGCCCTGGGTAAGTAAAAAAACATTGTAGTTTGCCATTTCTGGTACACTTTAGGTCACACTAACAGTGAGACGTTAAGGTCGCAATGTATCTGCGTTTAGAGGTAACGCACTGTAAGCAGTGAGTTACCACAATGCAATATTTTCAACGCGACAATAACGTCGCTCTGTGGACGGCCCATGGGATTATCATTGCAGTTCAGTAAGCTGCGTTATAAAGTCTTACTTTAATGCACTCCGCAACGTGGCACTGTGAATGCAACCTTAACGTTGAAAAACAGGTCACAAATTATGTTAAATTGAAAACTAAAACTGTTTACTTATATATGAGCTTAACAATGGAAGACTAAGGGTCCTTTCACACTGAATCTGTTGTGTTACATTGGGAAGGACAGATTAAGCAGGGTACATAATTTTAGAAGTCAATAGCTGACATATAAATTGTATGTTTTGCTTCTTATTTTACAAGGGGGCCGGTTCTGTTTCTACAAATACATATCATGTGAACAATCTATAAAAGTCAGTCAATTCTGAGCATAAAATTCATTTTTTGCAAGGCATAACACACATTTCATGGCCCGCAAGCTGCTTCATCAGAGGCCATGTAAAGGATTGCGGAATGGCGGCCGTTTCCGCGTCCAGTCCGGCGGTTTACGCGCGGCGACATGTGTCTGACCTGGTGCAGCCTTCCTGTGCACATAGGCTGAGGAATACACGCGCGCGCGCGGCGAGACAGAAGCTTTATGGGAAGCAGAGAGGGATCAGCTGACTCCCTTGGTCAGCTGATCCAAGTTTGTATGCGGACTGGCTGGAAGGGACTGGGCGGTGCTGGCCAGCGCTGCACTATATAACCACTCGTCCCTCAGTCTCACATCGTCTGCCGTTGCAAATGCTTATATGTTAGCACACAGACCTCAGTCAGATCCTACAGTGTGGTTGAACCAGGAAGGACCTGGGAATCCACACTGAGCTAGAATACTTTCTCATGCAGTTCTATGTTATGCTTTAGACCAGCTCCAGGGTGTTGTGACTATGGACCTCACACCCAAGACTAGGATACTGTGTCAGTTCTATGTTATGCTTTAGACCAGTTCCAGGGTGTTGTGACTATGGACCTCACACCCAAGACTAGGATACTGTGTCAGTTCTATGTTATGCTTTAGACCAGTTCCAGGGTGTTGTGACTATGGACCTCACACCCAAGACTAGGATACTGTGTCAGTTCTATGTTATGCTTTAGACCAGTTCCAGGGTGTTGTGACTACGGACCTCACACCCAAGACTAGGATACTGTGTCATTTCTATGTTATACCTTAACCCGGTTCCAGGGCATAGAGAATAGGCCCTCACACCTAGTTAGGGCAAGCCTGTTTATATTAGCAGCAGGGCTTCCTGCAACCAAACCTAGGCCCCTCTCCTAGGGAGCCTTTGGCCTAGGGATTCACCCACAGTCTGAGGTGAAATCCCTTCTTCTTCATACCTCCAGTTCCTCTGGCGGTTCTCTCTCAAAGTGCTACTGTTACATTGTACACTCATATCTCAGGTGTCCAGAGGTTAGACATACCTGGATTATTAGTGATTCTGCAGATCATTCATAGTCTGGTGTATATTTGCATTACTGGTGAATCTGCAGATCACCAATAATCAGATTCTCTCTGCGTGTTGACACCAATCGTTACAGAACGGCAGACCAAAACAATATGGACACACTTGACAGTCGTCAGCTTGCACTCACCACCTCGGTGGAGAATTGCATCAGCGTGCTGGATAGTCATCAGACCCAGATCAATGCCTTGTCTGGGTCTATATAAGCCCTTAAGACGACTGTTAATGCAGTGCGATCCCCTCTTGTTACAGACTTACGCATGCCTGTGCCCGAGAAATTTTCTGGTCATAGATCTGACTTTCGAAACTTTAAAAATTGAGTGTTATCTTACTTTGAGTTGAGACCTAATACTTCAGGTACTGCCGCACAGAGAATTATCTTTATTAAAACACTGTTGACTGGGGATTCCCAGACCTGGGCATATGGCCTTCAACCAGGGGATGGGGCCCTGACCTCTGTGGAGGAATTTTTCAAAGCTATGGCTATAATTTACGATGACCCAGACTCTGCCTCAACCGCTGAGTGAAAGCTCAAGATGTTGCGGCAAGGCAAAGATTCGGTAGAGACTTATGCAGCTGAGTTCAGGAAGTGGGCGGTATCAGCTAGATGGGGCTTATTTGCATTGTTGGATTGTTTCTTGTCAGGATTATCAGATGCAGTGTCTAATCTGATGTTGGGATATCCTGAGCCAAAAACTATTGATGAAGCCATTTCTCTAGCGATCAGAGTGGACCGTCGCCTACGGTATCAGAGACAAAGTCGGGGCAGGAGTAGTGTGAGTTATGTTTCCTATGCTTCCTCGCCACCTACGTCACCTCCCCCTGAACCCATGCAGATTGGACGTTCAAAATTGTCCCGGGTCGAGCAGACTCGTAGAAAAACTGAACTCTGCTTGTACTGTGCAGAAGAGGGTCATAAAGTACAGAACTGTCCCAAAAAGTCGAGAAACGCTGTCGCCTAGGAGTGGTCAGCGGTAACACCTAGGCGCACAGAGTTTACCTCTCAAAGACGATCGACTGCTCCTCCCATGCACCATTTCATGGGAGGACCAGACAGTTTCTATTGAGGCTTTTCTCGACTCTGGCTCGGCCGCCAATTTTATTGATTATGATTTTGCTAAAAAACTGGGAATTCCTATTGTCCCATTGAATCATAAAGTGTTAGTTACTGCGGTGGATGACTCTCCTCTGCAGAGTAAATACCCTCTGTCTCAGACTCCGGAGTTGGGGGTCACCATAAGGGTTTTACATAGAGAGAGTCTGCAGTTTTTTGTGTTACGAATGGCAACTTTCACCGTCATCCTTGGTCTGCCATGGTTGCGACTTCACGCCCCTCAGATTGATTGGGCCTCTGGTCAGCTAACGAGCTGGTCTACCCGCTGTTATCATCATTGTTTGGCGAAGGTAACCATGGGTAACACCAGAATTCAGCTGGAAGGATTGCCAGAGCAGTATAAAGATTTTGCTGATGTCTTTTGTCCTAAGTCAGCAGACAGACTACCCCCTTACCGTCCCTTTGATTGTCCGATTGAATTAAGGTCTGGTTGTATGCCTCCTAGGGGTCACCTTTATAACCTGTCCGGGCCAGAGAAGTTGGCAATGCAGGAGTACATCAAAGAAAATTTAGCTAAGGGTTTTATCCGCCCCTCCCGGTCACCTGCGGGCGCTGGGTTCTTTTTTGTGAAAAAAAAAGATGGATGCCTCCGTCCCTGCATAGACTATCGGGGTCTAAATAAGATCACTGTGAAAAATCGCTACCCACTACCTCTGATTGAGGATTTATTCTCCCAGATCACCAACGCTAAAATTTTCTCGAAATTGGACTTAAGGGGTGCATACAACCTGGTGCGTATCAGGGATGGTGACGAGTGGAAGACGGCCTTTAATACACCCGATGGGCATTACGAGTACTTAGTGATGCCCTTCGGGTTGTGCAACGCCCCGGCCGTCTTCCAGGAGCTGATTAACGAGGTTTTCAGACCAATTTTGGGTAAATTTGCATTAGTATATCTTGATGATATACTAGTCTTTTCAGCCACTCTTGCCGAACATCGGAGACATGTCAAGTATGTGCTGGAAAGACTAAGACAGAATCAATTATGTGCCAAACTGGAAAAGTGCATTTTTGAGGTGACCTCTGTTGCGTTTCTGGGGTATGTAATATCTACCTCGGGCCTCTCTATGGACCCTGGGAAAGTCTCTGTGGTATTGGACTGGCCACAGCCTGTAGGTCTGAAGGCCCTCCAGAGATTTCTGAGTTTTTGCAAATTACTACAGGAGATTTATTAAAGGGTACTCTACGGTGGTTGCACTCCTTACCAGTCTTACTAGGAAAGGGGCTGATACTCACCACTGGTCCGAGGAAGCTCTTACGGCTTTTGATACCCTAAATAAACTGTTCTGTTCTGCTCCTATTCTGAGACACATCGATGTCACCTTCCCGTTCATAGTAGAGGTTGATGCCTCTGAAGTGGGGGTGGGGGCTGTGCTGTCTCAGCGTTCTGGTTTGCAGAGTAAGCTTCATCCTTGCGCCTACTTCTCCCGTAGGTTTTCCCCAGCGGAGAAAAACTACGATATAGGCAACCGAGAACTCCTGGCCATCAAGTTAGCCTTTAGGAATGGCGACATTGGTTAGAGGGAGCAGAACATGTTATTACGGTTTACACAGATCATAAAAACTTGGAGTACATAGAGAACGCTAAGAGACTCAGTCCCTGACAGGCCCGGTGGTCACTGTTCTTTTCCAGATTCACTTTTGTAATTACGTATACTCCTGGTAGTGAAAACGTTAAGGCTGATGCCTTGTCCAGGTGTTTTGAGCCCGAGACGGCACAGCCCTCGGCACCCGAGACTATTCTGCCTCGGAAGGTGGTTTTGGCAGCCACAGATACCTGGAGGGATTGGACTGCTACCCGGGCCCCATATCAGCAGTCCCAGAAGGAAAGCCCGAGGGTGTATTGTTTGTGCCCCTGCCTTTCCGCTTACAGCTCTTACAGCTGTTTCACTCCCATAAGAATGCTGGTCATCCAGGGGCCACACGGACACAGGTGTGCGTGGTGGCCATCGTTGGCCACAGACTGTAAGGAGTTTGTGAGAGAGTGTGCTGTGTGTGCTAGGAGCAAACCTTCCAGACAGCCTCCGGTGGGAACTTTGCAGCCCTTGCCGGTTCCAAATGAACCGTGGACTCATCTGTCCATGGACTTCATGGGTGAACTCCCCAGATCTGAAGGCATGACTGTCATCTGGGTGGTGGTAGACAGATTCAGCAAGATGGCCCATTTTGTCCCTCTGAAAAGACTCCCCTCCGCCCAAGAGCTGGCTAACCTCTTCATCCAGCACATTTTCCGGCTGCATGGCATTCCGGAGAATGTGGTGTCAGACAGGGGAGTCCAATTCGTTTCTAAGTTCTGGAGGGCATTTTGTCATTCTATGGGCATGGATCTTTCATTTTCATCAGGCTACCACCCGCAGACGAATGGCCAGACTGAGAGGGTCAACCAATCCATGGAACAGTTTCTCAGATGCTACGTGGCTGATGCACAAACTGACTGGGTAAAATTTTTACCTTTCGCTGAGTTTGCGCACAATAACCTGAAAAGTTCTTCCTCTGGGTTTTCCCCTTTTCAGGTAGTGTCAGGGAGGTCCCCTAAGTTTGCTCCTTTGCCAGTGGCATCTACTCCTTTCCCAGCATTGGAGGATTGGCGGCTGGCGTTGAAACAAATTTGGGCTATGGTGAAAACAAATTTAGGGAAGGCTTTCAAATCTCAGAAAAAGCAGGCCGACAAGAGACACGCTGCTGAATGGGACTTTTCACCAGGAGATTTGGTCTGGGTGTCTACGCGACATCTGGCATTGAAACAAATGTCACCCAAGTTGGGGCCCAGATTTATTGGGCCGTTTCCAGTCACCAAGAGAATTAATGCTGTCACCTATGTCGTTGATCTTCCTACCAGTATGCGTGGTGTAAGATCATTCCACGTGTCATTGCTCAAGCCGGCAGTGCAGGTGGATTCCACTCCCCCCCCCCCTGTATTGGTTGATGATCAACCCGAGTATGAGGTTGAGAAGATTCTGGACTCCCGGCTGGTGCAAAATTGTGTGCAATATTTGGTACACTGGAAAGGTTATGGTGTGGAGGATAGAACTTGGGTACCAGAGTGCAGCATGCACGCAGCTGAATTAAGGAGAGAGTTCAATGACTTACATCCTGAGAAGCCTGGTGGGAAGTGTCCGGAGTCCACTCCTCGGGGAGGGGGTACTGTAAAGGATTGCGGAATGGCCGCCGCGTGCTCTGACGCCGTTTCCGCGTCCAGTCCGGCAGTTTACGCACGGCGACATGTGTCTGACCTGGTGCAGCCTTCCTGTGCACATAGGCTGAGGAATACACACGCGCGCGGCGAGTCAGAAGCTTTAAGGGAAGCAGAGAGGGATCAGCTGACTCCCTTGGTCAGCTGATCCAAGTTTGTATGCGGATTGGCTGGAAGGGACTGGGCTGCGCTGGCCAGCGCTGCACTATATAACCACTCGTCCCTCAGTCTCACATCGTCTGCCGTTGCAAATGTTTATGTGTTAGCACACAGACCTCAGTCAGATCCTACAGTGTGGTTGAACCAGGAAGGACCTGGGAATCCACACTGAGCTAGAATACTTTCTCATGCAGTTCTATGTTATGCTTTAGACCAGTTCCAGGGTGTTGTGACTACGGACCTCACACCCAAGACTAGGATACTGTGTCATTTCTATGTTATACCTTAACCCGGTTCCAGGGCATAGAGAATAGGCCCTCACACCTAGTTAGGGCAAGCCTGTTTATATTAGCAGCAGGGCTTCCTGCAACCAAACCTAGGCCCCTCTCCTAGGGAGCCTTTGGCCTAGGGATTCACCCACAGTCTGAGGTGAAATCCCTTATTCTTCATACCTCCAGTTCCTCTGGCAGTTCTCTCTCAAAGTGCTACTGTTACATTGTACACTCATATCTCAGGTGTCCAGAGGTTAGACATACCTGGATTATTAGTGATTCTGCAGATCATTCATAGTCTGGTGTATGTTTGCATTACTGGTGAATCTGCAGATCACCAATAATCAGATTCTCTCTGCGTGTTGACACCAATCGTTACAGGCCAATATGCAGTTTATTTAACATTATGCAATTCCTGACAGTGACAATAACAACAATAACAATTCCATTTCTGTAGCACTTTTTTTCCCATAGGACTCAAAGCAGTACTGGCAGTAGGGTTGTAAATACCACAACCTTCTAAAAACACTGTATACCTGACAGCTGCTTTGTTAAACCATAACCACCTCTTTGATTAGTGCAATGTGTCTCCCTTCACCTGGAGTGCCTGCCCATTTGTGAGTCTTAAATTCCTCTGCTGCATATCTGTATTTGTAGAAACAGAAAAAAAATTAAAAAAAAGTTTTTATTTTATGAATTTTGGAAGATATATAGCCCATTCAAACCTCTATTGTTTGAACTATTATGGGTGATGGCCCATCATACCCACACCCTGAGAGAGCTCATGATATCTACCTCTGGTGCCAGCAGTGGTGTAACTAGGGAGCTGTAGGCCCCGATGCAAGTTTTACATTGGGGCCCCCTAAGCACTCTATACATAACAATTGATAAGGTGCACCAAAACCTGCCAATGGCTAGTGTCAGAGCTGCAAGAATGGGATGGGGAACAATTTGTTAATGATTACCACTATTCAAAGTGTGTATAGAAGTGATTATTATGAGCACAGAACCAATAGAGAGCTAATGCTACAGTTGAAGGAGGCCCCTCGGGGCCTCTCTGACCTAAGGGCCCCGATGTGTTCGCAACCTCCGCACCCCCTATTGCTACGCCCTTGGGTGCCAGAATCAAAAGGGGACTGACAGTGGCTGTGGAATGTAGTCAAACTTCAACAATAGTTGCTTAACCCATTTGCGCTCCGTCATTTTCACTTGAGAAATGTTCACCTCCCATTCATTAGCCAATAACTTTATCACTACTTATCACAATGAACTGATCTATATCTTGTTTTTTCCGCCACCAATTAGGCTTTCTTTGGGGGGTACATTTTGCTAAGAGCTACTTTACTGTAAATGCATTTTAACAGGAAGAATAAGAAAAAAACTGAAAAAAATTATTATTTCAGTTCTCAGCCAGTTTTCAGCCATTATAGTTTCAAAATAATACATGCCTCCATAATTAAAACTCATGTATTGTATTTGCCCATATGTCCCGGTTATTACACCGTTAAAATTATGTCCCTATCACAATGTATGGCAACAATATTTTATTTGGAAATAAAGGTGCATTTTTTTCCGTTTTGCATCTATCGCTATTTACAAGTTTAAAATAAAAAAAAAAATATAGAAATATTTCATGTTTACATTGATATTTAAAAAGTTTAGACCCTTAGGTAAATATTTACATGTTTTTTTTTATTGTAATGTTTTTTTTTTATATTAAACATTTTATTTGGGTAGTTTTGGGAGGGTGGGATGTAAACAATAGATTTATAATGTAAATGAGTTTTATTTTTTTTACTTTTAGTTGTAGTTTTACTTTTTGGCCACAAGATGGCGGCCATGAGTTTGTTTACATGACGTCACTCTAAGCGTAACATACGCTTAGAGAGACGCATGGGGGACGCTACAGCCAGAAAAAGCGCAGCTTCCGAGCGAAGCTGTCGCTTTTTCAGCGGGGGAGAGGAATCAGTGATCGGGCACCCGATTCACTGATTGCCTAGCTAACGAGCCGCGGCCGGAAGCGCGCGTGCACGCGCGCGATCGGCCGTGGGAGCGCGCATGGTTCCTGGACGTAGTTTCTACGTCCAGGAACTAACATAGGTTAATGCAGGAAGGCGTGCTGAAGACAAGACAATGACAAGACATGTCATGGGCAGCACGGTGGCGTAGTGGTTAGCGCTCTTGCCTTGCAGTGTAGGGTCTGTGGTTCAAATCCCAGCCACGGCACTATCTGCAAGGAGTTTGTATGGTCTGCGTGGGCTTCCTCCAGGCATTTTGGTTTCCTCCCACATCCCAAAAACATACAGATAAGTTAATTGGTTTCCCCCTAAATTATTATTATTATTATTTATTGTATTTATAAAGCGCCAACATATTACGCAGCGCTGCACAATAGATAAATGGGTGAACATACAGGTACAACATACGGAAACTCACAACAAAACAAGTGCATGCAAATGATTTGATAACAATACAGTGTCATGTATAGAGACTGTTCGAGTCTACAAGAGGGGTGGTTGTGAGTAAGATTGCACAATCAAGCTGGATACATTAGGGAGGAGGCCCTAGACATGCATACATGCACTACACAATACATACATTTACATATGACTATGGTAGGAACTAGATTGTGTGCCCCTCTGAGGGACAGTTAAGTGACAAGGCAATATACTGTGTACAGCGCTGCGTAATATGTCGGCGCTATATAAATACTTACATAAATAAATAAATGATAAATGATCTTGCCCACATTTCATCTATCCCTGAGTATTAAAGGAGTTGGTTTCTATTATTCAATGCCACGCTGTCTTATTTTCTGTGATTTTCGGTTTTGTTATTTCTTTTACCTCTTGACTCTGCATGATTGTTGACTCAGCCTGGGTCAATTAACACAGAGGTCATTTCACAGGTCCCTGCCATCAAAGAGTTTAAAGTGGATCTGAATTCAAACAGTGAATCTCAGGACTATGATTTCCTTTCCACCTACAGTACATACTGTTTTTCACCACACATTTTTCCGCATACTACGCTTGTTCATATGTTGAAAACCATGCACATGTTTAGCAGCTTACAGTGTAATTAGGCTTTTTTCACATGGGAAGCAGAACTGTATGCTTATCGAGCAGCTCAGTTCCTCTAAATTGATATAATTCATATTTTTAAATGTTAATATGAAAGGAAATACAAAAGTTTGCTTTCCTAAAACAGAAATAATTTGCGATAATTGAGGTTGGAGTGAGCTTGAGATGTCCCCCAGAGCAACACTGCTGAATATATGCAAATTAACCATTGTACCCTTAGAAGCTAAACACACCTCCAGAATAGAGGTGTACCGAACGGTTCGCCAGCGAATGGTTCCAGGCGAACATTGGGGGTTCGCGTTCGCCTGCGCCAGGCGAACTTTTCCGGAAGTTCGATTCGCCCCATAATGCACTATGAGGGTCAACTTTGACCCTCTGCATCACAGTCAGCAGGCACATTGTAGCCATTCAGGCCACAGTAAGCCCTGGAGCCCCACCCCCCCTTATATAAGGCAGCCTCCGGCGGCCATTACAGTCACTCGTGTGCCTGCTAGAGAGAGGAAAGGGACAGCTGCTGCAGACTTTTTCTCTTAGGGACAGATTAGTTAGGTTCTAGGCTGCTTTGCTTGTTCCTGACTGATTAATATTGCTTTTAAAGCACCCAGCAACAGCTCTTTTCAGAGCTCAACCTGTACATTTTTTTTTCTGACACTTTTGTTGCATGCACAGCCTTGCTAATTGATAGTGTGTGTGCCACTGCCAGCAGCCCAGCACATTCAGTGACTGACTGCCTGTGTGTGTGACAGGGAGCTGCACATTGTACTACCCAGTACTGCATATACCCCAGTACCTGTTGTGTTTACTTAACCCACCTCATCACTGCATATACCTAGCTTTGTGTTGAGTGAACCCAGCTCACTGCATCTAACTACCCAGTACCTGTTGTGTTTACTTAACCCACCTCATCACTGCATATACCTAGCGTTGTGTTGAGTGAACCCAGCTCACTGCATCTAAGTCTAACTACCTGTTGTGTTGAGTGAGAACCCACCTCACTGCATCTTAAGTACATTTATTGTATACTGTTCAGTGAACCCAGCTCACTGCATCTAACTACCCAGTACCTGTTGTGTTTACTTAACCCACATCATCACTGCATATACCTAGCGTTGTGTTGAGTGAACCCAGCTCACTGCATCTAACTACCTGTTGTGTTGAGTGTGAACCCACTTGGCCACCTCACTGCATCTAACTACCTGTTGTGTTGAGTGAGAACCCACCTCACTGCATCTTAAGTACCTTTACTGTTGAGTGAACCCAGCTCACTGCATCTAACTACCCAGTACCTGTTGTGTTTACTTAACCCACCTCATCACTGCATATACCTAGCGTTGTGTTGAGTGAACCCAGCTCACTGCATCTAAGTCTAACTACCTGTTGTGTTGAGTGAGAACCCACCTCACTGCATCTTAAGTACATTTACTGTATACTGTTCAGTGAACCCAGCTCACTGCATCTAACTACCCAGTACCTGTTGTGTTTACTTAACCCACATCATCACTGCATATACCTAGCGTTGTGTTGAGTGAACCCAGCTCACTGCATCTAACTACCTGTTGTGTTGAGTGTGAACCCACCTGGCCACCTCACTGCATCTAACTACCTGTTGTGTTGAGTGAGAACCCACCTCACTGCATCTTAAGTACCTTTACTGTTGAGTGAACCCAGCTCACTGCATCTAATTACCTGTTGTGTTGAGTGTGAACCCACCTGGCCACCTCACTGCATCTAACTACCTGTTGTGTTGAGTGAGAACCCACCTCACTGCATCTTAAGTACCTTTACTGTTGAGTGAACCCAGCTCACTGCATCTAACTACCCAGTACCTGTTGTGTTTACTTAACCCACCTCATCACTGCATATACCTAGCCTTGTGTTGAGTGAACCCAGCTCACTGCATCTAATTACCTGTTGTGTTGAGTGTGAACCCACCTGGCCACCTCACTGCATCTAACTACCTGTTGTGTTGAGTGAGAACCCACCTCACTGCATCTTAAGTACCTTAACTGTTGAGTGAACCCAGCTCACTGCATCTAACTACCTGTTGTGTTGAGTGTGAACCCACCTGGCCACCTCACTGCATCTAACTACCTGTTGTGTTGAGTGAGAACCCACCTCACTGCATCTTAAGTACCTTTACTGTTGAGTGAACCCAGCTCACTGCATCTAATTACCTGTTGTGTTGAGTGTGAACCCACCTGGCCACCTCACTGCATCTAACTACCTGTTGTGTTGAGTGAGAACCCACCTCACTTCATCTTAAGTACCTTTACTGTTGAGTGAACCCAGCTCACTGCATCTAATTACCTGTTGTGTTGAGTGTGAACCCACCTGGCCACCTCACTGCATCTAACTACCTGTTGTGTTGAGTGAGAACCCACCTCACTGCATCTTAAGTACCTTTACTGTTGAGTGAACCCAGCTCACTGCATCTAACTACCTGTTGTGTTGAGTGTGAACACACCTGGCCACCTCACTGCATCTAACTACCTGTTGTGTTGAGTGAGAACCCACCTCACTGCATCTTAAGTACCTTTACTGTTGAGTGAACCCAGCTCACTGCATCTAACTACCCAGTACCTGTTGTGTTTACTTAACCCACCTCATCACTGCATATACCTAGCCTTGTGTTGAGTGAACCCAGCTCACTGCATCTAATTACCTGTTGTGTTGAGTGTGAACCCACCTGGCCACCTCACTGCATCTAACTACCTGTTGTGTTGGGTGAGAACCCACCTCACTGCATCTTAAGTACCTTTACTGTTGAGTGAACCCAGCTCACTGCATCTAATTACCTGTTGTGTTGAGTGTGAACCCACCTGGCCACCTCACTGCATCTAACTACCTGTTGTGTTGAGTGAGAACCCACCTCACTGCATCTTAAGTAGCTTTACTGTTGAGTGAACCCAGCTCACTGCATCTAACTACCTGTTGTGTTGAGTGTGAACCCACCTGGCCACCTCACTGCATCTAACTACCTGTTGTGTTGAGTGAGAATCCACCTCACTGCATCTTAAGTACCTTTACTGTTGAGTGAACCCAGCTCACTGCATCTAACTACCCAGTACCTGTTGTGTTTACTTAACCCACCTCATCACTGCATATACCTAGCCTTGTGTTGAGTGAACCCAGCTCACTGCATCTAATTACCTGTTGTGTTGAGTGTGAACCCACCTGGCCACCTCGCTGCATCTAACTACCTGTTGTGTTGAGTGAGAACCCACCTCACTTCATCTTAAGTACCTTTACTGTTGAGTGAACCCAGCTCACTGCATCTAATTACCTGTTGTGTTGAGTGTGAACCCACCTGGCCACCTCACTGCATCTAACTACCTGTTGTGTTGAGTGAGAACCCACCTCACTGCATCTTAAGTACCTTTACTGTTGAGTGAACCCAGCTCACTGCATCTAACTACCTGTTGTGTTGAGTGTGAACCCACCTGGCCACCTCACTGCATCTAACTACCTGTTGTGTTGAGTGAGAACCCACCTCACTGCATCTTAAGTACCTTTACTGTTGAGTGAACCCAGCTCACTGCATCTAACTACCCAGTACCTGTTGTGTTTACTTAACCCACCTCATCACTGCATATACCTAGCCTTGTGTTGAGTGAACCCAGCTCACTGCATCTAATTACCTGTTGTGTTGAGTGTGAACCCACCTGGCCACCTCACTGCATCTAACTACCTGTTGTGTTGAGTGAGAACCCACCTCACTGCATCTTAAGTACCTTTACTGTTGAGTGAACCCAGCTCACTGCATCTAATTACCTGTTGTGTTGAGTGTGAACCCACCTGGCCACCTCACTGCATCTAACTACCTGTTGTGTTGAGTGAGAACCCACCTCACTGCATCTTAAGTACCTTTACTGTTGAGTGAACCCAGCTCACTGCATCTAACTACCCAGTACCTGTTGTGTTTACTTAACCCACCTCATCACTGCATATACCTAGCCTTGTGTTTAGTGAACCCAGCTCACTGCATCTAACTACCTGTTGTGTTGAGTGTGAACCCACCTGGCCACCTCACTGCATCTAACTACCTGTTGTGTTGAGTGAGAACCCACCTCACTGCATCTTAAGTACCTTTACTGTTGAGTGAACCCAGCTCACTGCATCTAACTACCTGTTGTGTTGAGTGTGAACCCACCTGGCCACCTCACTGCATCTAACTACCTGTTGTGTTGAGTGAGAACCCACCTCACTGCATATAGCTAGCATACCCCCGAGATGGACAAAATGGACAAACCAGGTAGAGGAAGAGGTAGAGGCAGACCCAGAGGAAGGCCACCAGGCACCGGCAGGTCTGTGGCTGTGCGAGGTGGTGTTGCTGTGATTTCATGCGGACCTGCCCCAAAATACAGTGCTCAGAAGAAGGCACGTGCCATCACTTCCCAAAATCGTGAGGAGGTGATTGAGTATTTAACACAGAACACCTCATCTCCCGCAGCCACCAGCGCTACAACAAGCACCACATCCGCTGCATTTGACACTTCGCAGGAGTTATTTGGTGGTGGTGGTGAAATCACTGATTCCCAGCCACTACTGCAACAACAACAAGAAGGCGCAGGTACACCACCTCATACGTCTGAGTTAGGTGGCGATAGTATGGACGTAACGTGTGTGGATGGGGATGATGGTGGACCACCTGAAGTTGGTGCACTTGAGGAGGTGTCTGAGGAAAGCGCAGCTGGCCAGGAGGATTATGATGTCGATTATACGGATACCACATATGTTCCCGGTAGAGGAGATGACCAGGGGGACAGTTCAGAGGAGGAGTCAGAGAGGAGTAGGAGGAGACGACTCCATGATAGAAGCAGAGGGAGCTCGTCCTCAGAAACAGCTGGGGGCAGTGTCCGGTGCCATGTATCGCCAGCTATGGCCAGGGAGCACACATGCCCTTCAACGTCAGCTGCTGCTGATGCCACCGTAGCGCCATCACCCCAGGGGGGCTCAGCGGTTTGGAAATTTTTTCACGTGTGTGTCTCAGATCAGAGCAAAGCCATCTGTTGTCTCTGCCAGCAAAAATTGAGCCGTGGAAAGGCCAACTGTCACGTAGGGACAAGTGCTTTACGAAGGCACCTGGAGAGAAGGCACAAACAGCTATGGCAAGAACACCTGAGGAAAAGAAGCACCCCTCAAAAGACAAGCAGCGGAGAACAACCGTGGCAGCCGTCACAGGGGGCTTCTGCTGCTCCACGTCCCCATGGTATTGTTCGTGGCTGGGGGGAGGAGGAATGGATACACTTTTAAACAATTTAAAAATACAACCATCTAAACTTTCAAACAATTTAAAAATACAACCATCTAAACTTTCAAACAATTTAAAAATACAACCATCTATCATTTTCAAAAAAATTAAAAAAAAGGGCAAAAACACTTGCCCTCCGTAAAACATTCTTGGCAAATGCTTTCGACTTGGTTTGTCTTCCGCTGGCTCAAGGGTCCATCTGACCACAGATGCCTGGTCTGCAAAGCATGGTCAGGGCAGCTACAGCATGGGTCTCAGCAGGCTCCCACTTCGGGCCGCAATCCAACCTTCATTCCCCGCGGTGACAATGGCAGACTTGCCCTCCATAACGGATTCCCGTTAAAGGATTTAAAGTTAATTCATTTCAAATACACAGCAGGGCCTCGAAAGTCCGCCTCCTGTATTGTTATTTTTGGTCACTACCTCGGGGCGGGCGTGCATGCCTACAGCCGTTTCTCAGGCTCCACACCGGATTCCATCCTTCATTCCCCGGCCATTACCCGGGGTCACAAATGACAGACTTGCCCGCCTCCATATGATTCTCGTGAAAGGAATGTGGTGTCATCTTTGCCCGCCATAACTGGTTCTCGTTAAAGGATTTAAAGTACATTCATTTCAAATACACAGCAGGGCCTCGAAAGTCCGCCTCCTGTATTGTTATTTTTGGTCACTACCTCGGGGCGGGCGTGCATGCCTACCTGCTGCCCTCCTTGGATGTGTAGTGGTAGCCGTTGCTCAGGCTCCACACCGGATTCAAACCTCTCATTCCCCGGCCATTACTCGGGGTCACAATGGCAGACTTGCCCGCCTCCACAGGATTCTCATTGTAGCGGTACTGAACAAGTACACAGCAAGTAGAAAATGTAAATTAAAAACAAAATGTAAGCTTTTTACCAATGCCATGGAAAGTTGAGAAGGAAGTCACACATTACCTGACATCACTGAGTGAGGAAGAGCAATCACGCCATGTTGCGCAGTAGTCCAGCATGGCCGTCACTACACAAACAGCTGTTTGCGGTGCGTTACACAGTGTTTTTGGTGTGTCAGTGTGAAGCAGTACTCTAATTACACTCCCTGTTTGATGTATACACATGCAAGATGTTTGAAAGCACATTAGGCCTGCAATTTAGCATTCAATGTGATTTCTGCCCTTAAAACGCTGCTTTGCGTCACATCCAGATTTTTCACCGGGACTTTTGGCATGTATCCCACTCCGCCATGCCCCCCTCCAGGTGTTAGACCCCTTGAAACATCTTTTCCATCACTTTTGTGGCCAGCATAATTTTTTCTATTTTTCAAAGTTTGCCTCCCCATTGAAGTCTATTGCGGTTCGCGAATTTTTCCGCGAACCGAACCCTCTGCGGAAGTTCGCAAACCCGGTTCGCGAACCGAAAATCGGAGGTTCGCGACATCTCTACTCCAGAACCGCTGGAATGCAATGATGTATCAGCTTGTTAATTTGTACAGAGCCATAATAATCCAACATGCATACAGACTGTTTCGGATTGTTTGATCCTCATCAGTGCATGGCATGGATTAATTTGGCTCTATGGAGTAGGGCTTGTAAATCCGAGAGGCACAGACTAACCAGCAAGCTCATGGTGACCCAGAACTCATTGGAGTGTGTAAGGGACTACGATGGTCCTAAAAGCCCCCTTACTAAGATGTTAAGAAAAACAAAAGTTTGCTTTCCTAAAACAGAAAGAATTTGCGATAATTCAGGTTGGAGTGAGCTTGCGATGTCTCCCAGAGCAACACTGCTGAATATATGCAAATTAACCATTGTACCCTTAGAAGCTAAACACACCTCCAGAACCGCTGGAATGCAATGATGTGTCAGCTTGTTAATTTGTACAGAGCCATAATAATCCAACATGCATACAGACTGTTTCGGATTTTTTTTTTTTTTAGCCTTTCAGATTAAAACCGCTTAAAAACCAGCCCTCACGCGGATCTCTCCATCAGGTTGGCAGCGATCTTGCCCTTCCTTCACTGTTCAATCATCATACCGGCTTTTATTAAGTCTGTACTTTATCAATAAAAAGAAAACAAAACATTTTAGACCAATGAGCTCCACTCCTTTTGCTTCCACAATTCTTGCGCCTTCTCCTCTCCAACACCTTTTTTTTTCTGCCAGGTACACCACATACAATCTTGCTAAGAAAATATTGCACTGCGCTGAGCATATATAATTTATCTGTTTGTGAACTCTGGACATCGTTCTTCTCTCAGCAGCGGCCACTTTGTTTCCTTGGCGCTGATACACATATGTAAACAAGAAAATATTGCACACTGCTTCAAGTGACAACTCCTCCTTCTGGAATACTATTAAGTTTCTTGCATCCCACAAAACTTCCTTAAGTACAGAGAACACAATCCACCCCTTCCTATCCTTCTCCTTTGCACCCAGTGACACTCCACCCATCACCATTGAAAGAGATGTGACCCTAACCTCCACCACCACCTCTAAAAATTTCCTCAACTTCCTCCGAAAACCCTTTGCAAAATCACAATCCCAAAACACGTGGTCCACATCCTCTTCCCCTCCACACCATTCTCTTGGACACCTTCCTGAGGGAGTCATACCCCTCAATTTGCAAAAAACCCTAGTAGGGAGCGCTGACACCAGAGCCATCCAGACAACATCTTTTTGCCTGTTTGTTATTCCTTTAATACTCATTCTTTCCCATACGGTCTCCGCTTGTGCACTTGTCATTCCTTTTATATAACATATTATATCATTTCTTGTGATCCATTTTTTTATATTATGCTTGTTTATGTCTGTTAAGGCTGCTCCTGCCATATTGAAATTGTCCAGAATTCCTTAAACTTTTTGGTAGCATGATGTAGTAGTGAATGCAACAGGCTTGCTCAAATCCTTAGCGACCCATCCCAACCTGTTCCACAACCATCCTCCCAAGTACCTCACAAAATCCTTCACCCTCCCCTCTGACTCCAACATTCTACGGACAGACACCAGATAGTGCAGAGACAAAAAGGAAGCAACATCAGGGAAATCCCGACCACCCAGAGACACACCCTTGTGAACCGTCACCCGTGCCACCCTCTCCATCTTTGAACCCCAGAAGAAGACAAACAACATTCTCTGCACCTCTTGCATCCACCTTTTGCCAGGAGGCAAGACCAAACAAAAATACAACAACAACGGCAATATCACAGCTTTCACCACCAACACTTTCCCTGAAAAGGACAACTTCCGCAACCTCCACAAATTCAACTTTCTTACCACTTTTCACTTCATCCAAAGTCTTTCTACCTTTCATCTCTGCATCAAACACCACACCCAACACCTTGATCTCCTGACTCACCGGCACTTTCTCCACTTTCAAAGGTACAGGCCTCCCAAAGGAAACCAGTTGGGACTTCTCCCAATTCACAGCCATTCCAGACATTCCACAAAACACTTTCACATGCAAATTCACCCTGTCAATATCAGCCTGAGACCCGCCCACAAACGACACATCATCCATATAAGCCAAATACTTCACCTGATCTCCACCACCACCTGGCACAACAAACCCTTTCACCACTTTATCCCGCTGGACATACCTCAGCAAAGGCTCCACCACACAAATAAAAGCCATAGGCGACAGCGGACACCCCTGCCTGACTCCGGACAAAACGGGGAATGACCTGGACAAAACCCCATTTACCAAGACTTGGCTCGAAATTCCAGTGTAAAAACTTCTAATAACTTTTAGGAGACAATCAGGGACCCCTAATTTTGCCATCACCCCGAACAGGAAGGAGTGTGATACTCTATCAAATGCCTTTTCCAAATCGATACCCTCAATGACCATCGGCACTTTATTTTCCTGTGAAAAATTTATCATGTCCCTTAACAAATCCAGGTTATCGACGCTTCTTCGACCGGGGATCGCACAGGTCTGCCCCTCTCCAATCATAGATGCTATCACACTCCTTAACCTGTTTGCGACCAATTTCGCCACTATCTTGTAGTCCACATTCAACAGCGAAATCGGCCTCCAATTTTTTATCAATTTTTTGTCTCCTTTCTTATAAATCAGGGTGATGACTCCCTCCCGCATTGATGGGGACAACCGTCCAGAAGAAAAAACCTCCTGGACCACCTCCACCACTTCCCCACCAATGATAGGCCAGGCCCACCTAAAAAACTCCACTGGGAGCCCATCCTTCCCTGGAGTCTTGCCTGTTTGCATGGCACCCACTGCCGCCCATACCTCCTCCGTGGCCACCGACTCTTTCAACTGCTGCACCTCCAACGGATCCAAACACTCCTCCAACACTTCATCACAATACTCTTCCATCTCCACATCCGACACAACATTCCCTCCTTCATACAAATCCACATAAAACTTCTGCACCTCTTCCACCACCTCAGAACCAACCACTTCTTTCTCATCCACCACCACTGACTCTAACACTTCCCTACTGGACACCACCTTCTTAAAGAAGAAACGGGAGCAAGACTCCCCCTCTTCCAAATCTCTCACTTTTGCCTGATACACAATCCTCTTCCCACGCTCCATCAACATTCCCTTCATTCGCTGTCTTGCCTCCTCCAACTCTTCCTCCACCTCATACCCCCATTCCTTCATCTTCACCAGATACTGCAATCTCACTTTCCACCTTTCTTCCTCCTCTCTCTGCAAACACCTCTTCTCATACGCCAGATTCCTGAAAAAGCCAGAAATCCTCCTCTTCACCCAATCCCACCATTCCAACAAATCCACAAAACCTCTCTTCCTGCGCACCCATCCTACATATTCCACCCTAAATCTTTCAAGTACATCCACATCCTCCAACAACTCCACATTCAACTTCCAGACTCCCTTCCCAAACACCACTCTCTCCGAAGCTTCCAGGGAACAAAGAATGGCTCTGTGATCAGAAAAAGTGACCTGGTGATAAGAGACAGCAGAAACCAACACATACCTAGAAAGTAAAAAGTAATCTATGCGTGACTTAACCGTGCCCGTATCCGAAAAGTAAGTATATTCCCTGTCCCTACTGCCTGCCGCCAAAGATGCATCCTGCAGTCCAAAATCTTTCACAATCTGGTTGAGGATCCTACTGGTGGAGTCCAGCTTGGTCTCTCCTGACCCCATTCGATCCCCAACCGATCTTATACAGTTCAGATCGCCGGCCACAATGGTCTTAATGCGGCCTGGCAGATTAAACTTGAGCACCTCCAAAAACTCCGCCCTCTCTTTCTTGTCTGCAGGAGCGTAACAGTTAAAAAGACGGTACTGGGAACCAAAAAAATCAAAATTCACAACCATCATCCTTCCCGGAATGATGACAGCATGTGACAAAACCTTTATGCCTGGGTTATTAAACAGCACGCCAATGCCCTCATTCCTGAATATATAAAGTCAGCGCAGGTCTATAGTAATACAGCTTTCATCATTTTTTGGTATACAGGATCTTCGAACAAAAGGGTAAAGAAGCAAGGCTTACCAGATTCCAACAACCCACATTATAAGGTTGTAAACGAGTTTGATAGGTGGTCCGCAGAACTTTCAAATGGTGTCGTTTCACCAGCGATGTTGCACACTACAGATTCCTCCGGAATATAGTAGATATCCTGAGATCGCAGAGACTCACCAAAGGGGAGTCCAGTAGGATAGTGACATGAAAGAGATGTACGGCACATCTAAGTGTAAACCGTCTTTATTACATAACAAGTAAAACAATTAAAAACAAGGATAAAGGAAAACTCACATACGGGGCCCGTGCACTGGGAACCCCGAAAAAGTAGCGCGCATAAAATGGTCAATAGAAGACCTCAAATAAAATGGTGCCGCCTGTCGCCTTCCCGACTGGTTTCGCAATCTTGCGTCATCAGGGGAGCTCCTTTTTCGGGGTTCCCAGTGCACGGGCCCCGTATGTGAGTTTTCCTTTATCCTTGTTTTTAATTGTTTTACTTGTTATGTAATAAAGACGGTTTACACTTAGATGTGCCGTACATCTCTTTCATGTCACTATCCTACTGGACTCCCCTTTGGTGAGTCTCTGCGATCTCAGGATATCTACTATATTCCGGAGGAATCTGTAGTGTGCAACATCGCTGGTGAAACGACACCATTTGAAAGTTCTGCGGACCACCTATCAAACTCGTTTACAACCTTATAATGTGGGTTGTTGGAATCTGGTAAGCCTTGCTTCTTTACCCTTTTGTTCGAAGATCCTGTATACCAAAAAATGATGAAAGCTGTATTACTATAGACCTGTGCTGACTTTATATATTCATTGCTTGTGTGGACTTTTGGACATTGTCCTTCTCGGCTGCGGTCGCCTTCTGCCTTGGCGCTGACACTTGTTTTTTATTAATGCCCTCATTCCTACTCTGGCAGGCAGGGGACCAGATGGCATTGCCCCCTGCCCATTCCCCAGAGCCTGGTACCGTCTTCAATATACACTCCTGCAGACAAAAAATATCCGCCCTAAAATTTGCGAGGTCCTGCAGGACTGCAGCCCGGCGGTATGAGGAGCCGATCCTCCTCACATTTACAGACAGCAGGGACAGGACCATCACCAAAAGACACCACGTGTTATGCACCCTACACTTAGCCATCATCACTTCTTGGATGCCCTGGAACTCTTCCTTAAGCCCACTGTAGCGGGCTCCTGCTTTCCTTTTCTATTTTTCTTCCTTTTTTGTTTCTTTGACTCCGCCATATTCCAGTCCTCTGGACCAGAATCTCCAGCAGCACTCGGCCCAGGCACCTCTGGGTTAATCCTCCTAGCTGGTTTGGTGTTTTTCCAGCTAACGGGTACAGGAGACTGTGTCATATCAACTTTTAACTCTCCCTCAGAAATGTCACTGACAATACGCATTTTTGACACATGGGTGTCATCACTCTCTGATTCTGAGTCTGTGACTCTTTTCTTTCCTGATAAGGTGGTGGATAATCGCTGTCACCCTCTTCTATCACCACCTCTTTCTCCCCTTCCACCTTCCCAGGGTCAGTTATGTCCATCTCACTCTCCTCCTCCTCATTTGCATAACCTTCTCCCACCTCCTCTGACATCATGCTGGCTGATTTCCCTCCTTTATTTGAATTTGGGGAGCCGTTTTTTTTGGAGAGAAAAGAGGGAGTCCCCTGCTGGGACCTCCCCACAGCAGTGTCAGCCTTTATCTTTTTCCCTGCGCTTTTCACAGGGCTGGAATGTGCTGGCAGAGTCTTCTGCGAGAGAGCAGAAGAAGGGATGGAGTCAGGATTGTGCAGGGGATCAGCTGACTGTACAGCTGTTTCCCCACCTGCATTCCTCTTGTTCTCGCCGGCTGAGCCGGCTCCAGGGACTGTGGCACTACTGCTCCCAGCGGACCTGCGGCTACTAACGTCCATGGCAGGCCGCTGGAAGTCTGTGCAGACATCAGGCACCTCTGCCTGGCTGATGAGAAGTACGGGGGAGGCTTCGGTACTGGTGGCAGGGGTCGGGGAAGCCTCAGCATGCTCTCCAGGCTCACGCTGCGGGTCCCGCTCAGCAACAGCTGAGCTGGTGACGTCACTGGCATCGGGAGAATCCCGCTCTGCTTGAGAGCCAGGCACATCTTCGGGGAGCTGCTCTGGGGGGGTTTCCTCCACAAAATCTCTCTGCACAGCCCCAGCCTGACTCTCCACAGCGGGGGGACTCGGGGCAACCTCAGTCACAGCACATAAATCAGCTTCTCCAGTCCTATTCGCTGCAGACATGGCAGCGGCAGCCTTCTTGCAGGCAGGACCGGCAACATTCTGCACATCACAGGGAAACTCTGCAGACAGAGGCATGGCGTCCTCTTCACCCCCACTCCCCACAGCATCATCATTTTCATTCACATCCTCGGCAAGTTTCCTTTTTTTAACTCGCTGCGGCTTTGGCACCTCCTCTGCCTGCAGCATCTGGGAATCAGTCACATCATCCACAGGGGGGGCAGGGGGGGTCTCAGCAGCGGTTGGGCCCGAATGACACACACTGGTGCCCTCTCCAGCTGCATCAGCAAAGGGAGGCTCAGTAACAGCCTCAGGGTCCCGGGGCTCCACATGGGGAGCCAGTGACCACCTCCTTCCCCTGCTGTATGAACCAGCTGCAGCAGCATACGTGTAAATCCTTGTTTTGCCACGCTTTTCACAATCTTTGGCCAAGTGGCCACTTATCCCACAGAGGTCACAAACTTTCACCCTCTTACAGCTGGAGCCAGGGTGCACTGGCTCCTTGCAATGTCTGCACCGCTCCTCAGAAACACAACTTCCGGCTCCATGCCCGAACATATAGCACCTCCGGCAGTAGAGAGGCTGCCCAGGATACGTGACATAACCTCTCTCCCCAGCAATAGAGAAAACAGGGGGCGGGTGAACTACATCATGCCAGCAACCCTCCTGTCTCTTGAACTTCACAAAAAACTTCATTTTGCTTCGGTAAACACCAATATGGTTATATATTTTTTCAGCATAACTCACATCCTCAAAATATCTGAGCATAAACAGCCTGACCACATCTGGCTCCACGAATGGATTGTACATATGTACATAAATCTGTCTCGCCTTTTCATTAAATAATGTCGTGACCGACTCCAAACAATTAACATAATCTTCCCTGCTCTCTCTATAATCTGCCAGCACTTTTAGCGCATCTTCCTCATTATGCATAGTAATATCATAGGCCCCTTGTCCTGGAAAAACTTGTATTGCGAACATCTTGCTCTTATTCAGCTTCAACCCCTCCACCAGTACCTTATCGATAAACGCCTTTGGTCCATGCTTCCTCCAATCCGTCTTTACTACAAAGCGAACTGAGTTTCGAAGTTTTGGCATGCCTCCTCCACCTCCTCCACTCGACGCAGCTGCCATCCTCCCCTTGTTTATTTAGGGCCCCCACAAGGAGGACCCTTAGAATACCTCTTGTACCAAGACCAAGTAACTATACTGTTTCGGATTGTTTGATCCTCATCAGTGCATGGCATGGATTAATTTGGCTCTATGGAGTAGGGCTTGTAAATCCGAGAGGCACAGACTAACCAGCCAGCTCATGGTGACCCAGAACTCATTGGAGTGTGTAAGGGACTACAATGGTCCTAAAAGCCCCCTTTCTAAGATGTTAAGAAAAACAAAAGTTTGCTTTCCTAAAACAGAAAGAATTTGCGATAATTCAGGTTGGAGTGAGCTTGCGATGTCTCCCAGAGCAACACTGCTGAATATATGCAAATTAACCATTGTACCCTTAGAAGCTAAACACACCTCCAGAACCGCTGGAATGCAATGATGCGTCAGCTTGTTAATTTGTACAGAGCCATAATAATCCAACATGCATACAGACTGTTTCGGATTGTTTGATCCTCATCAGTGCATGGCGTGGATTAATTTGGCTCTATGGAGTAGGGCTTGTAAATCCGAGAGGCACAGACTAACCAGCCAGCTCATGGTGACCCAGAACTCATTGGAGTGTGTAAGGGACTACAATGGTCCTAAAAGCCCCTATATTTAGGTGTTAAGAAAAACAAAAATTTGCTTTCTTAAAACAGAAAGAATTTGCGATAATTCAGGTTGGAGTGAGCTTGCGATGTCTCCCAGAGCACCACTGCTGAATATATGCAAATTAACCATTGTACCCTTAGAAGCTAAACACACCTCCAGAATCGCTGGAATGCAATGATGTGTCAGCTTGTTAATTTGTACAGAGCCATAATAATCCAACATGCATACAGACTGTTTCAGATTTTTTTTTTTTTTTTTTTTTTTTACCTTCAGTCTAAAAATAGCTCCTGTAAATTATGCAGTCACCATGATAAGTATACTGTTTCAATGGGCTATAATTAGTTCATCATCAGGCTTCGTAATATGTCTGTATATAAAAGAAGTTACACACTTATTTACAATATTTTGCAATATATACAAAAAACAAGAGAACACACTTAATCAGAATTTTCCCCCTCCTCCTCCCCTGTATAAATCAGTTGCCTCCACCTCTTGAATTGCCAGACCTGTTCTGCCCTCTCCTCTCCCAACCCTTTTACATCCAGCCTGTAAGGTATATATAATTTTGAAATAAAGTATTTACAACACCTTTGCACTGAAATTTCCTCCTTTTTAAAGATCAGCAAATTCCTAGCGTCCCATAAGACCTCTTTATATACAGCCAGACAGATCCATCTTATTCTATTTAATTCCTTAGTTACTGAAAAGGAACCACTATTCAAAAAAACGGAAGAAAAAACTATAACACCCAAGACTTCAGAAAAAAACCTATCCAGACTGATTCCAAATTGTTTAGCAAATTGGCAGTAGAGGAAAACATGCATGATGTCCTCCGATTCCTTGCAGTCAGACCGTGGACACACATCGAACCTAAGAATATCTCGTTTTTTTAGGAAAGACCTTGTCGGTAGTGCACAATGTAAGGACATCCAGACAATGTCTCTCTGCCTATTGGTTACTCCAGGAAAACCAAATTTTTTCCACACTATTTCGGATTGTGTTTCAGAGAGGCCCTGTATCTTGCATACTTCATCATCTTTTGTAAGCCATTTTTTAATTTCATTCTTTTTCCCATCCTTCTCCACAGTCCCTTCCCACTTCCACTTTCTCCTACAGACACTCAAGAGCAGATAGAATTGTGGAGCGACAAGAGCTATAGGTTTTGTTAAATTCTTTTCCATCCACCCCCATTTGATAAAAAGCCATCCTCCTAGGTATCTAGCCATTGCCGCCACTTTCCCCTCCGCTTTAACTATTCTATAGATCAGTAACCAATAGTGCATTCTTAGGAAAGACTCAACACAGGGAAACCCCATCCCTCCCAAACATACTGGTCTTTTGATAATTTCCCGCTTTAGTCGTTCCATTTTAGAGCGCCAAAAAAACACAAATAGCATTCTAGCCACTCTCTGCATAAAAAAAGCTCCTGGTGGAAAAATAACAGAGGGGTACAGAAGCAAAGGCAGGATAACCGCCTTGACTACCAGTACTTTCCCTCTCATTGAGAGATCCCTTAACTGCCAGATTGACAACTTTTGCTCCACTCTTTTTCTTGTTTTCTCTAAGGTTTCTTTCCCCTTCAGCTGGCTGTCGAATTTAATCCCTAGGACTTCCATTTCCTTCACCTTTGGTATGCCTTCGGACTCAATGTCCAACTTTCTCCCAAAGACACAAATACTAGATTTGTTCCAATTGACAGACATTCCAGAGATTCCGCAAAAAATCCGGAGCTGCAGGTTTGCTCTGTTTAAGTCCGCTTGGGATCGACAAGTAAAGAGCACATCGTCCATATTTGCCAGACTTTTAATCGTACTTCCACCTCCACCTGGAATCATTATTCCCCTAAACACTTTGTCCAACTGCACCGACCTCAGGAGGGGCTCCATTACACAAATGAAAGCAATTGGGGATAGCGGGCATCCCTGCCTCACACCTGAGCGTACCTTGAAAACCTTGCTGATGTTGCCATTAATTATTATACGACTGTTGATTCCTTTGTACAAACCTCGGATTACTTTAAGTAGTCCATCCGGGATCCCCAGTCTTTGAAAAGCCAAAAATAAAAATTGGTGTGAGACCTTATCAAAGGCCTTCTCTAGGTCCACACTCTCCAACACAATGGAGCTGTTGCTGCTCTGAATATGGTAGATGAGGTCTCTAAGGAGGATCAAGTTATCTGAGATTCTTCTCCCCGGGATGGCACAGGTCTGATAATCGCCAATCATATCAGGGATAACCCGTTTAATCCTGTTAGCAATCAGTTTGGCTATGATCTTATAATCCACATTCAATAAGGTGATTGGTCTCCAGTTTTTTATGTTATGCCTCTCACCTTTCTTGTAGATCAGAGTGATCACACCACCTGCCATTGATCTTGATATACAGCCCTCAGAAAAAACAGCTCTGACCACATCACAAAAATCCCTTCCGACGACCCCCCATGCCCACCGATAAAATTCCATTGGGAGGCCATCATCACCAGGGGTCTTACATTGGGCCATGCCATTTAATGATCTGTTCACTTCCTCATCGGAAACTGCCATTTCAAGATCTTCCATATCCGCAGGGATCAGATTGTTATCCAGAACCTTCATATAATCCCTCATCTCCTCCTGATGTTCTTCCGGGTGGCCTCTGAACAACTGCGAGTAAAAATCCAATATCGCAGCGCTCATAGCGTCACCATAGACCTCATCACCTCCAGATGAGAAAACAGAGGAAAACACTCCTTTGTCCCTAAAAGTCTTCTTGAAAAAGAAACGCGTGCATTTCTCTCCCTCCTCCATATGTTGGACTTTGGAGCAAAAAATAATTTTCTTCCCTTTCTCTTTCAGAAAAACCTTTTTTTCCTCTCTCGCGACTGACAGATTTTCTTCCACCTCATACCCCAGCTCTCTAAAGAGCAGGAGGGTTCTGATCCGTGCATCCAGTCTCTCCTGCTCTTCCATTCTTTGAGCAGCTCTTTTTTTCCCACGGGCCAAAAAGAAAAACTTGATCTGAACCTTCACCCAGTCCCACCATTCCAGAATACTAACATATTGCTCCTTTCTCCTCCTCCATCCACTGAAACTGACTTTAAACTCCTCCAGCTCTTTCTCTCCTCCCAGGAGAGAAACGTTAAGTTTCCATAACCCTTTGCCAAAAGAGATGCTAGGACATAAACTAACTGAAGCTGAAATCAACTGGTGATCAGAAAAAAACATATTTTGTTTGCAAAAATCAAAAACGTTCAAATTGTTTGAAAGCAAAATATAGTCAAGCCTAGATTTGACTAGCCCGCTATCAGCATAATAAGTAAAAGGATCTTCGTCAACAAACATTTTCCCCACATCCTGTAGCTTGAAGTCTGCAATGATAGCATTAAAGTTCTTTGAAGAGCTATCTACTTTAGACTCTGCTTTCCCAACTCTGTCCTTGAGCTCTCTAATACAATTGCAATCCCCAGCAATGATTGTATTCATCCTGCCAGGCAAAAAGAACCTTATAACATCAAAAAAATCATTTCGCTCTCTCCTCCCTGCTGGGGCATATAAATTAAACAATCGAAACTCTACTTCTAAAAAAAACAAAGTTCACCAACAGGCATCTACCCGGCACAATATTCATATATGACTGAATTTTTATGTTATTATTTTTAACCAACACTCCTACCCCTTCACTCTTATTCATTAGCCCTGGTGACCACACAGAGGGACCTAGCTGCCATTCCTCCCCCTTTGGGCTGTTCTTAATACCACATTCCTGCAAGCACAGAATGTCCCCCTTCTGCTGTTTCAAATTGTCCAACACAACAGCTCTTCTCGCAGAGGAACAAATCCCCCTTACATTAATGGAACTGATCACCACCGCCATAAGAATAAGAGATAGAAGTATATTTTCTGTCCTATCAGTCATTTTCGTCTAGACTGCTATGGTCTGTTCTATGTCCTCTTCTCACTGCTACAATATTGGGCGACTCTGTAAAGCCAGGGTCCCCATGTGAACAACCAGGGAGGGGAGAATTTGGGACAGATACTATCTTCATCCCATCAGAATCCTCCGACCACTCCGTATCAGATTTTAGCCTTTTCCTATCCACATATTCCTCCTCTCCACCACTATCAGTGCTATCCCTTTCTCTAGGGACTTGGCCAGGGGGGATAATATCAGAAACCTCCATCTCTGACTCCTGCACCACCGCTAACTCTAAGCCCTCCCCCTCCTCCATCGCCATATGACTAATCTCCTCCCCACAGGAAGCCGTGTCATCCAAGTCACTATAAGATTCATTGGAATCACTGGGCTCAGTATCAGAGTGCTCTCCTCCTTCAGCACTCGGCAAATCAGCAATGGGAACGGACACCGAAGGGGAGCCTTGAGAACACGCCTCCTCCTGCCCGGCAACTGAACCCTCCTCCTTCTCACATTCCTCGGGGAGCCTGGAAACCGCGCCAGCATCCAGCGTGGTTCCCTGCTCTACAGACAGCGGCACCTGATAAGGGATCTGAGCAGTTTGAGCGACTCCGGGATCATTGGGGACAGCATCAACAGGGACACCCTCCTCCTCCCGTGTCACTGCCTTCTCCAGGAAAGTTTCATCCTTTCTAGATTTCTTGGCTTTCTTTTTCTTGTTTTCCTCCCTTTCCCCAGCCTCGGTAAGTTTAGGCTCCGCCTCCTTCCTCCCGGGGAGCGGGGGGAAGTCAGCTTCTAACAGCGCACTATCTGAAGGTACATCGGGCTGATTGGGGCCACCCACAGCGACAGCTGTACCACAGCCGTCACTAGCTTCAGGATTCACCGCAGGAGACCCACCAGGTAAGTCAGTTTGCACAAGCACTTGTGTCTCCTCACTAGGCAAACCCGCTGTAGAGGGATCACTGGTCCCAGCAAACCCAGCACCAAAAAAACCCTTAGACCTATTATCTCTCCGCACAGCCTGAGCATAAGAAAAGACTCTTCCCCCTTTCAAAAGCTCACAATTCCTAGCCTTGTGATCCTTAGAGCCACATAAATCACAAGTAGGAATATTCCTGGGACAGTTAACATTTGAATGCTCTGTACTCCCACATCTCATACAACAATTAGCTTTCCCCAGCAATGGACAATTTTCTTGTATATGACCATATTTTTTACATTTCCGACAAAAAGATAACATCCCAGGATAACTCAGGGAACACCTTTCTCCTGCCACAGTAAAGACAGGAGGAGGCGTCTTGTAGCCAGAGGCTGCCTCCTTGTCAGGTTTGAACACACATTTAAATTTTAATTTACTCCTAAACACTTCCCTATGATTAACCAGTCTCTCAGGACCTTCACATTTATCACAGAATTTCATCAAAAATAGATGCACAACATCAGGATGCAAAAAAAGATTATACAAATGAACAATAACGTTTTTCTCTGCAACTGGAAACATGGCTTCAAAAGTAAATTTTCTCATCACTGGATCCTCCTTCTTCAGCTCACAATTAGCCAAGGCATTCGCACACCCCTCCTCCGAAAAAAAGGAAACATGAAATTCACTAATGTGCATTAATTCTTGAATAGCGTAGATATCGCTCACCATTAATTGTAGAGTCTTCATCAAAACCTCATCCATGAAATATTTTGGGCTGATCTTCTCACGGGCTAGAACCCGAAATCTGATGGATTTGCGCAGCATACTGGATACCGTCTCCGTCCAAATCGATCCACGAACCTCCCTGGGCCCCCCGCAAGGAGGACCCCAAAGTACACTTCAAGGCTTCCACCAAACAGGCTGTTTTGGATGGTTTGATCCTCATCAGTGCATGGCATGGATTAATTTGGCTCTATGGAGTAGGGCTTGTGAATCCGAGAGGCACAGACTAACCAGCAAGCTCATGGTGACCCAGAACTCATTGGAGTGTGTAAGGGACTACAATGGTCCTAAAAGCCCCCTTACTAAGATGTTAAGAAAAACAAAAGTTTGCTTTCCTAAAACAGAAAGAATTTGCGATAATTCAGGTTGGAGTGAGCTTGAGATGTCTCCCAGAGCACCACTGCTGAATATATGCAAATTAACCATATGAAAGGAAATGAATCAGGATAGAAAGGATCAGAGTGGTTTGAATTATAAAACAGCATATTTGTCTTATGAAATCTTTATAGTATGCATGATTTGGGTTGTGTTGGTCGTGTGACTAGAGGTGTGGCAGGGGTGTGGCTTAAGTGTCCCTCTTTCTGATCTCAAAAAGTTGTGAGGTATGCTTAATGGTACAGATACGTGTTACCTACGGTGCCATGCACTGGCAACTACATGAGCACACTCACACACAATGCTTTAGATGTGAACCATCCCATTGATTAACATAAGCGTCAGGTCTAATACATTTTTGCATGTGAAAAAACAAAAAAAAAGTGCATATAGTGGAAATAAGGCCTTATGATTCAGTAAGTAAGGGTGTATACACACACTCAATTTTTATTAGCCAATAACTGACCTATTTTGCCACTTTCATGCAGTATGAACAGATTTTGAATACTGTGAAAAGTTTGTTTAAGTAAGCTCTCGTGTTACATGGAAGTGGTAAAATTTGCCAATGACTGGCCAACCAAAATTGGATGTGTATATGCAGTGTAATGGTTAAGGGCTCCGCCTCTGACATAGGAGATCTGGGTTCAAATCTCAGTTCTTCCTGTTCAGTAAGCCAGCACCTATTCAGTAAGGAGTTCTTTAGGCGAGACTCCCTATCACTGCTGCTGCCTAGTGAGTGCACTCTAGTGGCTGCCTCATAAGCCTCACAAGCGCTTTGAGTCCGACAGGAGAAAAGCACTATACAAAAGAAAAGGAATTATTATTATTAAAGCTTGTTACACACCTTCAAGTTTGACTGGCAAATCACTGACCAATGTTACCACCTCCATGTTATATGAAAGTTTTTCATATAATCTGCCTATAGTATTCAAAATCTGTTGACGCTCATAGTTTATGAGAGTGGTAAAATTGACCAGTCATTGGCTAATTAAAATTGAAGGAGTGTACCAGTCTTTAGGTTGTTTCCAGGTAATCAATCTTGTAGGAGAAAGAGACTCACAGAAACACTGAAACCCAGACTGGTGTAGTATATTAAGACAAGTTGAATGTTAGAAAGTGGTGAGAAAAATGAATACTTACAATGCTGGGTTGCTGTGCTAAGCAACCACGGGTATATGCATGTGAGGAAGTACTGTCCTCACTCAGCCTTGTAGATGGATGGCTAAATACTGATAAACAATACACTGGAGGTGCCCATAAAATGATAAAAATATTAAAAACTGTTTAAAATTGAAGGTAACTGTTGGCCTACCTTCAGAGAATTGACTCACTTGTATATGAAAATAAACTTTATTCAACAACAAGGACAAAAAAATGTACGGCTTTACAGCAACTTCATCACATTAGTAAAAGTGCCCTACAAAGCAACAAAAGGCAATGCTCAAGGCTACAACACAATATATAACACATGATATCACAAACATACAAATCTAGTGTATGTGGCCTAATGCATAGATTATTAAGCCTCGTGTGTTGTATAGTGCATGGCCAAGGTGGTACAGACTTCTCCACGCACAAAATGTAAGTATAGCCTGATAAGCATCAAATAATTTCCATAGAGAGATAGATATTAAAACCCCTCAGTGGTGAAGTGGTTAATGTTTGTAGGATGTTATTTAATCCTAGACAGTTGCCTACATTAGTTACAAAGTTAGTTTTAAACTCTTTCAAAATTGGATCCATATCCCTATCATTCATATCTTCTGTCTGTATACAGCCAGTGCTGTCACATAGGACTGCATCTGATGCAATGGTCCATAGGTGGCAGCAAAGTATCTACTATAGTCAAAATATTTCAAAAAGGTTTTCAGAGCTACAAGCAGTGTATACTGAAGTGAAAAAAAAGAGGTTTGCAGCAAAGTTTCATATTCCCCCAAAAAATATAAACAGTGTGTGCTTTTGTTGCAGAACTATAAAAGGTTTACCACAGTACATAGTAACATAGCATGCCCTCTCACTGTCAGCAAAGACATAAGGAAATGGAAGCTGGTCACTGATCAGATCAGTAAAATGGTGGAGTTTGGTGCGCCTTTGCTATGGTTGCTCTACTCCTGTGTATATATAACTTAGTGATTCCCGAGTGGTATTGCGATTGTGCATGGGGGTGTTGACATGAATTACGTCACTGCGCTAGGATAGCCTGTCTTTCTGTTGCCGTTCTGCCAGGAGGTAGAGCACCAGACTTTTTTTTGATGTTGATCCTATGTGGGTGCTAGGTGCATGTATTATATGGTAAAAACATTGCACAAATATATCAAATCTATGAAAATATAAGTACTGTAATATAAGTAATAAAGATGATAACACAGAGAGTGATATAAACCTGTAAACTTGTTAAAATGGAGAATATTAATTATTACAAAACCTTTAGCATTTTAATTATGCTATTTCACCTGAAGCACGGTTTCCTCCTTTGAACTAGTCACTACTTTGATGCAGGGAGATCGGATTCTCATATAGGAACTGTATCTTCAAAGGAGGTAAGAATGGTAATACTTACCTTGTGAATCTAATTTGTGGTCGCCGGACTACCTAATCTTGTTTCCTTTGCAGACACCCAAAGAAAATACAAGATATGTATGTATAATTAAAAAAGTATTTGCAATGTTCATGTTACTTTTTACCCTACCTTTACAAGTAATGTGTAGTCTTAGGGCCCGTTTCCACTAGGGCGGTTTCGCCAGCGATTCTGCAGAGTTTCCCCGCACATGATTCGCACGGGGAAACTCTGCCATAGGGGATGACGGCGCCGCGGTGGAATCGCTTGTGGGAGCGATTCGCCCGGAACCCCCCGCAGAATTCGCCGTGGAGGCTGCAAATCCCATAGTCGTGCATGGCACGGCTCATGGGATTCGCCTGCGATCCCGCCCACCGGCTCAGTGCGGCGTGCATCTGCGAGACGCACGCCGCACTAGTGGAGACAAGCCCTTACTTAAACCCTAACTCAACATCATTTTCTATGCAGCCTTTCTGGTTTTTTTTTGTTGGTAGAGTTAAAATACAGTCATCGTTGTATTATTGGGGATACAAGAGTTTGCACATAGGACTAGTAATGAAATTGGATAGTAGCATAAAATGTATTATTATTATTATTATTATTTATTGTATTTATAAAGCGCCAACATATTACGCAGCGCTGAACATTAATTTAGGTTACAGGTATACAGAGTTCTGATTCATTGTTATACTTAAGTACACAAGAGCAGACATTTTGTTTATGCAAGCTGTTTCTATGTGCTGAGGAGGCCAGGGTCAATTATGAAAATATACTGCATTCACTCTTTAGACCATAAAATATACTGCCCCCACCTTTTAGATTGTAAGTGTAACGATCTGCTCAGCGGTCTGCACGGGCAGACAGCTGTTTGTCCATTCCTTAAGTCTGAGGGCTGCAGGTCTCTGGAAAAGAGACCTGCCTGTGCTTTGCAAGTATCTGACCTGTTCTGCTGCTGAGCAATTTGCTTACACTCGAATAGGCAATTTGCATACACTCAAATAGGCAATTTGCATACACTCGAATAGGTATTGAGGCAGGTTTGGTATTTTTGGACGCTCCCTGGAAGGTGGTGGGTATTGCCTGGAGGGTGTTGATGGCTTGTTCTCTGGCATTCACAGTTCTGATGGGTGTTACGCTGAGACTTATAGTACTGATGGGCATGTTTCGGTGGTTTCTGTTTCTGACGAGCTCGGTTTCGGGAGGATTGACTCTGGAATTGGGCCTTGTCGGGCTGACCTGACCTTCATGAGTCTTCAGTTAGATTTTTTGGGAAATGTCAGTTTTGAGAAACATCTGGAATCCGTCCCTAGAAGGGGGGGGGGGTACTGTAACGATCTGCTCAGCGGTCTGCACGGGCAGACAGCTGTTTGTCCATTCCTTAAGTCTGAGGACTGCAGATCTCTGGAAAAGAGACCTGCCTGTGCTTTGCAAGTATCTGACCTGTTCTGCTGCTGAGCAATTTGCATACACTTGTCATGCAAACGGCCTAGCTGCCTCCTTGGAAGGCTTGCAGTATAAATACCATGTGATCCCAGAATCCTTTGCTGCTCATAGAGGTTTGTTCCTGCTGGACTCACCTGGAGTGTCAGCCACTGCTATCTTAGTATAGTTAATTCTTGGGGAGTGCTCCTTGCATTCCTAGTTAGTGCAGTCAGTTTGTGTATATTTGTACTGCCTATTCTATCCTGTCTTGTCTGTCGCGATTGCGCTGTCGCCAGCGGCGGTTGATAGCGAATCGCTCTGTCTTGTTTGGATCGCACTAGCCTCTAGCGGTAGCGGCTGTGGATCCTTCTGATCTGAGTTCCTGGAGTGTAAGCTGGAGCAACGGTTGCTACTGGCTACCTCATCTGTCTGTCTTGTCTGGAGCGCACTAGCCTCTAGCGGTAGCGGCTGTGGATCCTTCTGATCTGAGTTCCTGTAGTGTAATCTGGAGCAGCGGTTGCTACTGGCTACCTCATTTGTCTGTCTTGTCTGTTTGTGCTCAATTGTGTTACTTGTGGCTAGTTAGGGTGGCGTGCTTGTCTCTGTTGCGCTTTTCGTGCGGAGACTGTTCGCGTTTAGCTAGCGTTTGTTATTTTCCTTATCTTTTATTGTTGTTTGCTGTGCCTTTGCTACTCTTGTGCTCTGTCCTGCTCAGTCTGGTGTCACTATTTGGCAATCGCCATTCTTGCAATTGCGTTCCCACTTCGTTTCCGCCGTTGTGTGTTCACCGTCGCTGGGTGGCGACTAGTTTGGTGGACACACATTGATTCTGTCTCTTTGCTCTCTCTCTTTGGGGGCTATCTTGCTTTGTGTTGCTTCTCTTCGTACAATTTCAATCTGGCATTTGTGGCAGCGCAGAGGGTTTATTCCTCTGCACTCCACAGCTCCATCTGCCGGTGGAAATTCCCCTCTACTGGTGCTTGCACCAAAAGCTGGGTTCTATTATTTTTGACACGCTTGTGGAGGACTTCCGCAGTGTCAGCGCACATCTTGTGCGCTGACCATGGAGATATCCCACAATCGTTACAGTAAGCTTCTGGCAGCCCCCTTCCCCCTTGTGTTTCCCCCTTGCATACTAGAACAGACTCATTGAGTATATCACAATCTACCGGTAGATCGCAAAGGACATGCTAGATCCCGACCGCACTACATTTTCCATTCTGTATATATGTATAGTATGTTGGCGCTTTATAAATACAATAAATAATAATAATAATAATAATTTATTTTCACTGTCAAACTCTAACTAAGCTAAACCTACAGTTTACATATTTGTTTTATTTAATCAAGGGTAAGAATACATATACAGTATGTGGCTGTGGCATTTTAACAAAATTAAAGTTTAATTACAAAACAACCACTAGATGGCAGCTAAATCATTCTATAAGACATTTTAGCTCCCAATTCATATATCATGTTTTTTGTGAATTATGTATGTTTTGTGACCCACATATAATACAGTATATTGCCAAAATGTATTTGCCATCCGTGAACTTTTTTCTATACATAACATTTAAAATAAAGATAATTTTCATAGTACAAAGATTTTCTTTATATAGCGGTTGTTTCAAAATTGAATCAAATTTTCATGTCTCATATACTGCTGTCATTTCAATATTTAGTGAGAAAACATAAATGCATGATTTGCTAGTGTACTAGTAAGGAGCTGTGAGCTGAAATGTATAAGTACAGACAAAAAGACTTTTTCAGCACACTTTTGTTATTGCTTTGCACACACTGCTGATGACATCACATAAAACATGAAAAAGAGGAACATGCAGCAAAACATATTAAAAAGCAGTGATTAAAAAAATTTAAATTAACAAACAATTGAAGAATGTATCCATTGTACCTCAAACATAAATGATAGTAAGTAAAATAGCCACATCATAACAGACCTATAGTTATGGCACATATTGAGTTACAGCAATTATGGCAACAAATCAGTATTTGTTTTTTAGCGATTTGCTTTTAATAACTCCATTTCTGCTTGGTAGCTTTGACCTGCTACATTTTGCTTTTCGACCTATTACTGTTTGCACAGGGCCTGATGAAAGACCAAACAGTTATGTTAAAAGGGGAATTGTTTACATTTTTTTTACATGACTTTGGGCTTAAAGTGAACCTCCAGACTAAGAATCTACTCAGCATCACTGAAAAGACTTGGTGTTTCTTTAAAGGGACCCCGATCCGTGATTTGAATCAAAACGTTCACTTACCTGGGGATTCCTCCAGCCCATCGTAGGCCACGAGATCCCCCACCACCCTCCTGGCTCTTCTGCGGGTCTTGCTGGTGGCTCCGTTGCTGGTGACACCCAGGCCAGGTGTCGGGCCGACACTTCCTGATTTTCAATCCCTGGTGCCCACTTCGCGTCATCGGCCGGCTACTCAGCGTCATCACGTCATCACATGACAGTACTGCGCATGCACGGTTCAGAGGTAGAAAACCATGCATGCGCAGTACTGTCACGCCGGCCGCCGTGATGACGCTGAGTGGCCGACGCGAAGCGGGCACCAAGGATTCAAAATCAGGAAGTGTTGGCCCAACACCTGGCCCGCGTGTCACTGGCAATGGAGCCACCAGCGGGACCCGTGGGAGAACCAGGAGGACGGCGGGGAACCTCGCGGCCTACAGTGGGTTGGAGGAAGTTTTGAAAGTTTTTATGCTAATTACTGCTCGAGGTCGCTTTAACAAACAGTTTTACAGCATCAAAACTTTGTCTTTCTTACCCAAGCCTCATTTTTCGGTAAACAGAAGCTAAGCTCTGCCCCATCAAATAAATCTACCCTGGCATTCCTTCCCCCCCCCCCCCCCCCGATGCTGTGCAAAGCATGATGGGATTTCTGATGTTGTTGTTCACCTTCTGCTGTTTTGGCGCAAATATGTTTTTTTTAAAATGTTGAATTTGAGATTTGAAGCCTAGCGCGCGCAGCTGGGAGGGTTGATCAGGACAAAGGACAGTTGGAACTGTGTCTCATGCTCCCTGTCACCTACTTTCAACCCAAAGGATGGCTGCTCCATGAAATCACAAACTTTTGCCTGTTCTTTTAAAACAAGGTGGGTAAGAGATTATATTACCTATGTATTTTAATTAACATAACTAATGTAACTTAATGACAGTATGTTTGTTTAGGCTGAAGTTCCTCTTTAATTTACTAAGGGCCCTTTCACCCCAGAGGGCTTTTTCGGCGTTTAACGCCATGGCCCGAAGTTGGCGTTTTCCTAGGTAAAAGGAAAGTCCATAGACTTTCATTTTAACATTCACACTTAACGCGCTCCCAGGCGCCTTTTCTGGGCCTACCGCTGCGTTTCTCATTACAATTGATACTAATGTATGGGCGTTAAAACGCCTTAAAAACGCCTTGAAAACGCCAGCAGCCAAAACGCAGCGTTTTGCCTTTTCTCTGCTGCCTGTAGTGTGAAAGAGCCCTAAGCCATATGTTTTCAATTAAATACTCACCAAAACAAGTTGTGTGTGGTGGGGCACATCAAGACAAGTGACTACAAACTCTGGTGACTGGAATAAGGAGGGATGTAAAGTGATGGTTGTACGTAAATAGTTTATCTATAAAATGTCATGACAAAAAATGTATGAAATTGACTTTTGTTGGCAGTACATCAATTACCCAGATACATTTTTTAGTGGAGTTTTTTACTGGCAGACATAGCACCCAGAGTTGCAGATTACCCAGCAAGCTCATGGTGAACCACAACTCCTAGGAATGTGTAAGGGACTACAAATGACCAAAAAGCTCTCTTACTAAAATGTTCTGGAGGTGTGTTTAGCTTACAGGGACAACAAAGGATGATTTGTATATTCAGCATCATCATATGCTTACCCCAATCTGAATAATCTTAAATACCATCTTTTTTAAGAAGGCAAACTTTTTTTTGTTGCATAACATTTTAGTAGGAGGGCTTTGTAGCCCCTTACACACTATTAGGAGTTCTGTTTCACCATGAGCTTGCTGGGTAATCAGTAACTCTGGATGTTTCAAGTCGTACCCCATAGACCCACATTAATCCATGCCATGCACTGATGAGGATCAACCAATCTGAAACAGTCTGTATGCATGTTGTACAATTAACAAGCTGACACATCATTGCATTCCAGTGGTTCTTGAGGTGTGTTTAGCTTACACAACAACAAGGGATGATTTGCATATACAGCAGTCATGCATTGTGGGAGACATCATGTGTTAACTGCAATTTGAATAATCACAAATACATTCTGGTTTAAGAAGGCAACATTTTGTTTTGTATTCAAATTGAATACAAAGCTATTTTGTCATGTTATGTTGTAAGTTTAGCCTTACAAAATGTATTTAAAAAATATTACAAATCATATTTGTTTGTAGCCATAATAAAGGCCAAGATAATAAAGCTCTTTAGAAAACTACAGGGTCTATTTATCCGTCACAATTTTGTTAGGTGGAGGTGCAGGTAGAGTAACACCCCCCCCCAACACGCACACATACACACACTCACAAGCTCAAACATATGTTTGTAATATTTGATTGGTTTATAAATGCTTTGTTTTTAGTTTACAATAAGTGCAGAAAATAAAATGTACTAAAACAGAATTATACCTTTCCTTTAAGAATGTATGAAATATGAGGTGTTGGCTAAAAAGTTACCACTTTAGCTGTAGAGCTCTAGGATTCTGGTTGTGATTCTAGCCAAGAGTGCAATCTGACTATCTTTGTGAGGACACTCTTTGCATTTCTCTCTCTGCCAGTGAAATTCCATCCGGAACCCCAAATTACTGCTGTGCGGGCTGCTCACTATAGCATTAGTGCTAAAGCGGTGCCCAATTCAGGTGCTACATGGCGTGTGCCATGCACCAAGTAGCCCTGCCTCGATTGCTAGGCAAATTGGAGTGTATTAAGAGGCACATTTGGGCACCCGAGGTGGTGGGAATTTAGAGAGCTGCAATAGGCCATGCTTCCTGCTAATGCTAGAAATTTGGGTGCTGGGGTGCCCGAATTTAAAGAAAAAAACAGCTAAAGTAGTTACAATGGAATATAAAAATATTAGCTACAGGGATGGCGTCAAACGTGATTTAGAGCAGCTGTATAGCCATATTCTTAGAAAAGTACCAACCGGAGTTTAGTTTTTAGCTGAATTCCGAGCGTTTTAATTAACCAGCTGCTACAGGGGTAGAAAGGGGTTGATGAAGGGGTGATGAACTCGCTGGGAAAAGTAGAGCACCAGAGTTTAGCTACAGACTTTTTAATTACCAGCCTAGCTTGACTCGTTAATTAATGGGTTTAGTGTTAGAAATAGGTGGGGGGGGGGAGGTGGTTTGTGTTAGGCATAGGTAGGGGAGGGTTAGTGTGAGAATGTTGGTACAAAGGGTTAATAGAATATTGGTATAACTACCAATGTCCCACTGTTGGGAATGGTATAATATCGGTAAAATTACAGGTTAATTTCTCTCTCCCTAGAATTTACCATCGATATTGCAAGGGACATTTGTGTGTACAGCTATTTGCGTAACAGATTAGTTCACTGAGTACTTACGTTTCATCATTGCAGAGAAGCAGTTTGCACCAAATTCTCATACCCCCATTCTCAACTTCCAAAATTTCCTTTAGGCATTTCCTGTATGAACAAAAAGAGAGAGAAGGAAGAGAGAAAGCGCTTCTGCACATGTACGCTTTACAAGGTGTCCACAAGATTCTGCAAGGAAAACCAAATTTATGGTCCAGTGAGATATCTCAACCCCTTTTAGTTCAGAGCTGCCAAGAACACCCTAAACCAAGAACTGAAATCCGCAAAGAGGGTCTACTCGGACAAGCTGAGACTGAGCCTCCATTCTAACAACTCACTTGAGGTATAGAAAGGCCTGAGGGCAGCTTTGAACTTCAAGCCTCCCCCAGCAAGCAGCCCCTAGCACTGAACTTGGCTGTTAAACTTAATGAGTTCTACTGTAGGTTTGAAACAATGTCCCAAGCAGCCTGGAGCTTCAATGGCCATCGATGAAACCCTATTTCTTCCTCCTACCCCGGGAGATAGTGGTGCCGCGTCTCCGGGTGCTGTCCGAGAGGAGGGAGGTACTACGACACCTATGCAAGTTCAACCCTAGTAAAGCCTCAGGCCCGGATGGTGTGCCGTTGACCTGTCTGAGAACATGTACAGAACAGCTAGCTCTTGTCCTCACCTCCATATACAACAGGTCACTAACAGAAGGCAAAGTCCCCTTCTGCTTTAAGGGATCCACAATTATCCCAGTCCCCAAAAACACAGATCTCAACAATTTCAGACCAGAAGCCCTAACCCCAACTATCATGAAGATCCTTGAACGACTGCTTCTTGCCCTCCTGAAGGACTCCACCAACATCCTCCTGGACCCACATCAATTTGCATACAGGGCAACGAGGTTGGTAGAGGATGCCATTAGAATCAGCCTGTCGTACATCACGGATCACCTCAACAGACCCAAATCCTACGCTAGGCTCCTGTTCTTGGAGTTAAGTTCTGTCTTCAATACCATCTACCCAGATATCCTGCTTGTCAATCTTACGTAGCTTGGAGTAGACTCCTCCATCTTCAGGTGGATCAGAGACTTCCTTTCAAACAGAACACAGAGGGTTCAGCTAGGCCACTGCTACTCCAGCGAGACAACTACTAACAGCAAGGGTGTGTTTTGTCCCCGCTCCTGTTCTCCTTGTACACCGACAACTGTATCTCAACTGAGGACTCTGTTAAGGTCATTAAATTTGCAGATGACACAACAATCATTGCCCTCATCAGCGGAAACAAAGAGCATGCCTACCGCAGCAAGATAGCTAGGATCTGCAACTGGTGCAAAGACAACAATCTCTTCCTCTATGCGGCAAAGACTGTCAAACTGATAGTGGATTTCAGGAAATGCCCCTTCTCCCTGCACCCATTTCACATCTGGGAGGCCGAAGTCTCCAGGGAACCGAGCCTTTGGTTCCTTGGCAAAACCATTACTAATGACCTAAGATGGGGGCAGAACACCACCAAAATCCAGAAAAAGACACACCAGAAGTTATTTTTCTTGCTCCAACTGAAAAAATGTGGCATCCTGTGTGAGTTGCTCAGGAGCTTTTACACTGCTTCAGTGGAATCCATTCTTTGCTCCTTCCTCATTGTCTGGTACGCAGGGGCATCTGCTAGGTACAAACTTTATAGAGTAATCATGATCATCGGATCGCTCCTGCCACCCCTAGATCTCCTACACACTGCCAGAATGAGGATGAGGGCCACCAAGATCTTGCACGACCCCTCCCACCCCAGCAGCCAATTTTTCAAGCTCCTCCCATTGGGCCACCATTGCAGAGCCATCTCCTCCAGAACTATCAGGCGCTGGAGTACATTTTTCCCTCAGGCTGTACTCCTACTGAGCTCGAACCCCTCATTACAGGTCTAGCTAGCCCCCTGGACATTTATTCGGTGTACTTGGTGAATAATGTATGTTTATACTATACCATCACCAACTCTGTAAGTGCCAAACCCAATTCCGGGTACAACCCCTGTTGTTACTAGGTGAAATACTAGAAGTATTCTGATTCTGAAAAGTGCTGCAGAATATGTCAGCAATGTAGAAATACAAAATTATAAAAATAGTTTTCAATATGCTACTGAATTGGAATCTTGCTCTTTATCTCAATGATATGTTGTAAGGGTATGTATCATTTGTTTGACACGTGTATGGGTGCTCCCATTCTTAATCAAATGTTGTGCTAATATAAGTAATTTTTCCTTCTGACCATCTGTGTTTACTAATGTGGCAGTGGCAGTTGTAAAGGTGATATGCATTGTAGGTACATTGACTGGTCACATATGTTTTTGATTGTGGCAGAATTAGCCCTCAGAACACCCTGTAATTTTTGGAATAATGACCTTAAATTTGAGGACCTTCTCAGATCACAACCAGCAGTGTTTAACATCTGTATACTGTTATTATCTTTACCGGGAAGAGATTGAGCCAGCCTCAGGGCAACACTAAAAGGAAATCTAGAAGTGATTAGAGAGTGGCAGCTTCTATATTTTTGCCTCATCCTGGGAGCCCGTGGTGATCATCTGCTTGTCTAACTCACACCTTCCCCCTACTGCTGGTCGCGTGCGTAATGACCAGGAATTGCCAGCACTAGGAGGAAGGAGTGAGACAAGCAGCTGATCGCTGGGGGCTCTCAGGATTGTTACACTCCCAGGAGTGATACACGTGGCTACCTCTGCTAATTACTTACACGGGGCAAGGCAGGAGGATACCGGGGACATTATAGAGAGTCCCCAACATCATGGCAGGTCGGCGGTTCGCATCGGCGGGATATGGTCAGTTGAGGACTTCCTGTATTAGGACTATTAGATGCAAGGACTTTTTATCCCCACTTTTGGGAGAGAAAAAGTGGGTCTTAGGGCCTGTACACACTGCTGCGCTTTTTCATTCTTTTTCAAAAGACCTTGCGTTTTTAAAAACGCATGCATTTTTAAAATCGCAAGGTCTTTTGAAAAAGAATGAAAATCGTGATGACTTGTACACACTGGTGCGATGCGTTTTTAGAAAAACGCAATCGCAGTGCCTGCTGCGCTTTTTTAAGCGCAGCGCATGAAAAACGCATTAAAAACGCATGCGTTTGCGTTTTTGCCTGTGTTTTTCAGAAGTCAGTATCCCAGAAGACTCTGCAATCTCCTGATTCCTGTTGAAATGTAAACTAGAAAAAAAAACAAAGGATTCTTTAGCCAATCAGCAATTACAAGAAAAACGCACAAAAAACGCAGGCAAAAGCGCATGCGTTTTTAAAACTACATGCACTTTAAAAACGCATGCGCTTGCGATTTTGCTTGCGTTTTTCAGTGTGTACAGGCCCTTATGGTCCAAAAAATATGGTCATTATGTTTAACTATTGTTTTTTTCTTATTAACCACAACAGCGTTTAATTTCCCTGCAATTTTTGTACCGAAAATTGTACAGTTTTATTTTTAAGTGTTTCATTATATTGTAAGCATTTTTGCTGACCACTTGCAAGTAGAGATGTGAGTGAACAGTTCGTCCGCAAATCTCTATGTGGCCGTACTACTTCCGGGTCCCTATGACCTGACCCGTACTAGTATGGCTGCGCTAGGCCGGCGGTGCGCGTCTTTGATCGCGCGCCTGTTGCCGGGCACTCTCTGCGCATGAGTGTGACATCACTCATGACGTTACGCACAAGCGCAGAAAGTGCCCGGCAACAGGGGTGCGATCAAGGACGCGTACCACCGGCCCAGCGCAGCCGTACTACTACAGGTCATAGCGACCCGGAAGTAGTACAGGGTGAGGGGTTCACCGGCGAACGGTTTGGGAATCATTCGCCGACATCTCTACTTGCAAGTTGCAGTCTTGCAAGCTGTCTGCAAGCATACGTATAATATTAAAAAAAAACACTATCAGCATATATTACAGTGAATGTGTAATGCTGGGGGGGCATACTTTGACCACCCAATGCAACAAGGCTAAGTAGCTGGATAATGGAAGAGACTCCACAGATGGACACAGGAGTAGTGTCCGGATATCCGGATTGGATCTGGATCCGGATACCCAGATATCCGATCCGGGTCGGATATCCGAGTTCAAACTTTTCTGATCCGAATCCGAATCGGATATCCAACCTCAGTATCTGGGGTATCCGGGCAAATTCAGATATCTGGATAGAAAAACCGGAAGTGGCCTTTAAATTGCTTTAAAAACGTTTTTAGGGTAAACGAGGCATGTAGCATCATTATTTTTTAAAGGGAAACACTAATTGATGATGTGGGGACTTAAAATCCCCCCCCCCCCCCCAAAAAAGGCTGTTAATTAACATCAGGATTAGGTTCCAGACAGCGGTTGTGCAGGCTACAATGGCCTCAATTCACTAAGCTTTATCAAACACTTTATCAAACGTTTGATAATTTACCTCATGGGTAAAATTTAATTTTGAATTCATTAAGGTGTTATAGATTTATTGAACGTGTGATCGATAAAACATTTGATAAACATATAACACCTTAGTGAATTCAAAATTAGATTTTACCCATGAGGTAAATTATCAAACGTTCGATAAAGTGTTTGATAAAGCTTAGTGAATTGAGGCCATTGTGTCCAAAGTCCAACCGCACAACTGGGACATGGCAGTTTTCAGCCCAGACACCTCCAAAAAATTATGCAGCAATTGTGTTTTGGGTTAAATATAGGTGGTATCAGCACAGCAGCAGTGGCCTGTGGCACCCTGGCGGTGGGAGCAGCAAAGGCAGCAGGAGCAGGGCAATGCAGCAGCAGCAGGTGTAACGTCTGCCAGGAGCATGCCGGACGTGGCACTTTGCACGTGCAAATTGCAAAGTGCCACGTGCCAAGTGCCATGTGCCGAGTGACAGTCAGACAGCAGAAGAGAGGACACTAACTGTCACACTGGCACTGCTCAGCAGCACAGCAGTTCTTTAGTAAGTTAACACAGTAGTACTACTACTACTAGCACTGACTGCAGTACTACAGTACTAGCTACACAATAACACAGTAATCCTATTCCCTAATACCTAACCTAACCTATACTGTTGCTAGCTAAGGCTAATAGCTGGCCAGCAGGCAGCAGCTGGCCTGGTGGTCTGTGCACAGGCTCAGCACACACAGAGACACATAGCAGTTGCCTGCAGCAGCCCTGCAGCACACACTCTGACTGTCACACAATGAAATCAAGCTAAATAACAATATAACGGGGGGGGGGCGTGGCCGGCTATGCAGGAGTGAGGACGCGACTTCCCGCGGCTCCTCCATCTCACCGCTAATCCTGTGACATCCTGACTTCCCCAGCACCCAGATCACCAGATCACCACTCTACCCACCTCACGAGACGGCGGAACAGCGCAGCTACCAGCCAGTACCCATTATGCCTACACCCGGGCAATCCAAAGCCGAGGAGACGGCCGCAAAGCTGGCCAAGTATGCGCATGGAGGGGGCCAAGATGGCGCCGCACCGCTCCCAGCCACCACACCGCCGGCGGCACAAACACACAGCTCCTCCAGCGAAGAATCCGACATGGAGCACGAGAAGCATGAGGAGGATTCCCTGACCACAAGCGCCCAAACAGTGAGTAGGTGCCACAGTCCCAGGTCACATAAGGGGGAATCAAGTAGAAAGAAAAAACGAGCACAGGCCTCCAGTGACGGAGATTCAGACAAAGGGGGCAGAGAACCTTCCAGGGCTGACCTACTAGAAGCCATTAAAGCATTACAGCTCAATGTTACTGCAAAATTAGACACTGTACAATCGGATCTCTCCCTTGTGAAGGATGATATGAAGAAATTACGAGAAAGAGCTGCAGAGTCAGATAGGAGAATCAGTGACATAGAAGATGCCATGAAACCTATGCAAGTAGCACAATCTGACATTAAAAAAAACCTCAGCAGCACAGGCTCTAAAGATAGATGATTTAGAAAACATCTCTGCGCTCTAACCTGCGATTTGTGGGGTTTCCTGAGAAATCAGAGGGGTTTACCCCAGAGAACTTTCTGGAAAAGTGGCTGAAATCCGCCATCCCTAACCTAGAGCTTACACAGTCCTTCTCTATAGAAAGGGCACACAGAGTTCCAGGCGGCAATTCAACTCCAGGCAAACCCCCCAGACCTATGATTGCCAAATTCTTAAACTACAGAGACAAGACCGAGATCCTCCGGAAAACGAGACTGTGTCCTCAGATGGAATATAATGGTGCAAAAATCTCTGTGTATCAAGATTTTTCTGTTGAAATACAAAAACTCAGGGCTACATATCAAGCTGTGAAAACAGGCCTCAGGAATAAAGAGATTAAAGGGATACTGTAGGGGGGTCGGGGGAAAATGAGCTGAACTTACCCAGGGCTTCTAATGGTCCCCCGCAGACATCCTGTGTTGGCGCAGCCACTCACCGATACTCCGGCCCCGCCTCCAGTTCACTTCTGGAATTTCTGACTTTAAAGTCAGAAAACCACTGCGCCTGCGTTGCCGTGTCCTCGCTCCCGCTGATGTAACCAGGAGTGTACTGCGCAGACACAGACCATACTGGGCCTGCGCTGTGCACTCTTGATGACATCAGCGGGATCGAGGACACGGCAACGCAGGCGCAGTGGTTTTCTGACTTTAAAGTCTGAAATTCCAGAAGTGACCCGGAGGCGGGGCCGGAGCATCGGGGAGTGGCTGCGCCAACACAGGATGTCTGCGGGGGACCATTAGAAGCCCCGGGTAACTTCAACTCATTTTCCCCCGACCCCCCTACAGTATCCCTTTAACTACAGTATGCTTTTCCCAGCCAAATTGAGAATCCTCTTTAATGGCAAAGCTCTTTTCTTTACATCACCTGCTGAAGCAGCCACCTGGATGGAAGCCCAAGGTATTCCAATACCAGTGATTCCTACTAAGCCAAAACGCTGATCGATGAAACTATAACACTGACTCATCCTTAGCCTATAGGCTTTTGATAGACATCACAATGACTGCATGCAACACTGCCACCTACTGACGCAAGTTGGGATTTAAAGCTTCATTGTGTTTCTACTATGTTTTTCCAGTTAAAAGCTGGTTGTTTTCCCTCTCCCAATTTCTTTATATGATTGCTGCAGGCCTTCTAGAACACTGACATTGCACTCATGTGCAGCCCGATGTTATAATGCCTTAACCTTAACGTTACTCATCTCTGTTTTCGGTGCAAATAGTAGACTGCTACCTTAACACTTATAGTAAAATGTGCACTGTATTACCTTAAAAGCTGACTTAAACCTCCCCCCTCCCCCCCTACCTATCTTTTTCCCCCTTCCCTCCTATCCTCCCCCCTCTCCCACCCCCAACCTTATCCTCAGGCTATTTGACAAATAAGAGGCTAAATTGTTATTGTAAAGGTGGGTAACCAGGATAAAGTTAACATGTTATAAAAATGTTGGAATTATAAGTATATCCGTGAGGAAGTTATAAGTATACATCTCATTAAGTGGTGAGATGGACATAGCGGACCTATTACTGCTTTCCACTTGAGACAGTTTAGGGTATAAGACTCTCTGTTAGTTAGGAACAGGGGGTAGGGTGTTAGGTTTACGTGGGGGTGTTCCCGTACTGACAGGACACCCTCTCAGGGGTTCTTATTTTATTTCTTTATGCTATTTTTCTTTTCTTTACTGCTTTCCTCCTTTTTGTTTTTTTCTCTCCAGCAGAATTGTGCTAAACAAGTCTCATCTCATAGCTTTATCTGAGAAGGTCTAATAGTGAGTAAACCCAGTCTTCGATAATTATAATAAATTTAATTTATGGCGCTGATTTCAATACTCTCATGGAATGTCAGGGACATGAACAATTCAATTAAACGCAAACTGATTTTCAATCACATTCGCAAATTAAACCCTCATATAATCTGCCTACAAGAAACTCACCTACTAGGAGCCAGAGCATTTCTTCTTAAAGAGACTCCGTAACAAAAATTTCATCCGGTTTTCTTCCATCCTACAAGTTCCAAAATCTATTCTAATGTGCTCTGGCTCTGGCTCTCTACTATCACCATCTCTGTAATAAATCAACTTATCTCTCTCCTGTCAGACTTGTCGGCCTGTGTCTGGAAGGCTGCCAAGTTCTTCAGTGTTGTGGTTCTGTGATGCATCTCCCCCCTCCAGGCCCCTCTCTGCACACTGCCTGTGTGTTATTTAGATTAGTGCAGCTTCTCTCTGCTCTGTTATCTTTTACAAGCTGGATAAATCCTCCTCTGAGCTGGCTGGGCTTTCACGTACTGAGGAATTACATACAGGCAGAGCTGTCTGCACTCTGCAGGAAGAAACAGCCTGACACTTCAGTGGAAGATAGCTGCAGGGGGAAAGAAACACACAAATGATCTCTTGAGATTAACCACCCTGGCGTTCTATTAAGATCGCCAGGGCGGCTGCGGGAGGGTTTTTTTTAAATAAAAAAAAACTATTTCATGCAGCCAACTGAAAGTTGGCTGCATGAAAGCCCACTAGAGGGCGCTCCGGAAGCGTTCTTCCGATCGCCTCCGGCGCCCAGAATAAACAAGGAAGGCCGCAGGGAGCGGCCTTCCTTGTTTTGCTTACATCGTCGCCATAGCGACGAGCGGAGTGACGTCATGGACGTCAGCCGACGTCCTGACGTCAGACGCCTCCGATCCAGCCCTTAGCGCTGGCCGGAACTTTTTGTTCCGGCTACGCTGGGCTCAGGCGGCTGGGGGGATCCTCTTTCGCTGCTGCTCGCGGCGGATCGCCGCAGAGCGGCGGCGATCAGGCAGCACACGCGGCTGGCAAAGTGCCGGCTGCGTGTGCTGCTCTTTATTTGAAGAAAATCGGCCCAGCAGGGCCTGAGCGGCAGCCTCCGGCGGTAATGGACGAGCTGAGCTCGTCCATACCGCCCGGCTGGTTAAAAAGGAAGGCTGTATACAGCCTGCTTGTGTATGGATGTATTTTCTATGTTTTGGTGGCCATTTTGTTTGTTTATAAACAAACTTTTTAAAACTGTTTTTAACCACTTTTAATGCGGCTGGGAGCAGCAAAATTGTGACAGAGGGTAATAGGAGATGTCCCCTAACGCACTGGTATGTTTACTTTTGTGCGATTTTAACAATACAGATTCTCTTTAAGAAGCCCTGGATTGCGCAATACCATTTGGCTCACTATTCCTCCTTCTCAAGGGGCACAGCTATCTTGATCACTAAAGCTTTTCCAGGTAGCGTCACGGACGTCAGGGTGGATTCTAAAGGCAACTTTGTAGTTATTAAATGCTTAATAGAAGGTCGCCCAATAATAATTGCTTCCATATATGTGCCACCTCCCTTCAATATGTCAGTACTAACTGAAATGATGACCAAGATACATCCCCTTCTAGATGGCCCCTTAATCCTAACAGGCGACTTTAACGCAATCTTGGACCCCAATTTAGATAGATTGAAGCCTGGAGGGAGAACCTTCCCAGCGCTCTTGAGCTGGCTAGACACATACAATTTATGGGATATCTGGAGATGGAAGTTCCCCGATTCCAAATCCTTCTCCTGTTTCTCTGACTCCTACAAAACAATGTCCAGAATCGATATGTGTCTGGGATCCCTAGATACTATGCCCTTAGTAGACTCCATTACCTACCTATCAGACCACTCCCCACTATTGTGTAACCTGAGGCTTTCCACCTTGGCCTCCCAGACGCTCTGGAGGATGAATCCATGTTGGTTAGAGGATGAAGTTGTCCTTCAGGAATGTCAAAAAGGCATGGATGAATTTTGGCGTATCAATAAGCATTCAGTTAGGGAACACATATGTTGGGATGCAGGCAAGGCGGTTCTTAGAGGTCACTTCCGGGCTTCCCTCTCACGTATCAGGCGAAACGAAACCGATTCGCAAGAATACCACGAGAAGGCATCCAATGAAGCCCAAACCGCTCTAATTATTAACCCCTCTGATTCCAATTACACCAAATGGCAGTTAGCTCGCAGAAAACTTGAATTAATAACCTTACAAAGAACTAAACGTAGAGATATTATCCAGTCTCAGCGGTACTTTGAGTATGGGAATAAGTGCAGCAAGCTGCTAACATACCTATTAAAATCTACATCAGAATCCATGGCAATTCCCTGCATCAAAACCCCCATTGGTACGATTTGTACTACATCCCTTGATATTGCTAATACCGTCACAGAATTTTACACAGACCTATACTCTATTAAAACAAGTAACGCAGACAAAGAAATTGAGGGATTTCTGAGAGACCTGGATCTGCCAACCCTGTCGGAAGACGCAGTTAAAACTTTAGACGCCCCCATAACGGCTCAGGAAATAAGCATGACCATCTCCTCATTCAAACATAACAAAGCACCCGGCCCAGATGGTATACCCATTGAATGGTATGCGAAAAACAAGACTCTAATAGTCCCGCACTTACTATCACTATACCAACATATATTTGATACTGGTTCCCTTCCCGATACAATGTATGAAGCTCTTATCTCCCTAATTTTAAAACCTAATAAGGACCCTACTCTCTGTGATTCATATCGCCCGATATCACTCATTAATACAGATATTAAAATACTTACAAAAATTCTGGCCACCAGACTCAATGAGTGCATCACCTCCATTGTCCACCCGGATCAAACGGGTTTTATACCCGGCCGCTCCACCAAACTAAACATTAGACGCTTGTTTTCAAATCTACAATACCCACACTCAAACACTGGAACAAGAATAATCTTATCCCTTGACGATAACAAGGGTTTTGATTCTTTAGAATGGACATATGTAAGAGCAGCTCTGAAATCCTTTGGCTTTGGCCCCATCTTTCAAAAATGGTTCCAGATACTATATAACAAGCCCAAAGCCAAAATACGAATAAATTCCCTGATTTCCCCCCTTTTTTCTATTACAAGAGGCACAAGACAGGGATGCCCACTTTCTCCCCTTCTCTTTGCCCTAGCCATCGAGCCCCTCGCCCAAGCTATCCGTACCAATCCCACACTTAGAGGACTCAAGATACATGAAGTTGAGGAACACATATCCTTATACGCTGATGACATGTTGGTATACTTGGCAGATCCAGGCCCCTCTCTGGAAGCAACTCTAACATATATGAGGCTTTCTACAAGATCTCAGGGCTTTCCATTAATTGGTTCAAATCATACCTATTCCCTCTGGACATATTTGACCCCCAAAAAAATTCCAAATCTTCACAACTGCAGATTGTAGAGAAATTTAAATATTTAGGTATTTGGGTAACACAACAGATGGCATCCTTCCTTCAGGTAAATCTTGCTCCCACACTAGTGCAAGTGGAGGAGAGGCTACGAAAGTGGTCTTCTCTTCCCCTAAATTTGTGTGGCAGAGTATGTGTCATCAAAATGGTTATTGCTCCCAAGCTTTTATATATTATGCAAATGTCCCCAGTATGGATTCAACAATCCTTTTTTAAACGTATAAACTCCATGATACTTTCCTTCATTTGGTCAGGCTCTAAACCACGTATCTCATTAGCCACCCTTCAACTCCCAACAAGTTTCGATGGTATGGCTTTGCCCAATTTTTTTCTATACCACATGGCAGCTCAATTAATCCCTATACAAAGTTGGCTTAGTGATGATAGATCCAATTCCAGCCTAGCAACTGAGGCAGACATCGCAGGCTCATACGAATCCCTATGTGGGGCGGTCTACAGATATAAGCTGTCTGGTGGAAGCAAAGGAACAACCCTCATACAAAACACCATTAAAACCTATAAAAGAGCTCGGAGGTATCTCGGTGAACCATTAAGCCAAGTATCCCATAACTCTCCCCTATGGGGAAACCCCAACTTACCCGAACTTTAATCAATACCTGACATTACTTTTTGGCACATGCATAATATCAAATACGTATCTCAATTGTATGATAATGGGTCCTTTAAAGGGACTCCGAGCAGTGCAGAAACTATGGAAAGACGCACATCATTTTAAAGCTCTCTTTCTCCTCTTTCCAATGATATATAAACCACCACCCTACGCCTTTTAGTTTTTGCGGCCGCGATTTCGATCGCGAAAATAGAGAAAACTAAAAGGCGTAGGGCAACGATTTAGGTGTCGTCAGAAAGAGGAGAAAGAGAGCTTTAAAATGATATCCATCAAGCCATAGTTATATTGTATTACACAGGGCGACTTTTTGTCAAAGTCAGCAGCTGCATTCAGCATAATGGAGCTGCTGACACTGGGGAAAGTGTCGTCCTGTGTAATACAATATCGAAATCGCGGCCACGGCAATTTCAATCGCGAAAATAGCGAAAACTAAAAGGCGTAGGGTGGTGGTTTATATATCATTGGAAAGAGGAGAAAGAGAGCTTTAAAATGATATGCATCTTTCCATAGTTTCTGCACTGCTCGGAGTCCCTTTAAAGAATTTGCTACTCTTCATTTGGAATTCGGCTTGCCCAAGCACGCTCTTTTTCGTTATTTCCAACTGCGCCATGCAATTCGGGCTCAGATTGGACTAACGGTGGTTTCCCTAGACCCCTTAGGACTTGAGAAAATGCTACTCAGGAAGGACCACACAAAACAAATATCCACCATGTATAACTTTCTAAGCACCCATGGTAATACGGGGAGAATTCAGTCTTCCAGAGAACGCTGGCTAACACTTGACCCAAATTTAACGCAAGAAAAGTGGACAGAACACGCTGAGTCCTTTAATAAAGATATTATTGCCTCTCAGGATAAGCTCATAAACATTAAATGGTTTCATCAAATATATTTTACACCTTTACAATTAGCTAAAATGGGCCCATCTTACAATGACTCCTGTTTTAAATGTACAGCTCCCCATGCAGATTTTCTTCACTGTGTATGGAGTTGCCCTTTAGTGAACAATTATTGGAAATCTGTGATACATTTCCTACGAGACACCTTACAGCTACCGGTAGTTCTGGATTTACAATTATGCTTATTGGGAATTATAGGGGAAATACCCTGTAGCAAAAACCAATCAATTCTGATTAAAATCCTACTACACTATGCCAGGAAAGCCATTACCTTAAACTGGAAGCTGCCTCGAGCTCCATCTATAAGGGAATGGATTAAGCTAGTAAACTTAGCTCTCCCACTATACAAAATCACATACCAAACACGAAAACAATTAAAAAAATTTGATAAAATTTGGTATAGATAGGTTTATGCTTCAGAAACCACAATTCCTAACCTTGATATCAATGTCGCAGTCCAAGACCTACAATGGGTTTAAAGATACGAAGAATAATAACCTTGCAATGTGGTGGGTGTCCTGTATGAGTATCTCACTGTTACATGTACAAGATGGGTATATTGAATAGCAAGATTATTAACACCTTTGTTCTAATGTAATGAGATTTCATTGTATGTACTGGATCTACACAATCGCATTGTTTTGCTGGAATTATTCCTTTTTTTTTTGTTTATTTTATTCTTACTTCTGTCTTTTGTACTGCTTTTGGTAAGTTTAATAAAAATTCTCTATTAAAAAAAATAACAATATAACAATAGTGTAGTGATAGTGAAGGGATTAATCACTGAACATCTTTAGGTTTATCACTGTATACAGCACTTGCTAGGCCAGCAGCCCTGGAGCATGCCCCCCAGTGAGCATTCACAAGCAAGGGTGGCCTGGCCAGGGTTCCTTTCTGTGATTGGGTGCCAGGGCCCTCTGATTGGCTCAATGAGGTCAGGTGGGGCTGGTCAGGGTTCCCTTCTGTGATTGGTTGCTAGGGCTTCTGCTCAGAGCCCTCTGATTGGCTCAATGATGTCATCCCCTTAGTTACAGTATTCGGATCCGGATATCTGAGGATATCCGTGTATGCGACCAAATATCCGCAGATAGCTATCCGGATTTGTACAGAAATCCGGAATCCGAATCGGATAGCATAAAAAAGGTCGGATATCCGGGTTATCCGGATATCCGGAATCTGAATGAGCAGCCCTGCACAGGAGTAATGAACAAGGGAGCAAGATTGCCCAGAGCAACTGCAGCTCTGGGCCGCCTATCAGGCTAGATGCTAAGTGATACAATACACAACAGACGTAGTCGGTAACAGGCTTGAGTCATACACGTTAATTCAGATGTCAGTCGTATTGGAAGGATTAGGCAGATTCGTAGTCGAGAGGCAGGCAAAGGTCGGTACACAATACAATATACAATATTACAAATAATACAATACTGACTGACTAAAATACATATATATCGTGCTGATGCGCAATATATGAAATGTAGCTCTAAAATGACTCACTAGCTAAAGCACAAGTAATGACAATTAGCAAGACAGACAACAGACAGACAGACGGAATGCTCAGCCAATCTAGTCGCTGTTTCATCGACGGCAACATTCATACTGAGATAGACAAGACTAACAGGTAGGAGCGAAACTAATGGCAACCGCTGCTATAGTTCGTCCTCAAGAAATAGGCAAGAACAAGGCTAGAAGGAATACTACCAGTCACCAACGTGGTGCTGGCAGAAACCAAACTATCAGGATCAGAAGGAATTCACTGACCCCCGCAGGTCAGCAAATGTCCAGCAGACATGAAAATACAGAGAAAGGCATATACATTTTTACAATAACAACTTTCACAGCATAGACCCAACGACAACTCAGAGAGCTGAACGCTATGTCGGGCGGGGTCTGAAATGGGAGGCAGACTTTTCTGCTGGCATCAGCCAATGGATGCAGGTATGCAAATTCCCACACAGCTGACTGGCAATCATTCAATCCTGAACTGGCTTGATTACCATTTGCTAGCTGAAAGACTAACATAACAAATGCATGCAGTACTATGCAACAACATGCATGCAGGAAATCCAGGGCTATCTGGTTGCAGTTCAATTGCAGCAAACCATAGGAGGAATCCTGACAGCATCCTGAACTGCTCTGAACTGCAAAGTGATTGCAAATGACAATAAGACTCACTGCGAATGCGCAACCAAATGCAAGCAGACCAGTCAGAACTGCCCAGTTGCAGCTCCACTGCAAGCGAGAGAACATACTACAGGAGAGATCCTGACAGAATGTTTATCAAACACCCAGTAATAAAATGCAGACACAATGCAAGTCAATAAGGGCCCATTTCAGGACACCCGCGGTGCGATGCGCCTAGTGGAAACGGGCCCTAAACCTTTATTATTACTTTTTCCTGGTATGGAGTTATGGCTGTGACTGGGCTTTAGTTAATCCATTCAAAACAATGAATTTTCTGACTGCCAATTTGCACTGAATCTGACTGATCTTTTGTAGACTTGATATAATAGTGGCAATAGGATTTTAAAAAATGAAGAACAAAAAAAATAGCATTTTATTCCTTAATTTCCAATTTTTTACTTTTTTTTATAGCAAGCAAATTTATGCCCGTTTGGGCTCCTAACTATGGCATGGAAATCAGCTGTCATTAGACAGCTGAGTACACCAGCAACGGAGTGATGATAGCGGCAGGAGTGCACAGTGACGGGAGAATGAAATCTATGCCCTGGCATGGATGAGAGGCAAAAAACAGGGCATAGAATTCAATAAGCAGTGTCGGCAATACGTTTAACATTATTTAATGTTACCCTATTATAAGTCCGGCTGCTCACACTGACAATGTGTATTTTATATTTACAACTTAGGTCCACTTTTAACTTTAGGTCCCGTTTGAGAGCAATTCTGTATTGGCGACTGCTATATTTTTATCTCCACAGGGTGAGCCAGAGATTAGACACAGGTCAGTTTATACATTTAATACAACCCTTTTAACAACAATACATAAGAAATTCCCCACACCCCCAAAAAAGCAGCTTTTGCTAAAAGAAAAAAAAAAAACTGTAAAATGCCTGCTGCTCCAATTCATAGAAATTCATTTCCGTTTCATAAAAAGTCTACAGCCATGCGTCCCTACCAGAGACTTACATATATGTTGAAGGGGGACATGTCATCTGCTAAGAAATCAGTCACTCTCCCCCATATGCTACCTCTTTCCTCTGTATGTCAGTGTATATAAGCTGTGTTTTTCAGTTTTGGTCAGGAACCAGTCCGACGAAGGCTTTTTATAAGTTGAAAGCTCACTGTTTATCCATCTCTAAGTTAGCCAATAAATGGTATCATCCTGATTCAAAACGTCTTGCTTCCATATGCTACCTAAAGCGGTATTCATACAGTGGACAGCAGCAAGCCCCAAGTGTTTTACATGAGCAGTGGGGTGGGCCCCTACTGTGCATGTACATTGCACTTAGAGTGGGCAACAACCACCTTCTAGGCACCACATGCGGTAGTTTTCTACTGTGCAGTAACTCAACCACTGACAACTGTGGTTACAAATGCTGCCTTTCAGTTGCATTATAGAACAAACAGATGGCGCTTATTCCCTGGCAGATCACATAGTTCAGCCATCTATGGGAATTGGCACTAAAGGTCCAAGGATGAAATGGTTCAGACACAATTTAATGGGGCTGGGAGTGAGCAACAAGTACCGATGCAACAGGTATTTTTTGTTTTTCTTGGGGCAGAAATTAATTTTTACAAATAATTTTTTGCATACTTAATTTAAAATGATATTTTATTACATGCATATAAAAACAACTATGGAACAACATAGAAGAATGACCCAGCACCATCCAATTTGTATTTCTTCAAGCTCTTCTAATTCTCAAAAAATCATTATAGCAAACATTATAAACATAGCATATCACAAACATTATAAACATATCACAGGGACGTTTCGAAAGGTGAGCCCTCTCTTACTCCAGCATGCATAGCCATTGACACATACTGTAGATAGAGATGGCTCGAACGTCCGATTTTCGGTTCGCGAACCGGCGAACTTCGCAAACCGCAATAGACTTCTATGGGCAGGCGAACTTTCAAAACTACAAACACTTTTTCTGGCCACAAAAGTAATGGAAAAGATGTTTCAAGGGGTCTAACACCTGGAGGGGGGCATGGCGGAGTGGGATACACGCCAAAAGTCCCCGAGAAAATTCCAGATTTGACGCAGAGCAGAGTTATAATCCCTAAAGGGTAGAAATCACATTGCATTCCTAAATTGGAGGCCTAAAGTGCTTGAAAACATCTTGGGCTTGATTCATTAAAGCGTGCTAAGTGTTAAAGCTAAGTGCCAGTGAAAAGCCACTTAGCACGTGCAAACTGGCTTTGCATGCGCTAATATGCATGTAAGAGTATGCGCGCGTAAAGTTTAGTGCTGTGCATGTAAAGTTTTGTGTGCACCGCTTCGCGTGCAAAATCAGCTGCTTTGCGTGCTAAGTAGCGTGATAAGCATACTTTGCATGCGAAGGCTGATTTCGCACGCTAAAATAGCACGCGATCAGTAACAGCTTTGCAGTGCAAACTACTTAGCACCCTAGTGTTGTAGTGTAGTAAAGGGCTCAATACAGTGATTAATTAAGTATATAAACAGTATGATATGCAATAAACAGCAATATAGGACCACTTTTCATATAACTCATACATACAAGTATTGTACAGTAGTGCACTCACATTTAATAAAAGATAATGCGCATATAAATCGTCCATAGGACATCCTCACCGCCGCTGCTCCGAGATCAGCTTCTCCAACACCGCGCCTGTACAATTCTTTTATCTATTAAGCGGTATCACGCTATGGTTGCCTATACTTTGAGTTTTTAAGGAAGCTGCATCATATACAGGAGAAATAAGGCTGAAGACTGCATAGATACAAAGTGTGTGAAGCTGGTCTGTTGCAAGGTCAGCAAATGCATCTGGTGAGCATGTAAGCTTTTACTCTTGCACACTAAGGAGAGTTATTACACAGTGTGAGCACGGTGACTGTTTCACTGGTGAAGGGAAGGAGTGTCATCAGTAAGAAACAGGATTACGCTATGTGTATCTCTCTGTTTGTTTTGAGCAAATGCTCAAATTGATGAAGTGCTAAGGATCCTGAGGATTCATTTTGATATCGAGCTATTACTGCTGATCGTAACCAATCAGCAATAGGATCTGGTGAGCGGATTTTACACTATTTCCCTGTCTGGATAAGTGTCAAGGCAGTGGACTTTTTATGCTGGACTGTACGAGTTATATGAAAAGTGGTCCTATATTGCTGTTTATTGCATATCATACTGTTTATACACTTAATTAATCACTGATAGGTGTGGAGCGCTTTACTACACTACAACACTTACTGATACAGGGCGTTGCTACCCCTCCCACAGTTTAGCGAACCATCTACAGTGTAATACTTTTCTCAGTTAATACTAGAATTATATTCTAGGGCAGCGCACATACCATACACATTTTTTCCTTTATACTTAGCACCCTAGTTTGAACGTGCAAAGCTTTTAGGCGTGCTAACTGTGTTAGCACGCTTTAGTGAATCAAGCCCCTTGTGTGCGTATACATGGATCAGGTAGTGTAAGTAGTGTACTGCTTCACACTGACAGACCAAACTCACTGTGTAACGCACCGCAAGCAAATGGCCGTGCTGGTGCGCACGTTGGCGAGTGCAGGTGATGGCGGCTTTCCAGCCCATATGGTCGGGCTGAGGTAGCTCAATGACAGAACAACAGTGAATATCCAGCTGATTTAATTTGGTCTGTCAACAATGAAGCAACAACCTTATTATTTTGGATGTGCCCCCCAATACACTCATATAGGTCATTGCTTCATTGTGATACGCAAGCCCCTTCACCGCAGCAAGGTAACGATCACGAAGGGGAATTGCCACATGTACATGCCTTTTGTTTTGTTGTTGCAGCCAGATAAATTAGGCAGGCATGTACACGCACCAGAAAAATTATTTTATAGCTTCTTTTTGTTAGCGGCTTTAAAAATTCAGGAATCCACCTGGAGTCCTGGACCCTGTTGGTGGTGGCAGAGAAGACAGTCAAGCAGCCTGCAGGCAGGGATGCTGTGTGGGGACTGACTTAGTCTTCGGACAGGCAGTAGCCCTCCGGGATCCATGCCTCATTCATTTTGATAAAGGTGAGGTACTGAACACCTTTTTGACCTAGGCAATTTCTCTTCTCACTGACAATGCCTCCAGCTGTGCTGAAAGTCCTTTCTGACAGGACGCTTGAGGCAGGGCAAGCCAGAAGTTGGATGGCAAGTTGTGACAGCTCTGGCCACAGGTCAAGCCTGCGCACCCAGTAGTCCAGGGGTCCGGAGTGGGAGCCTGAGAAACGGCCACCACACATCCAAGGAAGGACCCAATGTACTGTATAAGTAATGTACCTGCTGGTGAGCTAACAGTTCCGCTAAGCCATTTGTCAGACGCTGGGCAAGGGGGTGACTGGCAGATATTGGCTTCTTCCGCTCAAATATTTCCTTAATGGACACCTGGCTGCTGTGGGCAGAGGAGCAGGAACCACTGGTATAATACAGTTTGCAGTCACACAGATGCAGTGAAAGGTATGCACTTACTGGTATATAAAACAGTGTGCAGTCACGCAGATGCAGTGAAATGTATGGGAATCAGGGTTCGATTCTGGTCCGGAGTGGGAGCCTGAGAAATGTCTACCACCACACATCCAAGGAAGGCAGCAGGCACAGCACGCAAGTCCCGACTCAGGGAGGTAGTGACAAACAATAACAATACAGGAGGACTCTTTTGAGGCCCTGCTGTATAATGATGATACGAATACACTTGAAATCCTTTGCCATCTATTCAAGTGAAAGGTATGCACTGCCTGCCTGGTATAATACAATTTGCAGTCACAGATGCAGTGAAAGGTATGCACTGACTGGACTAATACAGTGTGCAGTCACAAAGATGCAGTGAAAGGTATAAACTGACTGCTGGTATAATACAATGTGCAGTCACACAGATGCAGTGAAAGGTATACACTGACTGCTGGTATAATACAATGTGCAGTTACACAGATGCAGTGAAAGGAATGCACTGACTGGTATACTAATACAATGTGCTGTCACACAGGTGCAGTGGAAAGGTATGCAGTGACTGCTGGTGGTATGATACAAAGTGCAATCACACAGGTGCAGTGAAAGGTATGCACTGACTGCTGGTATAGTACAATGTGCAGTCATACAGGTGCAGGGAAAGGTATGCACTGACTGCTGGTATAATACAATGTGCAGTGCTGCAATCACACAGGTGCAGGGAAAGGTATGCACTGACTGCTGGTATAATACAATGTGCAGTACTGCAGTCACACAGGTGCAGTAAAAAGGTATGCCCTGACTGCTGGTATAATACAATGTGCAGTCACACAGGTGCAGTGAAAGGTATGCACTGACTGCTGTTATATTACAATGTGCAGTCACACAGGTGCAGTGAAAGGTATGCACTGACTGCTGCTATAATATAATGTGCAATCACACAGGTGCAGTAGAAATGTATGCAGTGACTGCTGGTGGTATGATACAATGTGCAGTCACACAGGTGCAGTGAAAGGTATGCACTGACTGTTGGTATAATACAATGTGCAGTCACACAGGTGCAGTGAAAGGTATGCACTGACTGCTAGTATAATACAATGTGCAGTCACACAGGTGCAGTGAAAGGTATGCACTGACTGCTGGTATAATACAATGTGCAGTCACACAGGTGCAGTGAAAGATATGCAGTGACTGCTGGTATAATACAATGTGCAGTACTGCAGTCACACAAATGCAGTGAAAAGTATGCAGTGACTGCTGGTATAATACAACGTGCAGTCACACAGGTGCAGTGAAAGGTATGCACTGACTGCTGGTATAAAACAATGTGCAGTCACACAGGTGCAGTGAAAGGTATGCACTGACTGCTGCTATAATACAATGTGCAGTCACACAGGTGCACTAAAAAGGTATGCAGTGACTGCTGGTGGTATGATGCAATGTGACTGCTGGTGGTATGATACAATGTTCAGTCACACAGGTGCACTGGAAAGGTATGCAGTGACTGCTGGTGGTATGATACAATGTGACACAGATGCAGTATAAGGTATGCACTGAACATGCTGGGCCTGGCACAGTATAGCAATTAGCAAGGGCCAGCTGCGACAGACAGGGCTGTATATGCAATGTCAGTGGGCCACACACAAAAAAAAACACATCACAAGAACCTTAGCTCTTAAAAGAGCGGTTTTGGTGGTGCTTTTTAGCAACAAATATCAGCAAGGTGCTAGCTAAGAAAAGCCTAACTTAGCTTTCCCTATCTCTGCAGCAACCTCTCTCCCTTCTCTCACTAAAACAGCAGCAGGCAGAGTGAAAAATGGCCGACGCTGCTGCTATATGGGGGGGGGGGGGCGATGCTGCTGCTATATGGGGGGGCTCCATTAGGGTGTGCAGCCTGATTGGCTGCCATGTGTCTGCTGACTGTGATGTAGAGGGTCAAAGTTTAGCCCACTACTGTAGTATAGGGGGTGGGTCGAACGCGCTAAAGGTTCGTGGCTCGACGCGAACGTGAATCCGCGTTGTTTGCATGAATAAGTTTGTGTGTGAACCGTTCGGGCCATCTCGAACTGTAGATGACACTGTGATTCGAGTTATACTCCCTGGTCTATACAGGTAACCAATCAAAAGACAACAGCGCTGTGCCGACCAGTCAAGCATTGTGCAGCAATGAATAGGCATGTTGAATACCTTAGCACATCCCCTTACTGGTTGGGTGCTTCTTGAACATTTTGTTGCTTTTATAGAAAAAACTATGGCTGAACTGAGCTTTACATTAATTATGTTCACATAGGTATCTCAAGAATTAGTAATACAACCTTTCTTTAATTGATTTTTCTCCATATCATAAGGGATTCATATTTCATATAATATGTGTTCTCACATCATAAATATCATTCAGTGAGAGAAAAATATCTCACACATAGCTTGTATAGCATGGCTGGACAATCACAATTTGACAGAAACTAGAACATTTTGCAAACGAAAAAAAAAATCTGAGCTGAAGTGTGTTTTCCACAGGAAATTAATTTGTACCAGGCCTTCTGAGTATCTCCCTCCATCAAACATGACCTATAAGACGTATCTCCTCTAATTTCCCCCCTTCCCCTTCCCAGTCTGCTCAGCTTCCCTTACTAACCATAATCCAAAGGAATAGTATATCTGTTTAATAGAAGCAGCATTGTGTCTTAGAGGCAAATCCAAATTCCATATTTATTGAGCGATTAATGTTTTATAGGCATTTTATTAAACATTTATATGATCTGGTCTCTACCCTTAGCAGAGCCCTAAAAGTTCATTGTGAATATTAATATTTTTTTTCCCATCCCAGTTTGCTTCAGTGACATGTCTTAGAATCTTTATGGACGTGAACCTAGTATACTGGCAAACCGTCTCTGTATAATTAGAGATGGCCCGAACGGTTCGCCAGCGAACGGGAACGGTTAGCGATCGCGGAGAACTGCGAACTTTACCGGAAGCTCGATTCTACCCCATAGTGCATCATGAGGGTCAACTTTGACCCTCTACATCACAGTCAGCAGGCACGCACATTGTAGCCAATCAGGCTACACTCCCTCCCGGAGCCCCACCCCTCTTTATTAGTGTTGGGCGAACATCTAGATGTTCGGGTTCGGGCCGAACAGGCCGAACATGGCCGCGATGTTCGGGTGTACGACCCGAACTCCGAACATAATGGAAGTCAATGGGGACCCGAACTTTTGTGCTTTGTAAAGCCTCCTTACATGCTACATACCCCAAATTTACAGGGTATGTGCACCTTGGGAGTGGGTACAAGAGGAAAAAATGTACGTCACCATCACTACCATTGAAATAGCCCCAATAAACAGGTTTTTGTGACCCTAGGCTATGACCTCTTCGGCCTAGGGGCCCGAAACTCACCAGTCATGATCCCCCTAAGGGTCCCTACAATGCTAGAAAATTTGGTACTGCTGAGCCATTGCCCTTTGAAAAGATGTGAGATTTTGGAAAGTGAAATAGGGAGCCAATGAAATCCTATGGGGGATTTTACCAATTTTGGACCCCTGTAACTCTGATTTGCAGAGATGTAGGGACCCCATCTTTGGAATCCAAGTCTAACAATATGTCTTCTACCTGCATGAGACATTTCGTGAGATTCAGACTTTGCTAACGGCCATTGCTGCGATTTATGTACGTCACCATCACTACCATTGAAATAGCCCCAATAAACAGGTTTTTGTGACCCTAGGCTATGACCTCTTCGGCCTAGGGGCCCGAAACTCACCAGTCATGTTCCCCCTAAGGGTCCCTACAATGCTAGAAAATTTGGTACTGCTGAGCCATTGCCCTTTGAAAAGATGTGAGATTTTGGAAAGTGAAATAGGGAGCCAATGAAATCCTATAGGGGATTTTACCAATTTTGGACCCCTGTAACTCTGGTTTGCAGAGATGTAGGGACCCCATCTTTGGAATCCAAGTCTAACAATATGTCTTCTACCTGCATGAGACATTTCGTGAGATTCAGACTTTGCTAACGGCCATTGCTGCGATTTATGTACGTCACCATCACTACCATTGAAATAGCCCCAATAAACAGGTTTTTGTGACCCTAGGCTATGACCTCTTCGGCCTAGGGGCCCGAAACTCACCAGTCATGTTCCCCCTAAGGGTCCCTACAATGCTAGAAAATTTGCCACTGCTGAGTAATTGCCCTTTGAAAAGATGTGAGATTTTGGAACTGTAAATAGGAGGCCCAATGAAAGCCTATGGGGGATTTTACCAAATTTGGAGCCCTGTAACTCTGGTTTGCAGAGATGTAGGGAACCCATCTTTGGAGCCCAAGTCTAACAATATGTCTTCTACCTGCATGAGACATTTCGTGAGATTCAGACGTTGCTAACGGCCATTGCTGCGATTTATGTACGTCAGACTCGCCACCATTGAAATTGCCCAATAAACAGGTTTTGTGACCCTAGGCTATGACCTCTTCGGCCTAGGACTGCATTGAACGCGACCCACGCATTGTGCGCATTCTGGACAACACCAATTACTGGGTTTATACCCTTCTGGATCCACGGTACAAACACAATGTTCCAAAACTGCTTGAAGAAAGAGCCAGACAGGTCAAAATGGAAGAATACCAGCAGGCCCTTGTGGAGACTTTAGAGAGGAGATTGACATCCTCCCCCTCCTCTAGCCAGTTGTACGCCGACAGACTGACTTCCGCAAACCCAGGACGACCAGGAGGGCAGCAAACAACACAAGCCGCAGCTAGTGCCCAAAAGGGAATGGTATCGGCAGTGTCCTTGGAGTGGGAAAATTTTCTGACACCCATGCAGCAGCACACAGAACAGCAAGCGTGCAGATCCACCTCCAACACCGATCGCCTGGAGAAGATGGTCAAGGACTACATGTCAGATGGCGTAGCTGTGTTGAACAATCCATCTGCACCCTTCAACTATTGGGTATCGAAGCTAGACACCTGGCACAAACTGGCAATGTACGCAATAGAGGTGCTGGCTTGCCCGGCAGCCAGCGTTATGTCGGAACGCTGTTTCAGTGCTGCCGGAGGCATCGTCACAGATCGGCGGCGTATCCGCCTCTCCACAGAAAATGCAGACCGTCTGACTCAAATTAAAATGAATCAATCCTGGATTGGAAACGACTACGCAACACTCCCGGACCCCAACCAAGTAACATGAACAATGAACATCTGTGATGGGTTAGCGTTTCCGGTCCCTGTTTATTGAACCTCTCATCTGTATTACATTTATGACTGCATGGCGACAAAATGCAAATTGCTATCCGCACGCTTCTTGTCCTCATGCAAGGCCTGGGTTGTTGTGTCTCAAAGCGTGGCCTTCTCCTCCTGCGCCACCCTCCTCTTGTTCCATCACGTGTGCTGCTGCTGGGTTAGCGTTACCGGTCCCTTTTCCTGGAACCTCTTATATGTATTACATTTATGACTGCATGCCGACAAAAAGCATGTTACCTGTGCAAAGAAAACAGACATTTCCCGCATTTAAAAGACAGTTTTCCCTTTGAAACTTTAAAATCGATTTTCTCAAAAACTATAAGCTCTTTTTGCTAAATTTTTTTTCCTCTTGTACCCACTCCCAAGGTGCACATACCCTGTAAATTTGGGGTATGTAGCATGTAAGGAGGCTTTACAAAGCACGAAAGTTCGGGTCCCCATTGACTTCCATTATGTTCGGAGTTCGGCCATGTTCGGCCCGAACCCGAACATCTAGATGTTCGCCCAACACTACACGTGACCCGTTCGGCCAATCACAGCGCTAGCCGAACGTTCGGGTAACGTTCGGCCATGCGCTCTTAGTTCGGCCATATGGCCGAACAGTTTGGCCGAACACCATCAGGTGTTCGGCCGAACCCGAACATCACCCGAACAGGGTGATGTTCTGCAGAACCCGAACAGTGGCGAACACTGTTCGCCCAACACTACTCTTTATAAAAGGCAGGCAGTGTCAGGCTTTTCACTCACTCGTGTGCCTGCAGTAATTAGAGAAGGGAGAGCTGCTGCAGAGAGAGCTATAGGGAAAGCTTAGTTAGGCTCTTGTAAGCTTGTTAGCTTGCTCCTTGCTGATACTTATTGCTAAAAAAGGACCCCGCAACAGCTCTTTTGAGAGCTAATCTTGTTCTTGTGATCTATTTTTTTGTGTGTGTGTGTGTCCCACAGACACTTGTGTTGCATAGACAGCCTTGGTAATTCCTACTGTGCCAGGCCCAGCACATTTAGTGACTACCTGTGTGTGTGACAGGTGCACATTGTAATACCCATCACCGCATATACCTACCTGTTGTTCACTTTAGTGCACCCACCTACCAACGTGAGCGCACGCAGTGTCACTGTGCCTGTCCAGTACCAGTCTGTGTGTGACAGGTGCACATTGTAATACCCATCACTGCATATACCTACCTGTTGTTCAGTGCACCCACCTAACTACGTGAGCACACGCAGTGTTACTGTGCCTGTCCAGTACCAGTCTGTGTGTGACAGGTGCACATTGTAATACCCATCACTGCATATACCTACCTGTTGTTCAGTGCACCCACCTACCTACGTGAGCGCACGCAGTGTCACTGTGCCTGTCCGGTACCTGTCTGTGTGTGACAGGTGCACATTTGTAATACCAGTCATTGCATAATTGTTCACAGCACCTGTGTGACCGCACGCTGTGTAATATACCACTCTGAGCATACCTGTTAACTGCACCTGTGTGACAGCTGCACATTGTATTGTAATACCAGTCACTGCATACCTTTCACTGCACCTGTGTGACTGCACATTGTATTAGTCAAGTCAGTGCATACCTTTCACTTCATCCCCCCTGATATGGACAAAACAGGTAGAGACAGAGGCAGGGGCAGACCCAGAGGCAGGCCACCCAGCAGGTCTGTTTGAGGTCATGCTGATATAATTTCGTGCAGCCCTGGACCAAAGTACAGTGCTCAGAAGAAGGCACGTCCCATCAACTCCCAAGATTGTCAGGACGTGGTTGACTATTTAACACAGAACACCTCATCTTCCACAGCCACCAGCACCACTACAAGCACCACATTCGCTGCATTTGACACTTTGCAGGAGTTATTTGGTGGGGAAATCACTGATGCACAGCCATTATTGTTACAACAAGATGAAGGCGCTAAGCAAGTTACACCATCTCATATGTCTGAGTTAGGCAACACTATGGACATAACGTGTGAGTAGGAGGATTATGAAGTACCTGCTGTTGGTGCAGTTTATGAGGTGTCTGAGGCAAGCAAAGCTGGGGAAGATGATTATGATGATACAGATGCCACGTGGGATCCTAAGAGACAAGATAACCAAGGGGACAGTTCAGAGGGGGAGCCAGAGAGGAGTAGGACGAGACAAGCTGCTGAAAGAAGCAGGGGGAGCTCATCTTCAGAAACAGCTGGTGGCAGTGTCCGGCGCCATGTATCACTGCCTATGGACAGCCAGCCACCATAGTGCCCACACCCCAGGGGGGCTCAGCGGTTTGGAAAATTTTTAGTGTGTCTGCTGTAGATCAGAGAAATGCCATCTGTTCTCCCTGCCTCCAAAAATTGAGCCGTGGAAAGGCCAACACCCACGTAGGGACAACTGCCTTATGAAGGCACATACAGAAAAGGCACAAACTGCAATGGGAAGAGCACCTGAGGAAAAGCAGCACACAAAAGAAAAGCCACCCTCCTTCTCCAGTTCCTCCTTCAGGTGCATCATCTTCAGCCGCTTTCTCCCTTGCACCTTCAGAATCACAGCCACCTTCCTCCACTCCGCCTCTCACCTTGGGCGGTTCCTGCTCCTCTGCCCACAGCAGCAGCCAGGTGTCCGTGAGGGAAATCTTTGAGCGGAAGAAGCCAATGTCTGCCATTCACCCCCTTGCCCGGCGTTTGACAGCTGGCTTGGAGGAACTGTTAGCTCGCCAGCTGTTACCATACCAGCTGGTAGACTCCAAGGCCTTCCGTAAATTTGTGGCCATTGGGAAAACCGCAGTGGAAGATACCAGGCCGCAATTATTTCTCAAAAAAGGCAATACCCAAACTGCACCATGAAGTTGAGAGGCAAGTGGTGTCATCTCTGGCATACAGTGTTGGGTCAAGGGTCCATCTGACCACAGATGCCTGGTCTGCCAAGCACGGTCAGGGCAGGTACATCACTTACACAGCCCATTGGGTCAACCTGTTGACCGCTGGCAAGCAGGGAGTACGTGGTTGTGCAGCGGAACTTGTGACACCTCCACGGCTTGCAGGCAGGCCTGCTGCCACCTCCTCTCCTCCTGCTACATCCTCTTCGCTGTCGTCCTCCTCCTTGGCTGAGTGGCAGTTCAACTCTACTGGTGCTGTGATCTCCTCTCCAGCTACACAGCCCCAGCTCCCCAGGGCCTATGCTGCATGCCAGGTAAAACGGTGTCACGCCATATTAGACATGTCTTGCCTCAAAGCGGAGATTCAAACTGGAGCAGCTCTCCTGGCTGCTCTTAACAAACAGTGGCTGACCCAACTGGACATCGGCAATGTAGTGTGTGACAACGGCAGCAATCTAATTTCAGCTTTGAATTTGGGAAAGTTGACACAGGTTCCCTGCATGGCACATGTGCTGAATCTCATCATTCAGAGATTTGTGTCTAAGTACCTAGGCTTACAGGACGTCCTGAAGCAGGCCAGGAAGTTGTGTGGGCATTTCAGGTGCTCTTACATGGCCATGGCACGCTTTGCGGAAATTCAGCAGAGAAACAACTTGCCGGTGAGTCACTTGATTTGTGATTGCCCGACTCGCTGGAATTCGACTCTAGTCATGTTTGACCACCTGCTACAACAGGAGAAAGCCGTCACCCAGTATCTCTACAACTACAGTAGAAGGACACATTCTGGGGAGATGGGGATGTTCTGGCCCAAGAACGGGACACTCATGCAAAATGCCTGCAGGCTCATGCCCGTTTGAGGAGGTGACAAACATGGTGAGTCGCAGTGAAGGCGCCATCAGCGACTTGATCCCCTATGCTTTTTTCCTGGAGCATGCCGTACGTAGAGTGGTGGATCAAGCGGTGGAGGAGCATGAACAGGAACAGGAGGAAGAGTTGTGGTATTAATTCTCATCAGAACCAGATGTTTCCTCAACACCTGCAGCACAGAGGGAGGAGGAGGAGGAAGAGTTGTTGGGGAAGATGAGTCAGACTCAGATGATGAGGAAGGTGTTTTTTTTTTTTGGAGGAGGAGGAGGCGGCAGAAGAACAACAGCAGCAGGCGTCACAGGGGGCTTGTGCTGCTCAACGTTCCCGTGGTATTGTTCGTGGCTGGGGGGAGGAAGAGAACTTACCTGACGTCACTTAGGAAGAGCAAGAGGAGAGGGAAAGTACGTCTGGATCCAAAATTGTACAGATGGCGTCTTTCATGCTGTCCAGCCTGTTGAGGGACCCACGTATAAAAAACTCAAGGGGAATGAACTGTACTGGGTGGCCACGCTACTAGACCCTGTGTATAGGCACAAAGTGACAGAGATGTTACCAACTCACCTGAAGGCAGAAAGGATGCAGCACATGCAGAGCAAGCTGGCAACTATGCTTTACAGTGCTTTTAAGGGTGATGTCACAGCACAATGCAATAAAGGTACCACTGCCAGTAATCCTCCTCCCATGTCCACGCAGGCAAGGACAGGATGCTCCAGTGATCTCATGATGATGTCGGACATGCGGACATTCTTTAGTCCAAAGCCTCGCCTTAGCCCTTCCAGATCCACCCTCCACCAACACCTGGACCGGCAGGTAGCTGACTACCTGGCCTTAAGTATGGATGTAGACACTGTGAGCAGCGATGAACCCTTGGACTACTGGGTGCGCAGGCTTGACCTGTGGCCAGAGCTGTCACAATTTGCAATCCAACTTCTGTCTTGACCTGCCTCAAGCGTCCTGTCAGAAAGGACCTTCAGCGCAGCTGGAGGCATTGTCAGTGAGAAGAGAAGTCGCCTAAGTCACAAAAGTGTTCAGTACCTCACCTTTATCAAAATGAATGAGGCAGGGATCCCGGAGGGCTACTGCCCGCCAGAAGACTTAGGGCTTGATTCACAAAAGATTCACGCCTTGATTACTCTGGTGAAGGTTTCCTTTTAAAGAGCAAGCAGTTGTCACAGTTTTATGCTATGTATGTGTTCTCTTTTTTTTGCATGTGGATGTGATTGTCCTGGAACAAAGTCAGAGTGATAGTCTACTGCTCCCACGAGTGAAATCCTGTGGAGATTATTTATGACTACAGAACTATGAGACTTTAACCCTTTGTGTCCTTGAGACAAATGTGCGCGTTTTAATTTGAGGTTTTTATACATGTCTGCACATTGACAGTTGTAAACGCGAACCACGGAGTGCTGTTTTTTCCTAAGCGCATATTTTGTGAATTTTATTGCATAATATTGTGTGTGTTTATATGCTGCTATGGATTTGTTTGATAGTAACAGAAGCAGAACTATAGATTTAGATGAAATTTTTAAAGTAACAACCCCCATATCTGTAGATAGAGAGAGTGATTTTAGATCTTTGCACACTATTCTAAATAGAGAACAGCAAACGTGGTGGGACATAGCCACGTTAAAGAAATACCACAAGGAGGGGATAATACCTAACCGTATAAGGTGGGATTTGATGCCAAATGATGGGGAGGATTCGGAAGAAATTAATAAAGAATGGGAGGAATATTTTGATGGATGTGGGTTGGGATTAGCTGAATTATTGATTAACCTCCTGAGCGGTATGGACGAGCTCAGCTCGTCCATCACCGCCGGAGGCTGCCGCTCAGGCCCTGCTGGGCCGATTTTTATCAAATAAAGTGCAGCACACGCAGCCGGCACTTTGCCAGCCGCGTGTGCTGCCTGATCGCCGCCGCTCTGCGGCGATTCGCCGCGAGCAGCGGCGAAAGAGGGCCCCCCTAGCCGCCTGAGCCCTGCGCAGCCGGAACAAAAAGTTCCGGCCAGCGCTAAGGGCTGGATCGGAGGCGGCTGACGTCAGGACGTCGGCTGACGTCCATGACGTCACTCCGCTCGTCGCCATGGCGACGATCTAAGCAAAACAAGGAAGGCCGCTCATTGTTTATTATGGGCGCCGGAGGCGATCGGAAGAGCGCCTCCGGAGCGCCCTCTAGTGGGCTTTCATGCAGCCAACTTTCAGTTGGCTGCATGAAATAGTTTTTTTTTAATTAAAAAAAAAACCCTCCCGCAGCCTCCCTGGCGATCTCAATAGAACGCCGAGGAGGTTAAGAGAAAAAACGGATGACTAGAGAGATTAGGCGGGGAAATTGAGCAAATGAAATTAAAATTAGAACCGCATAAGAATTCAGAACAATATGGCCTGAGGAGTGAAAAAATTCAGGAACAACTGGCCGTATCGGAGAAGAAACTTATTTTAGATAAACAGAAAAAAATTGCGAGGGATTTTGATGCCCATAAATGTAAAATAGCATACAAATGACAACCAATAGTGGAGAAACGGTTAAAGGAGAAAAGGGAGAAGGAGTCTAATAACCAGGTGAGTACTGATCAGTCTACCCCTGTAGTCCCTCAGGCCCCACCACAAAATCCAAGGGGTGATTATGTACCATAACCATCTGGATCAGGTGAGTATAGAAAAGGGAATAACCAGAATCCCATAAATATATATTGGTAAAACGCCCCCACATTGGAATAATGTGAGAAGAAATGACCATTATCAATGTCACCTACCTTTACAAACTTATAATAATTTTCAACCACTTTCAGATAGGGAATATGAACATAGAAGATACGAACAGGCTCATTTTTTTAGTGCCCCGCCCCAAACTTTGGAGGGAGGAATGGAGGGAAGGAATACACGGGGGATCATTATCCAAGTCCAAGGAAAAGGGAGCAGAAGGGGATGCAGAGCCAGGAGGAGGGAACAAAAAAAGAAAGCAGTGGTAGGGGCAGGTATTTTTAACCTAAGTGGGACTGAATTAAGCAGGAAGGAATTAAAACTACTTGACCTTGGTTTAAAATTTGCACCAAAACAAAATGTTAACACATTTAATACGCTTATAGATGTGCATAAATATGCTCGTAAACTGAATATTAAAAAATATTTTTTACAGAAGGAAGGCCCCAATAACAGGGTTAACGATGTGGGTGCATTATCTAAGTTTAGAACTGCATCCACTTTTAACCCTCAGGATATGTCAAATCGAAATACGGTTGGAATCTTTAAAGACCGAGTATTGGCGGATCTTAGAAAGATTAAACCCCAACATATTGAAAATTATTGATGATGAATAGTTAACAGAGAAAAACCTTGTAGTTAGGTCGGCTGATAAGGGGGTGGAACTGTTGTGTTAACCAAGGATCAGCATTTTAAGGAATTATATAAATTGGTGTATGATCGTAATACTTATGAAAAATTGCCTAGTAACCCTACTGTTATGAATAAGAGAGAATTGTCCCTACTGCTGGATGAGGGTATGATGGCTGGTCTCATGGGTAAGCGTGAATGTGATTTTTTGGTCCCTTCAGCCCCCAGAGTACCAGTCACCTACCAATTACCTAAGATTCAGAAGTCTATGAAACACCCCCCCATCCTGGATGACCGATCTTGAATGGTGTGGGGTCAATAATTTATAGACTTGGCCAATATGTGGACCACTTTCTCCAGCCTTTGGTATCCAGGTTGCCTAGAGTTTCGAAAGATACAGTGTTTTCAGTTGCAGTCTGATCTGGGCTAATCTACACTAGGAAGCTGTGAATGGCTGTTCCCCCCCTCGTACTTTTAATCCTACCTCTGGAGGCTTATGGGGCAGGCGCGGTGAGTGCGGGCACATAGGGGGGTGTCCTGGCACTGGTGCTGGTCTGAGGTGGACGGTCAGCTGCATTACTAATTGGCGAAAGGGAACATGTTCCCTTATAGCCAATTAGTCCACCCCCCTCCCATGAACGATCGCTGCAGTAGTCAACTGCAGCGATCCTTCATCTGTCCCCTTCCATGCATAAATAGTTTAAAAAATCCTCCAGCAAGCAGCCTCACTCACCTTACCTCTTTCTTGCGACTATCCTGAAGCCCAAGCCTCCGATCCCTCCCCTGCTATGCAGAATATCCGGGTCCCGGCTTGATGATGTCATCAAGCCGGGACCGGATATTCGGCATAGCGGGGCTGACTGCAGAGCGGGGATCGGAGGCTTGGGCTTCAATACAGTTGCAGGAATGAAGTAAGGTGAGTGAGGCTGCTTGCTGGAGGATTTTTTTAACTATTTATGCACGGAGGGGGACAGATGAAGGATCGCTGCAGTTGACTACTGCAGCGATCGTTGGCAAATGCAGGGGACACATCAGGCTATACTTGAGGGGCTTATATTGGGGACATATCTGACTATCCTGGGAGGGGGGGGAGGCTGATACTGGGGATGCATCTGGCTATCTATTCTGGGGGACAAAATTCTAGTGGCATGGTTTTTATGATAGTAGCACTTTTTTATTTTTAAGCTGGAACCGATAAAAACTGAGAACTCATGCATATTTAATTTTTCCCATTAAAATGAATAGAAAACAACTATTTTCTTAGTACAAAATACCCCCAATGAAAGCCTAGTTTGTCTTGGTATATAAAAATGGTATATAGATCATTTAAGTGTAATGAGTAGGGATAAAGTTATTGCTGATTAACTAGGGTCATGGCTTAAACATCAAAACGGCTCTGGTCCATAAGGGGGAAACAAGGTCTGGATGAAGTGGTTAAAGAGCGATCAGTTGTCGCAGTTTTACGCTATGTGTGTGTTCTCTTTTTATTGCATGTGGATGAGATTGTCCTGGAACAAAGTCAGAGTGATAGTCTACTGCTCCCACAAGTGAAATACTGCGGAGATTATTTGTGACTAAAGAACTGTGAGACTTTAACCCTTTGTGTCCTTGAGACAAATGTGCACGTTTTAATTTGAGTTTTTTATACATATCTGCACATTGACAGTTGTAAACGTAAACCACAGAGTGCTGTTTTTTCCTAAGCACATATTTTGTGAATTTTAATACCCATTAAAATGCATTTAGAATAAAGTAATTTTTAGCATAATGTACCACCCAAAGAAAGCCTAATTGGTGGTAAAAAAACAAGATATAGTTCAGTTTGTTGTGATAAGTAGTGATTACCGTAAGTTATTGGCAAATGAAAGGGGGGAGTGCTGGAAGGTGAAAATTGCTCTGGTCCTTGACCATTTGGGAACCGGCCACCTAACCCCCCTTAAGGACCAGGCATTTTTGCATGGTGGGGGGCACGCATTTGGGGGGGCAGGCAGCCGAATCCCCAGTTTTGCGTGCTGGGCTGTGTGTCCCCAGGTGGCCAGGTGGCCCCCTGTGTGCAGCAGCCTTCATTCACCTTCCAAGCTACAGCGATGAGCCACAGTGGACCCCTCTGTTCCGGCCAGCATCTCTGCTCCTACTGCCGCTCAGTTCTGGGTCGCGGCTTGAAGACTTCATCAAGCCAGGACCCGGTGCTGATATCAGAGGGAGCAGAGATGCCGGCAAGAGTGGTGGGGAGCGCCGATCGCCACGGAAACGGCAGGGAGGTGAGTGGATCCTCTTCTTTCCTCCTACTGCCGCAGAAGTTACTGGTGATCACTATGATCCGCCGGCAATCGTAGTGATCACGTGATCAGCAGCGATATGCAATGGTTGCTGAACACTGAGGGGAGAGGCCAGCTGTCATATGACAACTTAATTTCCCCGCTCAAATGCGCATGATCATGTCGTGGAGCAGTAACGGCGGGTGATCTTACGCCACATCAGTCTAGAACAGCCACAAGTGCGGCGTAGGATCGAATTGAGGAGGTCCAGAAAAGGTTAATGGACACATCCGAGGACTGCAAAAATAAACACATCCACTTACCTGGGGCTTCCTCCATCCCCTGCCAGCAGTCCTGTGCCCACGCTGCAGCTCCACTCCACGCTGGTGGTCCAGGGTCCCCTCTGGCACAAGACGGCGACTGCACCTGCGTGAGCGGCTCTCAGATTCACAGTGACATCATCCAGACTGTACTGCGCAGGCGCAGTAGTTCTGCGCCTGCGCAACACAGCCCGGATGAGTTCAGTGCGTCTCAGTGAGCCGCACAGTGAAATGCAGGAAGATTCAGGAAGATGCCGACCTGGCAAGGTTGGCCTCTGCACCGGAGGGGACTGGAAGCCAACGGAGCTGCGACGGGGGCATAGGTTGGTTTCCAGGGGCTAGAGGAAGCCCAAGATAAGTGGATTTCTTTTTTCCCCGGACCTTCCCTTTAAGGGGAAAAAATCCTCAGTGGTCAACTAGTTAATTTAGTTGCCCGTCTCTGTACCCGTTCTAGAAGGTCGAGCAAGCATTTACAATTTCAGCTTTAGCTCAGTCTTCCACAATCATGTTTAGCCGCATGATCTTGTAAAAGTCCTATATTCTATACCTCTTTTCTTTTAAAGTTTATATATTTGTAAAACTTTTCCAGATTTGACTTTATATCTCTAGCCACTTTTTTCTGCTTCCAGTTTTGCACGTCTGATTACTTTTTTGCAATTTTTGTTACATTCCCTATAATTCCTTAGTGCACTAAAGGTATTCCTTTTACACTTAGTCATGTCTAAAACATTGTTATTTATCTATACTGGCCCTTTTTAATAAATCAGGAAATTTTTATTTCCATAAGGTATGTACATTACAAAATGCCTGTAGAGACCACAATTTTCCCCATCATGATTCCCATTCCCATTTTCCCATCATGATTACTTTTTTGGGTCAACATTTTTTGGCAAACATAAAAAACCACTCTACACTACAAATTTGATTTTTTTTTTCTTTTTCTTTTCTTTTTTTTTTTTTTGCAAACAGCTGGCTAAACTTTAAAGGGATACTGTAGGGGGGTCGGGGGAAAATGAGTTGAAGTTACCCAGGGCTTCTAATGGTACCCCGCAGGCATCCTGTGCCTGCGCAGCCACTCCCCGATGCTCTTGCCTTGCCTGTGGTTCACTTCTGGAATTTCAGACTTTAAAGTCTGAAAACCACCGCGCCTGCGTTGCCGTGTCCTCGCTTCCCCTGATGTCACCAGGAGCGCACGGCGCAGGCACAAACCATACTGGGCCTGCGCAGTACGCTCCTGGTGCCATCAGCGGTAGTGAGGACATGTCAACCCAGGCGCAGTGGTTTTCAGACTTTAAAGTCTGAAATTCCAGAATTGGACCAGAGGCAGGGCCAGAGCATTGGGGAGTGGCTGCGCAGGCACAGAATGCCTGCGGGGGACCATTAGAAGCCCCGGGTAACTTCAACTCATTTTACCCCGACCCCCCTACAGTATCCCTTTAAATATTAATCTAAACATACCATATGATGTTTGTTTGCACTGTGAGTACTGATAGATGAGGCAACACCTTCTCGCATGACACATTACGGGAAAAAGGGTGGCAGTCCAGGTTACACCCTCTTTAGTAAAGCACTTAACAGGTTAAAAGGGCATTATGATGATACAGCACCCTGCCTCCAGCAGGGTAAGTGGAGAGAAGAGTCCAAAAACAATGGTCATATGGCCAGTGCCACGTGCTCTATAATCAAGATGAAGGCATTTAAAAGTTTCAAATTGAAAATACATTTAACCTATTTTTCAGACCATAACACACACTTTCTCTACCCCAAAAGTGGGTGGAAAAAGTCAGTGCCTCTTATGGACCGAATGTGTGCCAGGTGGCTCCCCACACACACAAGCTCTTACCAATCCAGCAACGTGATCCAAGTCCTCCACCTGTCTATCATCTCCAGTGGTGCTTGAATCATCCAAGGCTACATCCTTCCTGGTTACTGCGTGACCAGGTGCCTGTGCCACTCTATGTCGGGGAAGTGTCCAATTTGGGGATGTGAGTGGCAACCAGAGGACAGGCAGCAGCTGCCACCAAAGCAGACAGCGAGATGGAAGTTCCAGAAGACATAGGGCTTGATTCACAAAAGCGTGCTAAGTGTTAACACACCAGTGAAAAGCTGCTTATCACATGCAAACTGTCTTTTCGTGCATAAAGTTTTGCGCGCGTAAAGTTTTATGCGCACTACTTCACATGCAAAATCAGCCGCTTTGCATGCTAAGTAGTGTGATAAGCATACTTTGCACGCGAAGCAGCTGGTTTTGCATGCGAAGTAGTGCGCATAAAACCTTACGCGCGCAAACTTTTACACGCGGACTCATAGCCGGCCTTTGATATGAGCGACCGGAGCGGTCGCTCAGGGCGCTGGCTTCCAAAGGGGGCGCCGCACCTATAGCTGGCTAACTATACTGAGGGAGTGCATCTACTCCTGGCTACCTATACTGAAGGCACCAACACCTAGCTACCTATACTGGAGGCACCTAAGCCAGGCTACCTATGGGGGGAGACCTACAATTGACTTTCTATACTGGGGGAACCCTATGCTTAGCTACCTATATTGAGGGAACCTTACACATGAGATCCTATACTGGGGGCACCTATACCTGGCTACTTACCTATACCGAGTCTGATGGCTTTTTTTGGGGGGGGGGGGCGCGCTGGGGCAATAACGTGTGCTGCTAATTGTCGGTGCTGTGCTATCATTCCAAATTGAGGGGGCTAACTGTCCCACTGATTGTTTTTAATAATATTCCTGAAAGGTTCTAGCCTTAATTTTTTAAGTTTATTCTGGATAATGCACTCTTTACATCCATTTTGTGGTTAATAATATTTTTTTTTCTATTATACATATGTGATGCGACATGGAGATCTGAGCATTTGGCATGATGTGTCACGACTTCAGAAAGGTTGGGAACCACTGTCCTAGGAGTTAACTCAGGAGAGAAGTGTGTGTGTGTATGTGTGTGTGTGTGTGCGCGCGCGCGCGCGTGTGTGTACGCACGAAGCAGATGAAGGGGGGGGGGGGCACAAAAATCAGATTTCGCTCAAGGCGCTGTGAAACCAAAGGCCGGCCCTTCGCGCGGTAAAATAGCAGAACAGTAACAGCTTTGCCGTGCAAACTACTTAGCACCCTAGTTTGCATGTGCAAAGCTTTTAGGCGTGCTAACTGTGTTAGCACCCTTTAGTGAATCAAGCCCATAAAGTTTAACCTGTTGGGGGATTCTCAAAGTATCTTTTATTCTTTTCAAAGTACTCAAAACAGATGCTGGCTGACTTGCCTATATGTTTGCACACTATAGTTTAACTGTGCCACTGCCATCCAGGGAAAGAGAAAATAAAATACATTTTTACAATCCACCTAAGGAGTTGGACGAGTTCAAAAGCTTATAGAGCTCTCAGATAATACTAGTAACAGCTACATAGGAAAAACAAATTATAGTGGAGTTTATTCTGAAAGGATGTACATTTTATATATATACAATACATGTTTTTAATTTTTTTAGATACTGGTATTTAAAGGAATACTATTGATTCACCTTTTTTTTTCAATTGACACAGGAATTGTTTGGGAAGTGCTGCTAAGTACTGGTGTATACATTTTAGTAGCAACTTCTTTGTTTACTGTTAGCAAAATACATTCAAAGTTTACTGACGCCAAAACTGACGGCTGACTAAGCCATGAGGAGAGGGGAAATTCCCCTCACACTTGATCAGTTAACTCTATGGGCTCGATTCACCAAGCGGTGCAAAGTGTTAGCACCGTGGTGAAAAGGCCCTTATCACGCCTAAAGTCACTTTAGGCATGATAAGTAGAAACTCGCGCGAAGTTGCCGTAAGTGCGCGTGCAACACCCGACGCTTCGCGCGAAGCTCCCATTAAGCCCTATGGGACTTTGCGCGCGCGAACGCGCTTGCGCGGTAACTACGCGCGAAGAGCAGGAAAAATCGGTGATAACTCAGTGGTGAAAAGGTCATCACGCCTAAAGTCTTTTAGGCGTGATAACTGGGTTATCACCGCTTTGTGAATCGAGCCCCATGTGTAGCTCTGTGTGTGACAGAGAGAGACAGGACACAGGAGCTGCAGCTGTTGGGAGCTCTGTTTCTGACTGAAGTGTCTGAAGAGAGCAGAGGAAATGTAACTAAATGCCACAACTTTTTCATACTGTTTTTGCTTTCAGAGTTTGATATGTTTGATATTTGCTTTCTGTAGTCTGATATGCAACTCTGGCTGTGCATTGAAGCAGACACCCCTTCTGCAATTGATTTGTCCCAATATAGCAAAATCCTACCCTCAATAAATTACAGCTTTTGCCTCTGATATTTAACATGAAAAGTAGGAAAATGTTTACACAGCTACTTAGACATTATTTGCACACTGTCATTTTAGAACACTTGGGTATCGACAGTATTCCTTTAATTCATTTATTATCTTGCAGAAGAGTGTGTGGTGGGACCAGTCCTACATTATGGGAAATTTCCTGGTCCTCATTGGTGCATGGCACGGATTGATATGGCCAGTGGCGTAGCTAGGGTGTTTGACACCTGGTGCGGATAATTTACCGACACCCCCCCAAAAAAAAGCGAAGCACGCAGCAGCAAAAAAAATGGGTGTGGACATGACATCACATGGGTGGGGGTAACTGTAATGTAACAGTGAGGCAGTGGGCTAATATAGGTAGCCAGAATAGTTGCCCCCAGCATAGGTTAGATAGGTAGGTGCCCCCAGTATAGGTTAGTTAGGTAGGTGCCTCCAATATAGGTAGCCAGTATAGTTGCCACCTGTATATGCTAGCTAGGTAGGTAGGTGCCCCCAATACAGGTTAGATAGGTAGGTGCCCCAGTATAGATTACATAGGTAGCTGCCCCCAGTATAGGTTAGATAGGTAGGTGCCTCCAGTATAGGTTAGATATGTAGCTGCCCCCCAGTATAGGTTAGATTAGGTAGGTGCCCCCCAGCAAAGGTTAGATAGGTAGCTGCCCCCCATTATAGGTTAGATAGGTAGCTGTCCACCAGTATAGATTAGGTAGGTGCCCCCAGTATAGGTTAGATAGGTAGCTGCCCCCCATTATAGGTTAGATTAGGTAGGTGCCCCCAATATAGGTTAGATGGGTAGCTGCCCCCAGTATAGATTAGGTAGGTGCCCCCCAGTATAGGTTAGATTAGGTAGGTTCCCCCAGTATAGGTTAGATTATGTAGGTGCCCCCCAGTATAGGTTAGATTAGGTAGGTGCCCCCCCCCCCAGCGTAGGTTAGATTAGGTAGGTGCCCTCCAGTATAGGTTAGATTAGGTAGCTGCCCCCCAGCGTAGGTTAGATGGGTAGCTGCCCCCAGTATAGATTAGGTAGGTGCCCCCCAGTATAGGTTAGTTTAGGTAGGTGCCCCCAGTATAGGTTAGATAGGTAGCTGTCCCCCACTATAGATTAGGTAGCTGCCCCCCCCCAGTATTAGGTAGGTAGGTGCCCCCCCCCATAATGGAGGGGGGAGCCGCGGGGAGGGCAGCCCGACCTCTCCCTCCATGCTCCCCCCCTTTCCAGTGCAGAGTGAGCACGGAGCCGCAGGGTAGCGCTGTAGTAAACTACTCACCTCCCTGGTTCCAATCGCTGCACTCGCCGCCGGTCTCCTCTCTCTGCATAGATGCGGATACATACGCTGCTTCCGGAAGCAGCGTGTGTATCAGCATCTATGCAAAGAGGGGAAGAGAGGTCGGGCTGCCCTCCCGCGGCTCCCCCCTCCATTAAGGCGCACCCCCTCTAGGGCGGCAGGGGTCACCCCACCTGGTGCGGGTCGCACCCCCCGCACCCCCCTCACGACGCTACTGACACGCTGCTTCTGGAAGCAGCGTGTGTATCAGCATCTATGCAAAGAGGGGAAGACTGGCGGCGAGTGCAGCGATTGGAACCAGGGAGGTGAGTAGTTTACTACAGCGCTTCCCTGCGGCTCCGTGCTCACTCTGCACTGGGAGGGGGGAGCATGGAGGGCGGCCCAGGGAGAGGGAGGGAGAGGTCGGGCTGCCCTCCCGCGGCTCCCCCCTCCATTAAAGCGCACCCCCTCTAGGGCGGCAGGGGTCACCCCACCTGGTGCGGGTCGCACCCCCCGCACCGCCCTCACGACGCTACTGACACGCTGCTTCCGGAAGCAGCGTGCGTATCAGCATCTATGCAAAGAGGGGAAGACCGGCGGTGAGTGCAGCGATTGGAACCATGGAGGTGAGTAGTTTACTACACCGCTTCCCTGCGGCTCTGTGCTCACTCTGCACTGGGAGGGGGGAGCATGGAGGGCGGCCCAGGGAGAGGGAGGGAGAGGTCGGGCTGCCCTTCCCGCAGCTCCCCCATTAAAGCACACCCCCTCTAGGGCGGCAGGGGTCACCCCACCTGGTGCGGGTCGCACCCCCTTCACGACGCTACTGGATATGGCTCTATGGGATAGGGCTTGTACCAGTACTAAGGGAATAAGGACATTTTAGCGCCTGGGACTAATGGACTATTTTGGTGCCCCATAGGTGCTAATGCAAAATATTGGCTATTGGGTGCCAAAAAATAATTTTGGGTGCCCAATAAATAGTGGGTGCTGGGCCCGTCCAATTTTTGTTTTGAGAATTAGTGTTTTGATTAATATTGTTTTGAAATTCATTTTGAGAATTATAATATTGTAAATTAGCGTTTTGAACTTTATTATCTTAGAAATGTATCACTTTTCTTGTATTAATATTATTTGCAGCGTAGAAATGGGGTTTTAGGGTTAGGCATCAGGAATGGAGTTTTAGGGTTAGGTACCACCAGGAGGGGTTTAGGGTCAGGCATTGTTACTGGAGGGTTCTGTGCGAGAGTAGGGTTAGGTTTAGTTGTAGTAAACAACAACAACAACAACAACAAATAACATTTGTAAAGCGCTTTTCTTCTATGGGACTCAAAGCGCATAAGCATGGCTCCAACCATCGTGGTACAGAGGAAGAATTTTAGAAGTCTGGAAATGCCAGGCTAAACAGGTGGCTTTTCAGTCTGGATTTGAATAGCTCCAGGGATGGTGCTGTCTTTACTGGGTGTGGGAGGGAGTTCCAAAGAGTAGGGGCAGCATGACAGAAGGCTCTATCTCCATATTTTTTGAGGTGCACTCTGGGAGTGACCAAGTTTATAGAACTTGCTGATCTGAGGTTGTGAGAGATGTGGTGCAGCTTCAGCAAGTCCTTCATGTATCCAGGGCCCAGATTGTGAAGGGATTTGAATGTCAGCAGTCCAGTCTTGAAGAGTATTCTCCATTCTACTGGTAGCCAGTGCAGTGAGCGAAGGATCGGTGTAATGTGACAGTGGCGAGGCTGGTTTGTTAGCAATCTGGCAGCAGCATTCTGCACTAATTGCAGGCGACGCAGGTCCTATTTGGGGAGGCCAGCATAAAGGGCATTGCAGTAGTCCAGCCGTGATGTGATGAAGGCATGGACTAAGGTTGGAAGATCCTCTGGGGGAATCAGATGTTTAATCTTTGCAATGTTCTTCAGATGAAAGTAGGAAGATTTAACTACAGATTAAATTTGGTTTCTGAAACTCAATTACCCATCAATTAGTACACCAAGGCTGCGCACAAGGTTGGAGCTGTTTATGTCTGAGTTCCCAATCCTGATTGGTGTTGCTTTAGGATAGAGCTGTTTTGATGGCGAGTGCTGGCTTTGGACAAACAGGACCTCAGTTTTGTCAGCATTCAGTTTCAACCAGTTATCATTCATCCATGCCTGTAGCTCAGCTAAGCAAGAGTTTATTTTTGGGGTAGGGTCTGTTCCACCAGGCTTGAAGGACAGGTATAGCTGTGTGTCATCGGCGTAGCAGTGGTACGTCAGGCCATGACGTAGGATAAGTGTACCAAGTGGCAACATGTAGATTGCAAACAGCAGAGTGGATAGGATTGATCCTTGTGGCACTCCGAATTGTAGAGGTGCAGGTTTGGACATTATAGGACCTAGGGATACTCTCTGTGTTCTGTCAGTCAGGAATGATCTGAACCACTGGAGGACTGATCCACTGATGCCACAGTACTCCTGCAGTCTGTTAAGCAGGATTTCGTGGTCAACTGTATCAAAAGCCGCTGAGAGATCCAACAGGATTAGGATGGAGCATTCCCCTCTGTCCCTTGCCATGAGCAGGTCGTTGCAGACTTGGATGAGGGCTGTTTCACAGCTGTGGTGTTTCTTAAAAAGACTCTGGAGCGAGAATAAATCTCGCTTCAGAGCATATGTGCCCCTGCTAAACCGCCGCTACAGCGCCGCTAAACGGGGGTCCTTTCACCCCCCAACCCCCCCACTGCAACACTTGGTTGCAGACTTGGTCACTCCTGGAGGCAGGGCTAACGGCTGCAGCCCTGCCTCCAGTCGCGTCTATCAGCGGCGCATCGCCTCCTCTCCCCCGCCCCTCTCAGTGAAGGAAGACTGAGAGGGGCGGGAGAGAGGCAGAGATACGCGCTGATAGACGCGCGTGGGGCAGGGCTGCGGCGGTTAGCCCTGCCCCAACCAGGAAGCGCTCCCCCGCTGCACCGAGGGGATTTGGGGGATCAGGGACCCCCGTTTAGCGGCGCGATAGCGGGGGTTTAGCAGGGGCACACATGCCCCTGCTAACTATGAGGTCTGAAGCGAGATTTATTCTCGCTTCAGACTCTCTTTAAAGCCAGACTGTAGAGGGTCCAGGATGTTGTTTACTGACAGCCTGGTTTCAAGTTGCAGATAGACAGCCTTTTCAATAACTTTACCTAAGAAGTGGAGCTTGGAGACAGGTTTGTAGCTGCTCATAGCATCTGGATCCATGGAAGGTTATTAAAAATATCGGTAATATTTACTAATGGTTTACTTTGCTTATTACGACTGTAAATATATTTTTGTTTTCATTGTTATAGATGATATTTTGCTATTTTTGTACCGTTATTTGAACATATTTATTATTCTATCTAATATAAAGATGAAGAAACAATAAAAATGTTGGTATAGGCAATATCTTGAAATTTCGGCAATACCTTGTGCCCTTTTTTTTTCCTAGTTTCCTTATTTGATGTATGTACTATTAAGGAATACAAAGGCAGCTCATGGTGGCCCAGAACCACAAGCAAAGTGTAAATGGTTAAAAGAGACCAAAAAGCCCCCTATTAAAAAGCAATGCTAAATGTAATTTTGCCGTCTTAAAACAAAAGGTATTTGCGATATGGTAATTCAGCTTTAAGGGAGGAACTGTGGTTTTTACAGGATGCATTTTTCCTGTGTGAATATGCAAATCATCTCTTTATTACCTTGAAATGTATTAGCTATAGGCTATTCCTTAGTACTGGTCCAAGCCTGATCCCATAGAGTCATATCATTCCATGCCATGCACTGATTAGGATCAGCAAGTCTGAAATAGGCTGTATGAGCAGCTTGGTGGCTTAGTGGATAGCATTCTTGCCTTACGGTGCTGGGTCCCTGGTTCAAATCCCAGCAAGGTCTACATTTGCATGGAGGTTGTATGATCTTCCCATGTCTGCGGGGAATTCCTCCAGGCACTCAGGGTTCCTCCCACATCCCAAAATCATACATTTATTGGCTTCCCCCTAAAATTTGCCCTAGACTACAATAGACATATGATTATGGTAGAGATTGTCCTTCGAGGGACAGTTAGTGACAAGAATATATATATAATTTGTAAAGATGTTGGCGCTAAATAATTAATAATAATAATAAAAGTATGGGTGTTGGATTGATGCGGCTCTGTAAAATTTTCTAGTTGTAGGCTCATTATACACCAGTGGTTCTGGTTGTGCAGCCTTACAGTGGCGTAGCAATAGTGGATGCAGAGTTTGCAACCGCAACGGGGCCCACTAGGGGCCCTCTCTCAACTGCAGTATTTTTCCTCTGCTCTGCTTATACTTCTCATACTGTGAATGTTCTTGCCAGGTTTTTTTGCACCAAATGAATTGTTATCTATAGACTGCGGGGGGGGGGGGGGGGGGGTGGGGGGATGTAAAACTTGCACTGGGGCCCAAAGCTCCTTAGCTACGACATTGCAGCCTTGCTTTCAGAGGCATAAAGAGATGATTTCCATATTCAGCAGTGATGCATCCTGGGAAACTACAGCTACTCACTCACAGCTGAATTATCTCAAATACCTTGTTTTAAGAAGGCACAATTACATTTAGCATTGCTTTTTAATAGAGGGCTTTTTGATCTTGTTAGCTCTTTATACTTTCCTAGTGGTTCTGGCTTATCTAATGTATGGGATGTCAGTTGCATAGTGAATTTTTAATTAGTCTACCTTTAGAAATTAGACAGAAAAGTACAGTTCACATACCTGGGAACCTGTAATCAGGAGGTAAAAATACCACAGCTGAATACCACAGGTTCTATAGGTTCAGGTTCTATATGTTTGAGATGGCTTGACAAAAAGAAAGATTACTTGTTTTATCCTCTGTTTCTTAAATCTTAAAGTTTCTGTATTAGAGCACTGTAGTTCGGGAAAGGGTAGATTAAAGGTGGGGGAAGGTTTGCTCTCTGAATCCTTCTTAATGAAATAATTTGTTAGAGCAAGGCGAGGAGTGACTGGCAGTAAATGGGGTTTCCTCCCCAAGGGAGCAGTAAGAGCTCCTAGCAGACCAAGCTCACATTTCGTCCATGCCCTGGGAGCATTTAATGTTTTGCTCTGTGTTTGTTTTTAACACAGATCTTTCAATCTGGCTCTTGTTAATTCCTGTGCACTGTAGTCACCCATGTCACATTTTGGAAGGGGGTTAGGTTCATTTTTTTTTACTTGCCACAGCAGTTTTCTTTAGTTTCTCTTCAAGTGTACCCTTTTTATTTACAGTTCTAAACTACTCATAGTTGGGGGATAAGTTTTTATATTCACATTACAACGTATCACAAAATGTAATGTTTCTCACACACTTTCTTGGCAGCCGTTCATTGTACAAATGCAGTGTACTAACCACTGTGAACTCTGTGACCACGCTCTCATTAGTAACTCAAATCTTCTGCAGTCCAAGTGTAATACTTCACCTAAATCCATCTAAATGTATTGTTAAAATCGATGTACTTTATTGTTGCTTTACCTTCCTTAACTTAGCCAGGAAAGGCATGAATACTGAAAAACAAAACTAAAATGTATTTATTTAATCTGTTGTTTAATCATTTTTTTTCTATCAAAATTCCATCTCCTTTGTTCCTTTTCTGTCTCTAAGCTCCTGAAGTACATTACACATTTGGCAGGACACTGCAAATAACTGTTGCCAGACAGAAAAAGAAAAAAAAGGAAGAAGAGTTAGTTTATTTCCAAATACATATGTAGTGGGAAGGGGAGGATGTGAACCAAGAAAAGAAGTGAACCACATTTTTACTAGGAAGAGAAAGCATAAACAGTTTTGACATTTGTAACAGTAGTGTCTTCTTCATTTTTACAAATGATTATGCATTTTCACCCATGCTAACTGGATGAACTGTGGATTTTTTAAAACATATTTTACTGAGTCTAGATAAGCAGTACATAAGTGGACCACTTGCACATATAGATGCGACAACAATGAGAAAGTATAAGTGCATAATAAAGATACTGTACATAGCCTTTCCTATACAAATCTGCTTAACTTGCTCAGGGCAGTTTTTAGGCTAAGTTGTTCACAGGAGGAGTTCGTAAAAATTGCACCCCCTGTAGGCTCATGAATGCTATTTGTGATGCCGTATTTTGCAGTACGAGTTAGCCAAAGGTGGCCCCCAGTATTATGTAGCCACTCCACCCCAAGTATAGCTAGCCAGGTATAGGTGCCCCCAGTATAGCTAGCCAGGTATAGGTTCCCCCAGTGTAAGTAACCAGGTATAGATGCCTCTAATATTCAGTGGGGTGCAAAAGTTTGGGCAACCTTGTTAATCGTAATGATTTTCCTGCACAAATCGTTGGTTGTTACAGTAAAAAATATCAGTTAAATATACCATATGGAAGACACACAGTGATATTTGAGAAGTGAAATATAGTTTATTGGAGTTACAGAGTGTGCGCAATAATTGTTTGAGTAAAATTAGGCAGGTGTATACATTTTATTGATTCTAAAACCTTTAGAACTAATTCATGGAACTCAAATTGGCTTGGTAAGCTCAGTGACCCCTGATCTACATACACAGGTGAATACAATTTTGAGAAAGATTATTTAAGGGGGTCAATTGTAAGTTTCCATCCTCTTTTAATTTTCTCTGAAGAGGAGCAACATGGGGGTCTCAAAACAACTCTCAAATTACCCAAAGACAAAGATTGTTCACCATCATGGTTTAGGGGATGGACACAGAAAGCTTTCTCAGAGATTTCAGCTGTCTGTTTCCACAGTTATGGAACATATTGAAGAAATGGAAGACCACAGGCTCAGTTCAAGTTAAGACTCAAACTGGCAGACCAAGAAAAATCTTGGATAGACAGAATCGACGAATGGTAAGAACAGTCAGAGTCAACACAAAGAGTCAGCACCAAAGACCTACAACAGCATCTTGCTGCAGATGGAGTTACTGTGCATCGTACAACCATTTAACAAGACAAGACACTGCTCAAAATCCACTAAGGCATTCATGCAGAGGAACAAGTACAAGTTCTGGAATAGCCATCTCAGTCCCCACACCTGAATATAATTGAACATCTGTGGTGTGAGTTAAAGAGAGCTGTCTATTCCACGGAAGCCATCAAACCTGAATGAAGTATACATGTTTTGTAAAGAGGAATGGTCCAAAATACATTCAACCAGGATCCAGACTCTCATTGGAACCTACAGGAAGTGTTTAGTGGCTGACATTTCTGCAAAAGGAGGATCTACTAAATATTGATTTCAATTATTCTTTGTGGTGACCAAATGTATGCACCTGCCTAATTTTGTTTAAACAATTATTGCACACTTTCTGTAAATTCAATAAACTGAATTTCACTTCTCAAATTTCACTGTGGGTATCTCCTATATGATATATTTAACTGACATTTTTTATCATAACAACCAACGATTTATACATGAAAATTATGACGATTAACAAGGTTGCCCAAACTTTCGCATCCCACTGTAAGTACCTATGTATAGGTATCTCCAGTATAGGTAGCCAGGTACAGTACAGTACAGGAACTCCATGCAATAGAGCTCCACATGCCGCCGGACTTCTCTATCTCCAGTGCCGCTCACTCTATTTTTGCTAATCAGGAAGTAGAGTGAACAGCACTGGGGACAGAGCAGCCCGGCAGAACCCGAAGATCTATTGCATGGAGACCGGAGACCAGAAGTGGTGAGTTGTCAGTGTAACAGGCACCTGCTACTTTGCAAAAGCTCTTCAGTAGAGGAGGCACAGAAGAGGGGCCGGAGGTGAGGGAGGGAGTAATCAGCCCCTCTCCATGTTGCTCTGTCACAGTTTGCCTGCTGCTCCCCCTCTTGTACTGCGCCCTACTCCTGCAATGTGCCCCGGGCGGACACCCACCTTGCCCTCCTCTACAGACAGGACAGAACCTGCTAGCAAACAGGAACTAGCTTATATAAATAGCTAGTAAGGAAGCGCAGTGCTAGAAAAGTTAATATTTATTGTATAAAATTTATGGCATAATGACAACCTTCAGATCAATCAATAAAAACAGTCAATGAAAACCAATCAAAATTGTGGACAGAACAAGATAGCCTATAAATACCTACATGCATGCACTCCCGTTTTGCAGGGATACTGGCAGGAATGGGTTTCCGAGTAGTGAACTACTCAGACTCTAATTGTAATGAAGTTTAATTATTACACGTGTGACCGCAGGATACGGGGGGTTAAGTTACCCAGAAGTCCGTGGATCCTAGGCGCCTCATTGCTCTCCTATGGGACGCATTCCACCACAGAACTCACTACCGCACTTCCTCCTTCCGCTGGAAGGAGGAAATACGGTAGTGAGTGGTGGAACGTGTCCTATAGGTTGCGTATCAAAGCAATGAGACAAATATGATCTATGGACTTCTAGGTAACTTGACCCTTCTCCCCCCCCCCATATCCTGCAGTCACACGTGTAGTAATTAAACTTCATTACAATTTTGAATCCAAATAGTTCACTACTCGGAAACCCATCCCTGGATACTGGTACCATGACAATATCTTTATATCTTTGGGCCCTTTCAGTGTAAAATTGCACAATTCTACAACTACCATCTGCAGAAAACTTGTGCACCTTAAGCCAACCCATCAGAGGCGTAGCTAGGGTTTTCAGCGCCCGGGGACAAAGACTATTAATGCGCCCCCTAAGGTGAAGGGTCGTGACCAAATGTGGGCGTGGTTATGGGTGCTCCACATTTGGTCACGCCCCTTCAAATGTACATGGAGGTTAGCAGGCTCACGCTCACCCACCCTCCCTCAGTATGTACCTTCCAGCATGTTCCAAGACAAACTCAGCAATCATGAGCCCCCCCCATCAAGACAAATTCCGCAATCATGAGTAAACATGAGGCCCCCAACATGACCAACTCAGCAATCATGAGGCCCCCAACAAGACAAATTTAGCAATCCTGAGGCCCCCAACAAGACAAATTCAGCAATCATGAGGCCCCTAACAAGACAAATTCAGTAACCATGAGGCCCCCAACAAGACAAATTCAGCAGTCATGAGGCACATAAATAGACAGCATTTCACATAAATAGGCAGAATGCCTCCTTAATATGGTAGACACCTCTCACCTGGCAGCAGTTCCCCAAAATACACTCAATCTGACAGCAGTGCTTCCCCAAAAATAGGTAGCCCCAGGTCTATAGGTGTCCCCAGAATAGGTGGCCAGCAGTATAGATGTCCCCAGAACAGGTAGCCAGGGGTAGAGATGTCCACAGAACAGGTAGCCAGGGGTATATGTGCCCAGTATATGTAGGCAGGGGTATGTGTCCCCAGTATATGTAGCCAGAGGTATATGTTCCCAGTATATGTAGCCAGGGGTATATATGCCCAGTATATGTAGCCAGGGGTATATATGCCCAGTATATGTAGCCAGGGGTATATGTACCCAGTATATGTAGTTAGGGGTATATGTGCCCAGTATATGTAGGCAGGGGTATATGTGCCCAGAGTAGGTAGCCAGGGGTATGTGCCCAGAGTAGGTAGCCAGGGGAATATGTGCCCAGAGTAGGTAGCCAGGGGTATATGTGCCCTGAGTAGGTAGCCAGGGGTATATGTGCCCAGAGTAGGTAGCCAGGGGTATATGCCCAGTATATGTAGGCAGGGGTATATGTGCCCAGAGTAGGTAGCCAGGGGTATATGTGCCCAGAGTAGGTAGCCAGGGGTATATGCCCAGTATATGTAGGCAGGGGTATATGTGCCCTGAGTAGGTAGCCAGGGGTATATGTGCCCAGAGTAGGTTGCCAGGGGTATAAGCCCAGTATATGTAGGCAGGGGTATATGTGCCCAGAGTAGGTAGCCAGGGGTATATGTGCCCAGAGTAGGTAGCCAGGGGTATATGTGCCCAGAGTAGGTAGCCAGGGGTATATGTGTCCAGAGTAGGAAGCCAGGGGTATATGCCCAGTATATGTAGGCAGGGGTATATGTGCCCAGAGTAGGTAGCCAGGGGTATATGTGCCCAGAGTAGGTAGCCAGGGGTATATATGCCCAGAGTAGGTAGCCAGGTGTATATGTGCCCAGAGTAGGTAGCCAGGGGTATATGTGCCCAGAGTAGGTAACCAGGGGTATATGTGCCCAGAGTAGGTAGCCAGGGATATATGTCCAGTATATGTAGGCAGGGGTATATGTGCCCAGAGTAGGTAGCCAGGGGTATATGTGCCTAGAGTAGGTAGCCAGGGGTATATATGCCCAGAGTAGGTAGCCAGGGGTATATGTGCCCAGAGTAGGTAGCCAGGGGTATATGTGCCCAGAGTAGGTAGCCAGGGGTATATGTGCCCAGAGTAGGTAGCCAGGGGTATATGTGCCCAGAGTAGGTAGCCAGGGGTATATGTGCCCAGAGTAGGTAGCCAGGGATATATGTCCAGTATATGTGCCCAGAGTAGGTAGCCAGGTCAGGTGTCCCCCTCCCCAGCAGGAGGGGAGCAGCGCAGAGAAGAGCTGCTCTCCCTTCCTCGCTGTCCCCTCCAATGTCCGGGTGGCTGGCAGCGGCGGGCGGAACTTACCTCCGTCTCGTCGCAGCGCCGGATGGATCTACCACTACTCTGGTCTGGTCCAGACCAGAGCAGCGGCTGCGCACCCGAACTTCCGGCCGGCGCTGGAGCGAGACGGAGGTGAGTTCCGCCCGCCGCTGCCAGCCAAGAGCCACCCGGACATTGGAGGGGACAGCGAGGGAGGGAGAGAGCACCTAAGGTGAGGGAAGGAGGGGGGATATGGCCCCCCTTCCCCACCGTCCGCACAGCTCTCCCTCTTCTCTGCGCTGCTCCCCTCACCCGCCAAAAAAATAAAAAAATAAATTAAAAACCCCGCAGCTCAGCCAGGCGGAGGGCGCCCTTGGGGACCAGGCGCCCCGGGGCACTTGTCCTACCCCGACCCCCCCTAGCTCCGCGCCTGCAACCCATGTATCACCTGGACATGCTTCTTACAAACTCCCTGGATCTGTGACATACTCATTACGAGCACTATGCATCCGTGCCAAACTCCGTAAACAAATGCGAGCACTTTAATGAAACAGTCAAATGCCACGCTGTGGTGACTCACGTGTCCTGTATGCTCATGGGATTGGCAAAATAGCACAGTAATTCTCCGACTCTGTATCACAGATAGTTGGCAGTGCATCCATACCAGTCAAGGACCGGAAAGCATGGCTAATTGTTTGCAGAGGAGTACAGAGGTGGGGCGAAGCTCCTGCGTAAGTCAGAAAACACGTTACTCATTTTATCTAATAGGACTTTCTCAGACATGTGACATTGGCCTTAGCTGCACCACCCCTTTTATACAGCTGCATTGATGCTTTTTACACACATATGCTGGGGGATGCTGAAAATAAAAGTACATGAACCAAAGATTGTAAGTCTTATAGAAGCAAGCAGGACACAATAGTGGGGAGGGGCAGCACGGTGGAATAGTGGTTAGCGCTCTTGCCTTGCATCGCTGGGTCCCCGGTTCAAATCCCAACCAGGTCAATATCTGCAAGGAGTTTGTATGTTCTCCCTGTGTCTGCATGGATTTCCTCCGGACACTCCAGTTTCCTCCCAAAAACATACAGATAAGTTAATTGGCTTCCCCCTAAATTGGCCCTAGACTATGATACATATGCTACACGATACATACATAGACATATGACTATGGTAGGGACTAGATTGTGAGCCCCTCTGAAGGGACAGTTAAGTGACAAGACAATGTACTCTGTATAGCGCTATATAAATCCTTAAATAAATAAACTGTTCCACAGTAGTACTGGCAAATATTCTGTGAACAGATGAAACCAAAGTTAAGTTGTTTGGAAGAAACACACAACTCTATGGCCCATATGTAATTCACTTTTCTCCCGAGTTTTCTCCCAGGAAATAATTTTTCATCTTCAGCTTAAATTAACTTTTTAGCACTTTGCTGTGAGGCCTGGCCTATCCCCCGCTTTTCTTCTGTCACTATGCCCCAATCTAGTGCCGTGACTCTGAGCCCGGCCCACGGTCTTCACTTGTAGACAAGTCCCCGCTTGAACAGGAGACTAGATGCGTCTACCCAACTTCGGTTACCCCCAGGACTTAAGCGTACAAGGCATTGCAACTGAGGCAGGAAAAGCAGAGATACAACCAGAACCACAACAAGACACGTTCAATCAGCAGGCTAACTCACAGTCGGGTACAGTTTCAGGTCATACACAGGGATCAGATAGATGCAGTACAGGGGATTAGGCAGAATCAGGGTCAGGTACAATCCAATGTCAAAATCCAGGCAGCAATCAGGAAAGGTCAGTTCAAGCAATGGTCAGTTCAGGCAGCAATCAAGGGAAATCCGCGTCACTAGCAATACATACAGCAATACATACACTACACGATACATATATAGACATATGACTGTAGTAGGGTGGACTAGACTGTGAGCTCCTCTGAGGGACAGTGACAAGACTATATATACTCTGTACAGCGCTGCGGAAGATGTCGGTGCTATATAAATACTAAATAATAATAATAACCTGATTTTATATCATTTTCCAATATATTATTCCATGTCGTTGTCCAATGCCAAATTATCTTATCAAACAGCATGAATAAAATAAGTCCAGAACTAAATTAACTAGCTTCAGGGTAATTAGTTTGGTTTTGGTAACCACATCTTAGACATTACCCAGGTTATTTTCACAATTCAGTGAGGGTGCCTGCAATAACTTTTTGTATGGGCTGTTGAAAGCATTAAAAGTGATGCTCAAAAAATTCACCTAAGATTCACAAAATGTGAATGTCTCCATATATCATGACGGCTACGCAGCTATGCTTACATGTGTCACAATATCTAGACACCACATATCAGATGTTGTAGTTATTAGAGTTTATAGTGTTAAATTAAGCTTCATAGCAAAAAGTATATCTATAAGCTGTATCAATATGGAATTATTTGTATTGCAATCATTTCAATGTCAACATTCTTTTCATTTTTATGTCAGTTGTCTTTTCATCAAAATGTTTTCTTATCCTGTGATATGCTATGAAACTGAATAAAAAATATACAGTGGAGGAAATAATCATTTGACCCCTCACTGATTTTGTAAGTTTGTCCAATGACAAAGAAATGAAAAGTCTCAGAACAGTATCATTTCAATGGTAGGTTTATTTTAACAGTGGCAGATAGCACATCAAAAGGAAAATCGAAAAAATAACCTTAAATAAAAGATAGCAACTGATTTGCATTTCATTGAGTGAAATACGTTTTTGAACCCCTACCAACCATTAAGAGTTCTGGCTCCCACAGAGTGGTTAGACACTTCTACTCAATTAGTCACCCTCATTAAGGACACTTGTCTTAACTAATCACCTGTATAAAAGACACCTGTCCACAGAATCAATCAATCAAGCAGACTCCAAACTCTCCAACATGGGAAAGACCAAAGAGCTGTCCAAGGATGTCAGACAAAATTGTAGACCTGCACAAGGCTGTAATGGGCTACAAAACCATTAGCAAGAAGCTGGGAGAGAAGGTGACAACTGTTGGTGCGATTGTTCGAAAATGGAAGGAGCACAAAATGACCATCAATCGACTTTGCTCTGGGGCTCCACGCAAGATCTCACCTCGTGGGGTGTCAATGGTTCTGAGAAAGGTGAAAAAGCATCCTAGAACTACACGGGAGGAGTTAGTGAATGACCTCAAATTAGCAGGGACCACAGTCACCAAGAAAACCATTGGAAACACATTACACCGCAATGAATTAAAATCCTGCAGGGCTCGCAAGGTCCCCCTGCTCAAGAAGGCACATGTGCAGGCCCGTCTGAAGTTTGCCAATGAACACCTGAATGATTCTGTGAGTGACTGGGAGAAGGTGCTGTGGTCTGATGAGACCAAAATAGAGCTCTTTGACATTAACTCAACTCGCTGTGTTTGGAGGAAGAAAAATGCTGCCTATGACCCCCAAAACACCGTCCCCACCGTCAAGCATGGGGGTGGAAACATTTTGCTTTGGGGGTGTTTTTCTGCTAAGGGCACAGGACAACTTAATCGCATTAACGGGAAAATGGACGGAGCCATGTATCGTGAAATCCTGAACGACAACCTCCTTCCCTCTGCCAGGAAACTGAAAATGGATCGTGGATGGGTGTTCCAGCACGACAATGACCCAAAACATACAGCAAAGGCAACAAAGGAGTGGCTCAAGAAGAAGCACATTAAGGTCATGGAGTGGCCTAGTCAGTCTCCGGACCTTAATCCAATAGAAAACCTATGGAGGGAGCTCAAGCTCAGAGTTGCACAGAGACAACCTCGAAACCTTAGGGATTTAGAGATGATCTGCAAAGAGGAGTGGACCAACATTCCTCCTAAAATGTGTGCAAACTTGGTCATCAATTACAAGAAACGTTTGACCTCTGTGCTTTCAAACAAGGGTTTTTCCACTAAGTATTAAGTCTTTTATTGTTAGAGGGTTCAAAAACTTATTTCACTCAATGAAATGCAAATCAGTTGCTATCTTTTATTTAAGGTTATTTTTTCGATTTTCCTTTTGATGTGCTATCTGCCACTGTTAAAATAAACCTACCATTGAAATGATACTGTTCTGAGACTTTTCATTTCTTTGTCATTGGACAAACTTACAAAATCAGTGAGGGGTCAAATAATTATTTCCTCCACTGTATATATATAAAAAAAAATTCACCTAAGATTCTAACTTTCTTCACCTAAAAGGCAGAAGTTGATGCTAGCAAATCACTGAACGATGATTATTTATTTTCTGGTTGGACTTGATGGATGAATGTCTTTTTTTCAACCCAAACTATATGTATGTATGTAATGCACATTTGCTGGTTAAATAGTTAAATGTAATGATCTGCTCAGCTGCCTGTGCAGGCAGGCAGCTTTTTGACCATTGTTTAGGTTTGCATGCTGCAGGACTCTGGAAAGGAGAGCTTCTGTCAGTTTTGCAGCTTGTGCTTGCTGAGGAATTTGCATACGTTGTCATGCAAATTGACTGGCCACATTCATTGGAGGCGTGTACTATAAGTACTATGTGTTTCCCACAATGCTTGGCTGGTCATAAGGATTCCTTCCTGTGAAACACTCCTGGAGGAGTGTCAGCCTTACTCTCTGTTTGAAGATCAGCTTAGAGTAATTCCTGGAAACTGCACTAGGCAGGTTTCTTTAGTGCAGTTAGGATTGCTTATCTGCTTTGTTTGTTCTGTTGCGATTGTCCTGTCCCAGTGGTGGTCGACAGGAAATCGTTCTGATCTCTGTTCTTGGAGTATAGCTGGTGCAGCGGTTACTACCAGCTATCTCTTCTGATCTGTCTCACTTGGATCGCACTAGCATCTTGCGCTAGCGCTGTGGATCCTTCTGTTCTGTCTCCTTGGATCGCGCTAGCCACTTTCCGCTAGTGCTGTGGATCCTTCTGTTCTGCCTTCCTGGATCGCACTAGCATCCTGTGCTAGTGCTGTGGATCCTTCTGTTCTGCTACTCTGTCTGCCTGGATCGCACTCGCCTAGCGCTAGTGCTGTGGATCCTTCTGTTCTGCTACTCTGTACCTGGATTGCACTAGCATCCTGCGCTAGTACTGTGGATCCTTCTGTTCTTTCTTCCTGGATCGCACTAGCCACTTTCGCTAGTGCTGTGGATCCTATCTCTCGCTTGTCCCTGTTTTCGTGTGTCTGTCTTGTCTGCTACGAACGCTTGCTGGAGGCTCGGTGAGGTAACCGTTAAGCAAGCGCTCGCGTCCTCTGTTACATGTTTGTCTGTCGATGGTTAGTTAGGCGTGCTTGTCTCTATTGTGCTTATCACGTGGAGACCGTGCATGAACGCGTGCACTGTTGCGAATGAGTGCGGTGTTCGCGTTCAGTTAGCGTTTGTTATTTTCCGTATCTTCTCATTGTATGATTTGCTGTGCCTTTGCTATCCTCGTATTCTGTTCTGATCTGCCTTGTGTCACTTTTGGCAATCGCCTTTCTTGCGGTTGCATTTCTGTTTCGTATCTGCTGTTGTGTGTGCGCTGTCGCGGGGTGGCGACTAGATTGGCGCACACACATACAACCTGTCCCTTTGCTCGTTCTCATTCCCGCAATCGCTTCTCTTGCGATTGCGTTCTGCGCTTCATACAATTCCTGTCTGGCATTTGTGGAGGTATAGAGGATTGGTTCCTCTGCACTCCACAACGCCATCTGCCGACAGGAATTTCCCTCTACGGGTGCGTAGCACCTTTTGCTGGGTTCCTGCAATTATACGCTTGTGGAGGATTTCCGCCGTATCAGCGCACGCGTTGTGCGCTGATCACGGAGGAAGTTCCACAATCGTTACATTAAACTTCTAAACACTATGAATTGTTTATCTCAGCCTCTGCCTTCTAGTTAGATTATTAGGAGAATGTTTTGTCCATGACCATCTAGTAGCATGCACACGGTTGCAGTCCACAATTGTGTTATAAATCCAGGTAATTCTACTGCAGATGTTTTGAAAACCATTTTTACTGAATGTGTGTGTGCATGCTAAGGCAGCCAAACATCTTATATTTTACTGACCTTAGGGCAACCTTTACTCATATGGCTCAGGTGATGTACAAATATGCTATAATATAGCAGAGATATTTTATAAACCTAAGTTAGGTTCGCTGGATCACTTATGTGGACCAGCTCCCTCCAATCTTGGAGACTGTTTGTAAATCAGGTCCACATGTGTCACAGTTTTATTGTTACAGTTTTCGACTTGTGGCCATGATTTTTGACTTGGAAATGTTGAATATACTTGTTCATATAGAGCAGCGGTCAGGAACCTTTTTGTCTGAGAGAGACATAAACGTCACATATTTTAAAATGTAATTCCGTGAGAGCCATACAGTACTTTTTAAACTGGGACAGTAAGGCTTATGTCCCTGTTGCCATGGTGATGTGTATACAGTTTATCCGCCGGCCGGGCAGCAGAAGTGTCAGACATGTCTTCAGCTTCTCTTGGGTTTCAGAAACATCAGCAATTTGGGTCAATCAAAGTGCGGGAATCTCATTCTACAAAGGCACTGGACCTGACAGGGTGCAGAGTGGGATAATTGGAGAAGCCGATTGTTTCGGGGTAGCGCAAATAAGTCTGTAGTGCACACTACGGCAGTAGCTGTGCTGCCGCACTAAGCTGTGCTGCTTGAACGGTGTAGCTTAGTGAATCTACCCCTACTGATTTGTCTGTGAGCCAGATGTAGACATCAAAAGAGCCACATCTGGCTCCCGAGCCATAGGTTCCCCACCCCAGATATAGAGGGAAACATGCAAATGTGATTAAATGAGTAAAAAAAAGAGGTGGCTTGAGGTAGGTTTTTAAGTAAAGGCATTCTAGGCCATTGCCTGGAGTGGCTTTGGTCCTGGGGGGAGCCATGCCCATGATTAAAGAGAATCTGTACTCTAATATTCTTACAATAAAAAGCATACCATTCTATTCATTATTTTCTCCTGTGCCCCTCTGTGCTGTTTCTGCCACTCTCTGCTGCAATCCTGGCTTGTAATTAACAGTTTTAGGCAGTGTTTACAAACAAACTAACCAGCTTCTAATAGGCTCAGCTAAGCATAGAGTGTGAGTCATTCAGAGTATGCAGGGGGCCTGCAGAGGGTGTGTATCGCTTCTACCAATCACAAGCAGCCCTGCACATTCCACACAATCAAGCTTTAGCCCGACAAACAGGGCAGAGGAAAGATACGCATATTAATTAACACTAACTTTGCAAACAGGGATGCCCCTGTATTAGTAGTAAGTTTTTTGTTTTTGTTTCAGAGGAAAGATACATTGATTTATTACAGAGACAGTGCAGTTAGGAAAGACTGCAGTAAGCCAGAGCAGATTAGAACAGGCATAGGAACTTATAGGATAGAAGAACTAAGGCTGAAAAATTTGTTACAGGGTCTCTTTAAGTTCTGCCCCTGAACTTAGCCCTGCTCCAGAGGAAGCCAAGCCTCCAGAATTAAGCCATGCCCCATGGTTTTTTGTGCCTCTTTCTTTCCCCTTGTGCCTCCTTCAGTCCCCTGTGCCACCTATGCCCCCCGCATGTCCTTCTGTCCCCCTGTGCCTTCTTATGTCCCCCTTTGTGCCTCCTTCTGTTCCCTGTTGTGCCTCCTTCTGTACTAATTTGTGCCTCCTTCTGTCCCCCTTTGTGCCTCCTTCAGTCCCACTGTGCCTCCTTCTGTCCCCCTTTGCAACTCCTTCTGACCTCTGTGTCTTTCTCTGTCCCCTTGTACTTCCTCCACCCCCCATGCATCCCTCTGCCCCCTTTGTATCTCATTCTGTCCCCCATTGTCCTTTTTTTTTGTCTCTTTTGTGCTTTCTTCTGTTCCCCTGTGCCACCTTATGTCCCCATTCTGTCCCTTTGTGCCTCCTTCTGTCTTCCTTTGTGCTTCCTTGTGTACTCCATTGTGCCTTCTTCTGTCCCCCATTGTGCCTCCTTTCCCCCCTTTGTGCCTCCTTCTGCCCCCCTTTGTGACTCCTTGTGTTCCCCCTGTGCCTCCTTCTGTCTCCCTGTGCCTCTTTCTGTCCCACTGTGCCTCCTTCTGTTCTCCTTTGTGCTGCCTTCTGTCCCCCTTTGTGCCCATTGAGTAACTATCTGTCCCCATCCCCCTCCTGTGCTCTCCCAGCCCAGTGTCTAAAGGCGGAGTATAGCACAGCAGAAGCTCTTGACGGAGTCCAGCACAGTGCCTGTGTAACCATCCTGTCTGTATCCAGCTCCCTCTAGTGCTGGCACTGCACTCATGTCATGTCATGTGTAATCACGTAATCACGCTATATGTGGTAGGAGATGCGGGGCACTAGGGCGAGTGGTGAGTGGACAGGTGGCAGCACAGCACTGGACTCCAGTGGAGAGGTGAGAGCACAGCTTCTGCTGCATTATACTCTGCATTTACACACTGGTCTGATGGAGAGCACGAAGGGGGTGTACTAAAATGCACCACGATTGGCAAGTTGTTTTGTATCTAAGGGACTCCCTGTATTATGCATCCACCCTATACTGCACATGGTTTATATTCTCTAGTGTGTGGGTGGGTGTTTTTTTGTTGGGGGGGGGGACACAGGACTGCCTGGGGTGACAAAAAAAACAAGAAACGGCCCTGGGTGGCTTACCGTAGTACATGACATGGATACTACTAGATAAAATGTAGTTTATTTGCACTATGGCAACGCGTGAAGGTGGACACCTTACTTCTATATGCCAAAAAATAGTGCCTAAAATTGATTAACAGAGACACCTTACCCACATACAGCAGTCAAATAAAAATAGCGCCATCAATGGGCCCTCAATAAAATAGCGGCTGTCAGAGCTGCCACTATGCAAACAAATATTATTAAAGTTAGGCACCGGGGGGGGAGGGGGGGGATGGAAGGGGTCTTAGAGTTAGGCATCGGTAGAAGAAGGGTTCTGTGTGAGAGTAGGGTTAGTTTAAGTCAGGTAAAATATTGTTAAATATTACCGATATCTCACTATATGAATAAGGTAGTAGAATCATTTTCATTTTACTGGTATTCAGCTATTGGCTATTTCCTGCATCTTTTTCAATGGGCCCCTTTATTGCATGTTTGTGTGGAACCTATACTTTGGGCCAAAAAGCATGTGCAACAACAAGAACTGTTCTTAAAAGTCTGCATAGAGAGATTGCTGAACTCAAAAACCTTATGAAGTCTTTCAGCAAGAGACAAATCACAAAGTTAAAATAGTAATTTAGATAAAATAAACAAACCACAAATATTTATTTCCTTCATGAATTGTGGTGCTCTATCCCACAGTGTTAAAGGACATCCAAGACTAAAAAACGATGTATAATGGAGTACAAACTTTTGTTACTAATGGCATCCTTTGGCAGACTGTGTCCTCCGTTCCCTCCTGTCCGCTTTCTTTCATCCGTGGTAAGTCCCATTAGTAGTCCCTGACTAGTACTACTCAGGACCCTTGAACCAGAAGTAATGGCCCTCACACAAGTGCAGTGGCCTCCCCAAAGTCATACTGACTGTGCTGTCCACACTCCTGATGACTCTCCTTCTGCCTAGCACTAGCTTATGACTATGGGGAGGCTATTGCACATGCACAAGGGCCAATACTTCCTGTTAAAAGGTCCTGACTAGCAATAGTCAGGGTCTACTAACGAGACTTATATGGACAAAAGGAGGAGGACAGGGGGAACAGAGGACACAGCCTACCGAAGGATGCCATTAGTAACAAAAGTATGTACACCATTACACATAATTTTTTGTTCCTTTAAATAAACTGTTGTATGGCACTGAGTGAGGCACCAAACGTTTTGGAGTAATCCAGATGAAGACCCTTCGCATTACAGGTAGGCCATGTTCACATTGTCTTTTGCTTTGTGTTCCCTTTGACAGCAGGAATGCAACGGATTAAGAAAGCGGCAACCTATTTATCCGCATGTTGCGTCTCATACAGTGAAGCATACAGTCAATGAAAAGTATGCTTTACTTCAACTGTTAACGTGTGTCTTGTGGTAGCGCACATTATTACCATTTTAGTTTGAAAGTTTGAGACAAAACGCGTAAAGTGGAGCTGGTGGCATTGTTTGTGAATGGTTGGCTTCCTGCACAGAGTGACCTGGAGCTTACGATCAGGGGAGAGGTGTCCCAGGAACATGTGACTCCCATTTTACATGCTCATTTATACCTTTTAAGATGTGAGTGTAATTCTACTTCTACAGTATATTAGAGCTGCACTTCACTATCGCTAAGATTTAGAGTCCTGGGGCTATATACAATTCACTTTTTCTGCTTGTTTTTTTCCAAGGTGATATTTTCAGACCTTGTCAATAAATTGCCCTTTATCCCCCCCTCCCCCTCCCCCCAAGCAACAAAATGCACAAAATCATTTTGATAGTACTTTTTCTACTACTTTTGGTACTTTATTCGACTGTGAAATGATGAATAGTTACTTTGAAGAGAAGATGAAAAATCAACACCTACAGTGCTGCCCATAATTATTCATACCCCTGACAAATTTTGACTTAAAGTTACTTTTATTCAACCAGAAAGTAATTTTTTTGATGGGAAATGACATAGGTGTCTCCCAAAAGATAATAAGACTATGTACAAGAGGCATTATTGTGAAAAAAAATTCTCAGCTTATATTTACATTTTAACAAAAATTGTCCAGTCCAATATTATTCATACCCTTCACAAACTGTCACAGTCTATGGGAAAATCCAAAGTTGTATACCATTCCAAATAGTCCAAGCTGTTCTAAAGCATATTAATTTCCCTGATTAATTGGGAACAGCTGTTTAATCAACTCAAGTGGTGAAAAATAGCAGCTCTCTGCAGTTGGTTTGTGGACAGTCATGGCTAAGACAAAGGAGCTCAGTGAGGACCTGCGGCTGCGCATTGTGGCTGGTCACAAGTCAGGAAAGGGCTATAAGGCCATTCCTAAATGTTTTCAAGTTCCAGTGGCTACAGTGCAAAGTATTATTAAAAAATACAAGATGTTCCACACTGTGGAAAATCTCATATGACTTGTTCGGAAGCCAAAAGTAACACCTGTGCTGGCCAGGAGTATAGTGAGAGAGTTGAAAAAGAATCCAAGGATCACCATCAAGGCCATCCTGGTGAATCTGGGCTCTGCTGGTGGCAATGTCTCAAGGCAGACAATCCAACGGACACTGCACACTGCTGGGTTCCATAGATGCAGACCTAGGAGGACGCTACTTCTGCAGATAAGGCAAACAAAAGCTCGCTTGGCCTTTGCAAATGCTCATCTGGACAAAGTGTTATGGTCAGATGAAACTAAAATGTAATTGTTTGGTCACAATGATGTTTCCTTCATTTGTAAAAAGGAGAAGCCTTCAAAGAACACCATCCCCACTGTCAAACATGGTGGTGGGAACCTAATGCTTTGGGGGTGTTTTTCAGCCAATGGACCAGGGAACCTAATCACAGTAAACGGCATCATGAAAATAAAAAACAATACATGAGGATTTTTAATGACAACATCAGGCAGTCTGCAGAGAAACTTGCCCTTGGGCACCAGTGGACATTTCAGTGGCTACAGTGCAAAGTGTTATTAAAAAATACAAGATGTTTCACACTGTGGAAAATCTCATATAACTTGGTTGGAAGCCAAAAGTAACACCTGTGCTGGCCAGGAGGATAGTGAGAGAGTTGAAAAAGAATCAAGGATCACCACCAAGGCCATCCTAGTGAATCTGGGCTCTGCTGTCGGCAATATCTCAAGGCAGACAATCCAACGAAGGCAGACAGTCCATCGGACACTGCACACTGCTAGGTTCCACGGATGCAGACCAAGTAGGACGCCACTTCTCCAGATAAGGCATACATAAGCTTGCTTGGCCGTTGCAAATGCTCATCTGGACAAAAAAGAAGACTTCTGGTCTTCTGTGTTATGGTCAGATGAAACAAAAATTTAATAGTTTGGTCACAATGATTTTTCCTTCATGTGGCGTAAAAAAAGGAGAAGCCTTCAACTCAAAGAACACCATCCCCACTGTCAAACATGGTGGTGGAAACCTAATGCTTTGGGGTGTTTTTCAGCCAATGGACCAGGGAATCTAATCACATTAAATGGCACCATGAAAAAAGAGCAATACATGAGAATTTTCAACGACAAAATCAGGCAGTCTGCAGAGAAACTTGGCCTTGGGCGCCAGTGGACATTTCAGCATGATAATGACCAAAATCGCACAGCGAAAGTGGTGAAGAAATAGTTAGCAGACAACATTAACGTTTTGGTGTGGCCCAGCCAGAGTCCTGACTTGGACCCAATTGAGAATCTGTGGAGGAAGCTAAAGATCAGGGAGATGGCAAGAAGACCCTCCAACTTGAAAGATTTGGATCTCATTGCTAAAGATGAATGGGCAAAAATACCTGTGGAGACATGCAAAAAGCTGGTCTGCAATTATAGGAAGCATTTGATTGCTGTAGTAGCCAATAAAACATTTTTATTGATTATTTTGAAGCCTATGAATAATTTTGGACTAAAATCTGAAAAGCTGAAAAATGTTTTTTTTTCCACAATAATGCCTCTTGTACATCATTTTGTTATTTTTTGGGAGACACTTATGTCATTTCTCGTCATAAAATGACTTGCTTGTTGAATAAAAGTAACTTTAAGTCAAAATTTGCCAGGGGTATGAATAATTATGGGCAGCACTGTAGGAGAAAACTTGTGTAGGTGCCCAGGTGCTATATGTCGAGGCAGTGGATTTGGAGCTGGAAGGTCATTTGGGGATCAATCTTTTGAAAAGCCTTTAATATAACCTCTTGCTGCAAACGATGCTGGGATGAGTGCAGGCACAAAGTGGGGCTGTCTGGCACGCCACTGATGACCTGCTGTGTGATAAAAAGGTGTCAGTTATATTTTACACACACTAGGACATCTGGTAATGTTTCACAATTGTGATACGTGTGATACGATGAAATCCTATGTCAGTTTTCTCTATCTGTTTGAAGTGTCGTCTTGAATTTCATTGTGGATGTCTATTGGGACTGTGTTTGGATTCTCATGAAGAGGATTGGACTCTATTGTCCTACCTAATCTGCGTAAACTGTGAGTTTATGAGCCTGCAGCACGGTGAACTTTCTTAACTGCATTATTTAACCAAAGCGATTGACTTTTTATTTACCTGCGCATCACTGTGTTTTTATTTGCTATCTGCCACACCACAGTTTTAATTCTTAATAGTGTATAATGCTGGGCATAAATGGTTTGTTTCTTCTTATCAATCGAGCCACTGATGGCTCGATTGATAATATTCGACGTGTCCGATCACTGCGGCGGATGGATTCTGTGCTTGATCCCCGTGGGCGGACAATAGAAAAAAACGAGCGGCAGATAAGAAGCGAGGACGAGCGGGAATCGATCCACGCGCGGGGACGAGCCGGCATCGAGCCAGCAGCTCGATTCCGGCGCATAAATGCACCGTGTATACTCGGCATTATACCACTTACCACTCTTCACTGCCAAGTTACACAGAATTCATTCCACTCACTTCCAGGTCATATGCCCTACTCCACCAATCTGCGTAGAGGACAATAGTCCAATCCAGCACTTCTCTCTGGCTGGACGCGTGGATGCATCTATTATAACCTATACAATGTATTTGAACAACTTATACGAGTGCATATTAGTTAGTGGACCAAATTTTGATTGCCTGCCAGTGCATTTGGTGCTTACCTACTACTCTGTACATTAACATTAGGGACAGGGGGTATGTGGGTGTTCAGATCTGTGCATGAAGTGGACTGAATGCTACACAGCCGACTGTGGGATGCTTATTAGGCCATTAATGTGTACAATGGAAGCAACAAGTTGTTTTTAATTGAGTTTTAAGAAAGGTTTGTGTTCTTGTTACTGGTGGCAAAATGCTGTGCAGAAAAGTTAATATTGACATAGAGACAACTGTGGATGGCCAATGAGATACAAATAATGCTCACCACTATTTGTTTTGTAATATGTACAGCCTTCTTCAGACTCTATTCCTGTTGACTGACAACCTTAGAACATACAATCAGAAGGAGGTAGAATTTTTTTTGCAAATATAAGTGTCATACAGATCCATTAATTACAAGAGATCTTGCAAGGATTGTTAGGTATTAATGGATGTATGGCAAATATATAAGGCCCTTGGTTTATGTAATGCCTACATATACTCAGGATGGCATGGAGAGTTTTTTTTACAGATCCTATCCTGTTCACTGCTGTAGCCTGGAAACAGTTTACTGTATGTTACTGAGCGGGAGGGGGGGGGGGGGGGGGGTGGTTGGCACAGTGATTCCTAGAGGGGGCCAGTGTGCTGCAAGTTGATGTAGGATTACACAAAATTTGTATGGGGATAGAAAGGGGGATAGGTCACTGACAGCATCTGAAAAAAATTAAGAAATGACCTTCACCTTTTATAAATAAACTGTGCTACTAGAACTGTACACATAATAAATGTGTTTAACACTAGCCATACAAAGTGGTGGTGTGACACAGACAGCAACTTACAAAAATCAAAATCAAGAACTGATGGTTTTTAGGATTAGTGTAATATGCTGCCTTTGAAATTATTCTAGTACTAGAATAACCTCAGTCACAGAAGAAAGCAATGATTCCGGATGAAGATTATGATTAGTTTACACGATACTGCAACATACTAATCTATGTTTAGAGCAAATATACACCTTGACTGTCTGTACGAAGTAGTTAAAGTGAACCTCCAGACTAAAAATCGACTCAGCAGCACTGAAAAGGCCTGGTGTTTCTTTAACAGTTTCACAGCATCAGAACTTTGTTTTTCTTACCCAAGCCTCATTTTTAGCTGCACAGAAGAAAACTGCCCAGGCATTTTTCCCCTGATGCTGTGCAAAAGCATGATGGGATTTCTGATTTTGTTTTTCTCGTTCTGCTGTTTTGGTGCAAATATTTTTTTTTACATTTTGAATTTGATATTTGAAGCCTAGCGTGTGCAGCTGGGAGGGGTGATCAGCACACAGGACAGTTGGAACTGTGTCTCCTGCTCCCTGTCACCTCCTTTCAACCAAAAAGATGGCTGCCCCCATGACAAAGATGGCAGCCCCCATGAATCACAAACATTTGCCTGTTCTTTTAAAACAGGGTGGGTAAGAGATTATATTACCTATCTATTCTAATTAACACAACTAATGTAACCTAATGACAGTATGTTTGTTTAGGCTGAAGTTCCCCTTTAAATCCTGCAAATCCTTGCTAAGACAGCAATACAAATCAATCCGCAAGTATTCTGTCTTTCTATCTCTCATTAGAGATGGCCCGAATCAGAGGCGCCTCTAGGGACCAGCTGATAAGGCAATTGCCTGGAGCGAAGATTTATCTAGGGGCGGCTTACAGGGGGAAAAAAGTTTATTTTTCCTGTCCTTAGAGACTGAAAACTAAGGGTGCGGAGAGAAAAAGTTCTATTGAAAGCATCTGCTGCTCAGCCTCTCATACGGAATCTACTAACCTTTTGTCTACAACACTTTGTATGACATTCCCTAAATTAGTGTTATCTCGGGATCTAGACTGTGTCTGTGCACTTCTGTTCTGCCCCTCCTTATGATGGTGAAAAGAAAACACATCAGAAGAAAGGCATGCCTCCTGCAGGGTCCGTAGCAAAAAACTCTGTCTGCTCTCTCAGCATTGTAAAGGCTGCATAGGACAGCTAGATAAGGTATTGCACAGGTTGAAAAGTTTGATAGTCCCTAGTCCAGGATGGCTGCTGCAGCCTTGTGTAAGAGATTGGCAAAGACATGAGTCACATTACAGGCAAGTCACATCTGTGTGATGTGATTCTACAATACAGATAAGCTGTGTGCTCCATCTCACACTATTCTCAGTATCTCTCCACTCCTCTTCTCTCCCTCAATAACCTTCCTTTTCCCCCCTTCCTCTAGTGTTGGCGGTCTTCTTGTCATACAGGAAAGCTAAATAAAAGTGCCTTTCTTCCCTCTCTCTGGATAGTGAATGGTTAAGGGCTCTGCCTCTGGCACATGGCACCTGGGTTCAAATCTCAGCAACTCTCAGTTATTCCTGCTCAGTAAGCCAGAACCTATTCAGTAAGGAGTCCATGGATTAGACTCCCTAACACTGCTACTCCCTACTGAGCGAATCTTAGTGGCTGCAGCTCAAGCAATTTGAGTCCTCCAGGAGAAAAGTGCAATACAAATGTTCCTTGTAACTCTCTTACTTTGCCCCCCCCTTACCCTCACAATTTAATCACCCTAATCTTGTTAGTAGTATCCCTAGCCTATAGCTGTCAGTACATGCATTCATTTTTCCCTACAGATTCTTTCACTATGAACGAATCTGGGGATTATCAACCACCCATATCGATCATAATTTCGATCAATCCGTGGCAAAAATGTATCAAAATTGTGATCTAACAGTACATTTTTCAATTGGATACAGTGGTATAGTGGTGGTAGATCGTCGGCTCATAGTATTGCACTGAACCACTACTGTAATGCGATTATTTTCTGGTGAAATGCTGCCGCATTACGATTATTTTCATAAGGGGGGGAGGCGCCACAGGTTTTCTCGCCTGGAATGACAAAATGGCCAGGGGCACCCCTGCCGCCAAGTAACTAATATTTTCAAAAAATGCAGTTTTTTGTTTATGTACTGGATTAAACAGAAGGACCCAAAATGATATCCAACAGTTTTAGAAAAAGATACATTAAAAACATTATTGGCTGCTCCATTATTAGAAAGCTGTTGACGTGTAAATTAGTCATTCAAACACTACTAAAGGATATAACATTAGTTGGCAAGAGAGGAAGTATCTAATTGATTAGCATCCTTGGTTTTCATTTTGTTTTCAACGGGGCACTGTAGGCAGTATAATTTACCATTATTTTGGTGGGGTAGCTTATGCTTTGTTCCTGGATTCCAGCCATTGTGAGAGTTGTAACTTTAGGCCAGGTTCACACTGAGGTGTTGTGTTCCCTGCAAAAACAGAATCACAATACAACAAAGGGAAAAGCTGGGTTTACACTGGGGCATTGAGTTGCATTACTTGTAAAAAAAAGGGTTACAATGGAGGAAAAAAATCGCATCACGCATTAGGCATGTGATGCAATGAAAAGCATGCTTCACTGCAATTGTACTGTAAATGTGTACATTGTCCAATTAAGTCCAATCATGCTTTGAATTCTGCTTAAAAATTCCACTGCACCACACTAACGGGCTGATGTAAATGTACCGTTACAATATAATTGCATTATATTAGCAATGCAATTTTATTGTCCCATGAACTGCACTGCAATGCTCCAGTTTGAATGTAGAAGGAGGACACAGACTGTGGCTGAAGTCACAAGAGTCTAAAAATGAAGTGCAGGTTTCCTAACTGATTGACAGTTCTTTGACTTAATTTATTTAATATTGCTATGTATTTATATAATCATGTCTTTTGTTGTATCAAACAGATTTATGCAATGTTGGTTGCATAAAGCAGGCTGTGATTATACGTTAGTAACCTCCAAACTGTGTTTGTTTAGCTGGAAATAGTTTTTGAATGTAACTTCAGCTTCATTTTTCAAAAATGTCTGTGCAGTTTGAGATTGAATGTAATATATATATATGACCAAGTTTGTGAGCTTTGCAGTGTTTGGCATCAATAATTTGCATTGAAATGAAGCAAAGCTGATGTTTGTGACCCCACCCCCTTTTTTCTGAATTTTAACCCCAGTCACCCAATGACTACCTGTACCAGGTTTGAGGCTTGTGCCATTCACAGTGCAAGAATGACAGCAACTAAATATTCCCCTTGAAAATCAATAGGTACATTTTGATTGGCTTTTGTAGGCTCCACACACTTTTCTGAATATTAATCCCAGTCACCCAGTGACCAACCGTGCAAAGTTTGAGAACCCTACCATTAACAGTGTAAGAATGGCTGCAGTTTACATTTTCCCAGTGAAATGTGTATTTGTCTCCACCCACTTTTTGGTTATGAGGATAAAAAGTATCCTATATGTTATTCCAGGTAATGTACTATGTGTGTGTCAAATTGTTGCATAATTGCGTAACAAACATCCAAACTTTCGCATTTATAGTATTATATACGGTATATAAATATAAATATATATATATATATATATATATATATATATATATATATATATACTGTATTCGCTGTTTTCTTTAAGCGAGAATGCACATTGCCTAGGTGGATGAACAAACTTCAAAAGACCACTGATCAACTGTTTGGTTAAAAAAAATACTGCGGGGGGCGTGGCTTGGCGTCCAACTAAGATGGCTGCTTGAACTCAGTGCTCCGCTCCGTGACTCCCCAGATACAGCCAAAAGTGCCATCATAGCATAGCATGCGAAGAGGGAACCAACCCCGTATGACAACCAGATCCACCGGGAACCCCGTAGCCAAGCCGGGAAGGAATATAACTGACCTTTTTAAAGTGCAGACTTTGAAGACGGCCGCAAACACTCCATCCAAGATGGCGCCGGAGAAGAGACCAGGAGACCCACGCTCGTCTGACTCTGCAGGAAGCTCACCGGAGAATGTGACAAAAGGTACAGACCGGCTAAATCGCTCTCCTACCCTAAAAGACATGCGAGATATGGCTGAAGACATCAAGTCAGCCTTCTCCAGCGCCATGGCTGAAATGAGATCCGACATGGCGGACATAGCGGCAAGAGTCCACACGCTAGAACAAGATGGTGCACGGAGAGACACAACCATTAACGCTGCGAATAGAGCAATCTATGTGCACAACAACTGTTTGATTGAATCCAATCGCAAACTGGAAGATTTATACAACAGAGGACGTCGTTGTAATATTAGACTGCGTGGCCTGCCCGAATCGGTCAACACGGATGATATTGTCCCGGCACTGACCGCCATTTTTAACGGCTTGATTGAGAGGCCTAAAGATGAAGCCATAGAGTTTGTGAGGGCCCACAGAGCTCTGAGGTCGAAATCTATTTCAGAAGCCTCCCCGAGAGATGTCATTTGCTGCCTACAATCGTTCCCGCTGAAAGAATCCATCATGAAAGCAGCGAGAGAACAGGAAGACATCAGGTTTAATGAGGCTCAAATCTCAATTTTCCAAGACCTATCACCGATCACGCTGGCGAACCGAAGAGCGCTGAAACCTCTACTCCAGATCCTACGGGACAAAAAGATCGTTTGCAGATGGAGATTTCCGTTTGCCCTGGTAGCAACCTCGGGAAATCAGGTGTTCACCTTAAAAACACCTGAAGACCTTACAGAGTTCTGTCAAGGACTGAAGTTTAAGACCCCGGAATTGCCGGAATGGTATGCGGATTTTGCACTACCGGAGGAGCTACAGACGGATCGCCAGGTGGCCCACTTGTTACCCAGGTCTAAAAAAGCTAAACCGGGCCTTCCTGATACTATGGCGGAAACAAGAAGGGATGATTCGCGATCTTCTTCTGACTCAGATAAGTAATGTGGTTGTCTCACTGATCTGTGCGGAATTATATGCCATGTCTTGTGGTCTGGACATTACTTTATTTTCCGTATCATATACCGGGCCTTCCGCACCATCTTTACACACTGATGACCCTATATTAACTATGGTAACCGAGGCACCATGGAACTGCTCACCTACGGCCCACTGTTTTTCTATCTTAAAACACGTTAGTGTTTTTTCCCTTTTAAGAGCATTTTTCTAACTTTGGGGCTGCGTTTAGCCACATATGTTTCGTGACTTATCCCAATCTGAAGCGCAAGATTGCACATATCTCTTCTTCATCGAGGATGTAATTAAACAGCAGACTGCAAAACGCTGTAGCCTCCCATATTGCATATTTCACAGTGTCTTGTTTTTGGGTGGGCAACAGATGTGGGAAGATGCATGTTTTTTTTGGGGGGTTCTATGGGGACCCTGTAGCCACATACTACAAGTGGATGAGAATAGGGGAGTGATACATGGATTTGCCTGTTCTATTGCTATACTGTTTGCACACTATTGTTTACTCTCCTGTGATTGTGGGTGGGAGGAATGGCACGGGGCTGCCACACCAACTGCCCGTAGCCCAGTTCTATGGGTTTGGCATGGCAGGGCGATCTCCTCCCTCTCCCCCTCATCTCTTCATTTTTATTATTCTTGTAATGCAGGGGAAGCTGTAGCAAGAATAATAAGGGCTATAAGATGATAATTAGCACTGATTCTATGCACTAGCAGGTCAGAGCGATAGAAGACCCGGCTATATATATAATCCGGGGTGAAAATTGGCCCTATGAGTGCAAGATATGGCTTCGGAAAAGATATAAGGTCACTTACTTCTTCCCTACTTCAGTTAATGTTCTGGTTATAAGTTTGACAGCAAATTTTTGCTTAAAAGGTTTGGCTCCCTGATACTCTCTCCTGCACAGAAACAACTTAATTTTCTAGTTTAAGAGAGAGACATTGAGTATAGAAACTATCAAGGGAATGCACTTTATTTCTATGTTTAATTATTCATGCTAAAAATCTGGGGAAAATCTGAGCCATCTGGCTCAGTGTGTCCTCTAGTTGTTAAGTCGTACCCTCACATTTGACGTTTGTCTGCTGACCTATTTAGTTCACCTCAGTATACAGAGAACTACCTTGGTAGTTTGTCTGTGTGGTGTGTTTTTTTTATTTTAAAGTGCAATCCATTGATCTCTTTGGTTTCACTTTAATACGAATAATTCTTATCAGACTATAATTGACTGACACTGTAATCTTTCGTTTAAGTAGTGTCTCGTTCAGGAATGGTTATTGCTTTTTTGAAGCTGCTCTCCGGGTTACACTGCATACTTCTCTTCCAGACCTGTCTCTCCTTTCTTAGTGTCTCTCCTCTCAGTCCTCCTTACCACGTGGAACGAGCAACCATGCCCGTCAAAATTCCCTCATCAAATCAGAGAGACAATTCTGGGTTCCTGGAATGGAAGTGTAAGGCTTGGTGGTGTATTCTCCACAGTCAGCATGCAACGCATGAGCTGACGTGGAGGAGGTACACACACTAGCACAAAGAAACAGGCTATCCCTAGTATAGTGGAGGGGAGGACTGACTCCAATAGGAGATTGTGGCGCACAGAGCCGGTGCAGATCTGACAGCCACAAACAATGCTTTCGTTATAACGTCTCAGCGCAAAGTAGCGCTGAGCGCATAAACCAGAACTGAGGAGATCAGGACAGGTAGACAGAATGAACGCTTGCTAGCTAGCGGCTACTTAGCGACAGCAAGCGTCCAAAACCAGACAGACTGGAATGAGGCAGCCAATGCGTTGCGGCGATGGCGTGCCTCACAAAGACAGGACAGGATAGTCAGGAAATAGCAGGATCGAGATAGATGAACGTAACACAGATAAATATACAATAAGCATGTTTTCCTAGCGTATTACAATTACAGCTATCAATGAAACTATTTGTAACGTCTGACTAACATATGTATATATCGGCAATGAACCGATATATGACATAAGCAGGAACGCTGACTAGGACTGGAGTAATACAGGGGACAGGACTCAGAAGGATTCGCTATCTCTTCGCAGAGATGAACGCAATCCACAAACGGTAACAGGACAGGATTCAGAAGGATTCGTTATCTCTTCGCAGAGATGAACGCAATCCACAAACAGTAACAGAACAGGATTCAGAAGGATTCGTTATCTCTTCACAGAGATGAACGCAATCCACAAACAGTAACAGGACAGGATTCAGAAGGATTCGTTATCTCCTCGCAGAGATGAACGCAATCCACAAACGGTAACCAGGAGCAGGGTAACTACCTCAGCACGGGTGGTCACGGTACGCGCAACCTACCAAAACGTGCTGGAAAGCTGACTAACTGCACACAGGATATAAACAGTTCGTGTACGTATACATCAGCGACACTGATGTATCAACGTAACACACATACAAGGAAAATAATAAACGTGCTGGTATGCATATATATGGGCAATGAACCAATATATGATGCAAAACCAGCAAAGTATCTTTAGAACAAGAAACACGATCGGGGCTGAAGCGACAGCAAGACTGGCTTACACTGAAGCTATGAAAACCCAAGGAAACCCTGCAGGAAGCAGATCTTTATACTGAGGTCATCCAATGGGAGCAGACATGCAGATTCCCACACAGGTGAATGATAATCAGTCACAAGCTGACAGCAGGGAAAGACAGACAAAGCTATGCAGCTTGCATGGAAATAGATCAGAACTGCCTGAGCTGCAGCACTACTACTTCCAGCAATAGCTGCTGCAGCAGCGATCATTACAGTACCCCCGCCCTTAAAAGCGGATTCCAGCCGCTTTTCAAAACTGAAATTCCCAACAAAACAGTCTGACTGATAATTCATGATGACCGGGACAGCCCGGCAAGACCGAATTCCAGAATCAGTCCCCACAAGACTGGACCCATCAGAACCAGAACCTACAGAACCATGCCCATCAGTACTACAAGCCCCAGTGTGACACCCATCAGAACCATGATTTCCAGAAAAAAGCCCTCCGAAATTCCCTGAGCGATACCCACCGCCTTCCAGGAACCGTTCAGAAACGCCAAAGCCTTTGCAATGCCCACCGGTACTGTCTTTACCAACACAAAACCCACTGTTGAACCAGTCCAAGGCACCAGGACAAGTTTTCTCAGAGACCTCCCAGAACACCTTGAAGCTCCAAAGAGATCCCAATAGGTCAGAATGCCCCTTAGGCTCACATGGAGAACTATCAAGAACCCCTATGGAACCTAGGGCAATTCCCGAGTCAGGGCCACAAGGACAAACATCAATATCAGGGCTTTCAGGGACCAGAACCATCTCTGGGCATGCAGGCAGACTGGCAACATCAGAACGTGTTCCCACTAAGGAAGCATCAGAGCACGCTAACACCTTAGACACACTTGGGCATTCTGGCACACAAAGAACATCTGAGCACACCAGCACAAGAGAAACCTCTGGGCATGTCAAGGAACTGTGAGCCTCAGGGTCAGCCAAGACAGGACCAAAACCAGGACTGGCCAAAAAAAAATCATCATGACTAAACTTCGCAACTACTGGACTTTTACACGAGAATGCTGGATCAGACTTAGATGTCGCTGATTCCAGCAAAGTCAGTAACAAATCAGATTCAGGGGCACTAACAAGACAGGACAAATCTTCTGATGTATGCACTGAACCAGATAGGGACTCCACAACTACCTCTGGACTGGACAGAGACTCATTTAATACACTGGATTGGAGCTCATGAGGCGCTGCAGAACAAGTCAGTATTGCAGCAGCCCCCACTGGACTAGGCAAAACTGAGGAATTCCCTGGACAGGAAGGGGACTCTGGAACCTCTGCCACAGCGGCCAGAGAACCAGAATCTTTCAGGATACAGGGCTGGGTTTCAGGAACACTCATCAGACCGGACTGAAATTCTGAGATTTCTATTATTTTGACCAGAGAATCAGAATTATCCATGTTACAGGGCAAGACTTCTGAAACATTCAGAGGACAGGGCTAGAGTTCCTCGGCTGTTACAACACTGGAGAGGGACTCAACATTGGTTAAATCAGACTGTGTACAGGGCAAGGTATCTAACACAATTGCTGACGAGGACAATATTTCAATGGCTTCTGCTTTGCTGGGCAGAAATTCACCAAGTTTTATTAGAGCAGACTGTAATTCCAAAACAGCTGCTAGACAAGTGAATATTACTGCAACACCAACTGAGGTAAGCAGTGCCTCAGACCCTTCTGCTAGAGGGTTTGAAATATCCAAAGTACTGGGTGAAGCATAAGACTCTGCGACCACAGCTTCACTGGACAGGATCACTGAACAGTCCATATTGCAGGGCAAAACCATGGAAGCACCTGCTGGACAGCATAATGATTCTGTGACCTGAGTTTCATTGGAGAGATCTACTGCACAATTCATGGTACAGGGCAAATTTATTGGAACATTTTCTGAACAAGGTAATAATTCTGCGATTTCAGGTTCACAGAGCAGATGCTCTGAGCTATTCACGAAACTAGAGCGAGGTGTAGAAACAGGAAGATCAAGACACAATGTTTGCGCATCTGAATCACCATTCATTTGTAAAATTGGAAAATTCAGATGCTGGGGTTCTGAGGTTTCTAGACAGGATTGCTGGGACTCGGAAACTGATGTAGTGCATCTATTGGCATCTGCTGGATCAGACAGGAGTTGAACTTTATTAACACAGGTAATTTCTGCAGAAGTGTTTGCAGAGACAGGCAAGATTTTTCTGGTGTCTGTTTCACTGAACAAAGAGTCATGAGTACTGGCTAGGCTGGACTCGGAAGTCAGCAGGACCTCTGGATTCTCTGCTGAGAAATTTGCACAGGGCAAGGTTAAGAATGTATCAGTGGCTTCTGTTTTACTGGTAAGTAACACTGAGTTATCCACGGTACAGGGTGGAATTGCAGGAACTTCAATTTCACACAAAAAGAGCTCCGAATCACCTGCTGAATCAGCCAAAGGTGCTGAAGCAGGCGGGTCAGAACGCCAAATTTGCGAATTCGGAGTCACATAAAAATCATCCAAAATCAGTTCCCACACATCAATCAATGGAGCCACAAAGTCATACCCACACACACCAGTTTTTATTAGGTTATAGGCAGACTTAATGCATGCATTCAATACTAATTCACTTTTTGCACTGTAAAATTGACAAAATGAACTTGAATCATTCTTCCATTCATTGACCAGAGCTTCCATCTCTCCTTTCTCAAATGGAGGATTCCAAGCATACTTAACAGGCAGATCATGGTTTGCAGATATGATTGTAGCAGGGACATATATTGGGTTAATTAGCAGGTGATTGGCAGATTCCTTATTCCTAAGAATCTCCAATACCTGTAGCAAGTGCTGAACTGTAGTGTATGCAAACTTTCCTTGCTTCACAAATAAGTTGATTTGTTCAATACTCTGTAATATCTCCTCATAATCATACTCAGATAATTCTTTTAAACAAAAATCTTTATTTTCCCTAGCCAGGGAGGAAAGTTCATTAGTAGTTTCATAAGTCCATTTAACTCCCCTGAAAGACAATTGCATTTCATTATCTGTTAATGGCAGAATCTCATTATAGGTCTCAGTCGCTAAGGATAACGACTCTGCAGATCGGACACGTTTCTTAGAACGTTTGCGTTTGGCCTTAGACCCTGCTGTTTTCCCTGCTGTTCTTGGTGATTTATTCAAGGCTGCAGGAAAATTATCAGTAACACCTTCTGCTTGCTGAACATTTTTGCAAGCAATTGAAGGAGTAGCTGATTGACCTGCTGCCAGGAGTTCATTAAGAGGAAAAGGCAATGGATCTATGCGCAACCAGTTATGGATCACAAACGCTAGAAATTCCAGCGGTCTCTCTTTCAAATCGGAATGATTGAGAACATCAAATGCCCACTGGAATAATTCCCCTTTAAACAAAATATAACTTAGTTGGAGTGCCCAGGTTGAAACAGGAGTCGCTTGGAGATCAGGATTGGCCAGGAACCTGGCACATTCAGAGAAAAACTCATTTTCTGTTTCAGAGCTAAGTTCTTCAAATTTCTTAAAGGAACAGGAACCATAATTAACAGTGTCATACTTTCTGGGAATCCCCCCCACAATGGGGATTGGTAATGGGGTTTTCATAATGTAAGGCTTGGTGGTGTATTCTCCACAGTCAGCATGCAACGCATGAGCTGACGTGGAGGAGGTACACACACTAGCACAAAGAAACAGGCTATCCCTAGTATAGTGGAGGGGAGGACTGACTCCAATAGGAGATTGTGGCGCACAGAGCCGGTGCAGATCTGACAGCCACAAACAATGCTTTCGTTATAACGTCTCAGCGCAAAGTAGCGCTGAGCGCATAAACCAGAACTGAGGAGATCAGGACAGGTAGACAGAATGAACGCTTGCTAGCTAGCGGCTACTTAGCGACAGCAAGCGTCCAAAACCAGACAGACTGGAATGAGGCAGCCAATGCGTTGCGGCGATGGCATGCCTCACAAAGACAGGACAGGATAGTCAGGAAATAGCAGGATCGAGATAGATGAACGTAACACAGATAAATATACAATAAGTATGTTTTCCTAGCGTATTACAATTACAGCTATCAATGAAACTATTTGTAACGTCTGACTAACATATGTATATATCGGCAATGAACCGATATATGACATAAGCAGGAACGCTGACTAGGACTGGAGTAATACAGGGGACAGGACTCAGAAGGATTCGCTATCTCTTCGCAGAGATGAACGCAATCCACAAACGGTAACAGGACAGGATTCAGAAGGATTCGTTATCTCTTCGCAGAGATGAACGCAATCCACAAACAGTAACAGAACAGGATTCAGAAGGATTCGTTATCTCTTCGCAGAGATGAACGCAATCCACAAACGGTAACAGGACAGGATTCAGAAGGATTCGTTATCTCCTCACAGAGATGAACGCAATCCACAAACGGTAACCAGGAGCAGGGTAACTACCTCAGCACGGGTGGTCACGGTACGCGCAACCTACCAAAACGTGCTGGAAAGCTGACTAACTGCACACAGGATATAAACAGTTCGTGTACGTATACATCAGCGACACTGATGTATCAACGTAACACAAATACAAGGAAAATAATAAACGTGCTGGTATGCATATATATGGGCAATGAACCAATATATGATGCAAAACCAGCAAAGTATCTTTAGAACAAGAAACACGATCGGGGCTGAAGCGACAGCAAGACTGGCTTACACTGAAGCTATGAAAACCCAAGGAAACCCTGCAGGAAGCAGATCTTTATACTGAGGTCATCCAATGGGAGCAGACATGCAGATTCCCACACAGGTGAATGATAATCAGTCACAAGCTGACAGCAGGGAAAGACAGACAAAGCTATGCAGCTTGCATGGAAATAGATCAGAACTGCCTGAGCTGCAGCACTACTACTTCCAGCAATAGCTGCTGCAGCAGCGATCATTACAGGAAGATCTTATCCCTTAATGTAAATGGGCTAAACACCCCGGAAAAAAGATCGACCACACTAGATTTCCTAAACAAACAACAAGCACATTTCTGCTTTTTACAAGAGACTCATTTTAAAAGGGGATACACCCCCAATTTCAAGGATAGGATATTCACACAGTGTAACGATCGGTATCAGCACGCAGAGAGAATCTGATTATTGTTGATCTGCAGTATCACCAAGAATGCAGATATATACCCGATTATTGATGATCTGCAGTATCACCGATAATCCGATATATTGCTACCCTCTGGGCACCAGCAAAGGAACACAATAAAGACAGTAATATAAATCACAGAAGTGTGGAAATCTCCACCACACGGCGATTCCTCAGAGGTGTGGTTACCTCTGAATGGGAACCCCGTGCGTTAGATCCTCTAACCAGGCAGAGTGAGGAATCTCGACCCCCTAGCAGTAATCGTCTGCTTGGGGCAGTCGTCTCGGAGAGGCAAGCCTCAGAGATAACCCTCCAGTGGGAGACGTTCCACTGAAGGGAGAATGGTCAGACATGCAGAGGTTCAGCAACAGAGATGACAGATAAAGTACAAAGACAGAAGGCTGATTCGGTATCCAAGGCAAGCAGGGTCTGGCAACGGTATATCAGATATGCGAGGTACGGAATCAGAAGACAGAGGAGTAGTCAGAAAAGCAATAAGTCATAACAGATATCAAACAATGCCTAGTCTGAGTGTGAGGTCCTTGGTCTTAGCACCCTGGAACTAGTCTGAATAATAACACAGATTAACAGTACAAGTAAACTGGCTAAGTGTGAATTCCCAGGGCCACCTGGTTCTAACACACTGTAGGATCTGACTAAAGGTCTGAGTGCTTCCACGTAGTGATCGCAACGGCAGACAACCAGCAACTGACAAGCAAGCTGTATATATAGTTGCAGGACTCTGCCGCCCCGCCCGAACCACTCAGCCAATCAGGAGTCCAGCAGAAATCAGCTGATCATCCTGATCAGCTGACACATCTCCTGCCAGCATAAAGGTCCTGACTTCTGGCGCGCGCACGTAGCCCTAAACCTGTGTGAACTAACAGGCTCAGCCACACCAGCTGCACGCTGCTGCGTGCAAACCGCCGCGCTGGACGCGGAATCAGCCGCCTGACTGTTGTTGCATGCGGCGGCTTTTCCGCGTTCCGCTCTGCCGCCAGACACATGCTTCCGCGTGCAAACCGCCGCACTGGACGCGGAATCAGCCGCCTGCTCAGTAGTACTCGCGGCGGCTTTTCCGCTATCTATCACACACAGGTGTTCCATTCCAGAACCTCGAAAGGGAAGAAGAAAGGGGTGACTACTCTTATACATAAGTCTCTAGACTTTGAAATAAAAGAGGTGGTGGCAGATGAGGAGGGACGCTACCTGTTCTTAAAAGGTCTTTCCGGGGAAAGGTCACTTACACTTGCCAATATCTACGCCCCAAACAAAGGCCAACCTTCCTTTATTATGTCCACTCTAAAGAGATTGCAGGATTTCCAGGAGGGTATGCTCATAATAGGAGGTGACCTGAACATATCCCTAAACCCACTTTTAGACACATCTACGGGTGTATCCTCAATTCCTTTAAACGCTCTGAATTTTAGTAAAAAAGGCTTAGACTCCTTGGCCCTACATGATGCGTGGCGCTTGCTTCACCCCACCGAGAGGGACTACACGTTCTACTCGGGATTGCATAACAAATACACACGTATCGACTATATTTTCCTTCCCCAGAGAGATCCTGGGTACTTAAAATCGGCAGAAATTGGGGTCAAAACCTTCACTGATCATAACCCAATCTCCATCGTTTTGAGACTGCCTGAAGTGGTCAAAAAGTCATGGAATTGGCGTCTTAATCCTTTCCTGCTCTCAGACCCCAATCTGCGGGTTGAGGTGTCCAAGGATCTTAATAGATATTTCAGGAGAAACGACACACCTGATACCAATCCTATGACACTCTGGGAAGCCCATAAACCTGTGATTCGTGGGGTTTTAATCAAGCTAGGAGCAGAGATGAAGAGATCCCGTCAAATTCAAATAGACAAGTTGATAGAAAAAATCAAATTGTTGGAAAGTTCACATAAAAAACTACATGCGCCACAAACATTAACAGAGCTTTCACAACTCAGAACCTCACTATTATCTCTGCTTAACTTAACAGCCAAACGAAAGATTCTCCTTAAAAAGGGAATTTTTACGAATGAGGAAACAAGAGCGGTAAATTCCTAGCCCGAGCCCTAAGACAACAAATGGCTCAAGCCAGAGTCAAATGCATAGTTGATAACACCCAGGTTAAACAATGCAGAAATTATCATATCGCAGGGGAATTCAGAGCTTTCTACTCTCAGCTATATAACCTCGCACAGGCGACGCCCTCCCCGGAATCCTGCACTCTCCGACAGCAAAAAATTATGTCATTTCTCGATAAATATGGCCTCCCCAAATTTACAGAAGATGGGGCTAAAGATCTCAATGAACCACTATCAGAGGGTGAATTTAGAGCTGCCATAAAGCATATGACATCGGGCAAATCCCCGGGTCCAGACGGATTCACGGTCCAATATTACAAATTCTTCAAGGATATTCTCGCTCCACGTTTTAATTCAGCCTTTAATGCAGCAAATCAAGACATCCTTCACTCAAAACACTTCCTAGAAGCTCATATCACTGTAATTCCGAAAGAGGGAAAGGACCCTGGACAATGTGCTAGCTACTGCCCTATTTCGCTGCTAAATGTAGACACAAAGATCTTTGCCAAAATTATAGCAAATAGACTACTACCATATTTGCCAACAACCATACTGCCAGATCAAGTAGGTTTTGTACCCGACAGAGAAGGCAAAGATAATACAATGAAAACGATTGGTATTGTCGCGCACATGAAAAATAACAAAATCCCAGTAATGCTGCTTTCCACAGATGCGGAGAAAGCATTTGATCGCATTTCCTGGGATTATATGTTCCCAGTGCTGGAACACATGGGGATCCCCCCAAATTTTGTGTTCTGGATTGGCCTGCTCTATAGAAATCCCATAGCCAGAGTTAAAGTTAATGGTTTATTATCCCAGCCGTTGTACATTTCGAACGGTACTAGGCAGGGCTGCCCCCTTTCACCTCTACTATTTATCATAACACTAGAGCCGTTCATCAATATGATTAGGGCAGATTCTAACATCAGGGGTATTGAGGTGAATGGTAAAGAATTCAAAGTGGCAGCCTTAGCCGACGACCTGCTTTTTTTTAATCCAGCAACCAATAACCTCGATTCCTAACTTAATGACAAAATTCACCGAATTTAACTACATCTCGAATTTTAAAATTAATTTTACAAAATCCGTGGCGCTAAATATATCCCTACCTACTCTATTGACTGAACAATGTAAAACCAACTTCCAATTTAAGTGGGCCACAGATGCTATTAGATATCTTGGGGTGATGATCCCAAATGATCTTAGCCGCATCTTCTCTCTTAATTATACGCCCTTGATAGAACAACTGACCAAAGATCTGGAAACATGGGGAAAAAAACCTCACTTATTGTGGTTTGGCCGCATGGCCTCAGTTAAGATGAATCTACTTCCCAGATTTTTATATATATGTCAGACTCTTCCTATTTGTGTTTCCAAAAAGGTTTTACTTGATCTACAGATGAAAATCAATGACTTTGTTTGGGGCAAACGTAGGCCCAGGTTAAAGAGATCTATCCTCATGCTGCCAAAGGCTGAGGGAGGTGCAGGCCTCCCCGACCTCTTTCTGTATCACCAAGCTGCTGTCCTCAGTAGGATGTATGAGTGGTGTGACCATTCCTCTACTAAACACTGGGTTTGGATTAAACAGAGTTTCTCAAAAACTCAGCCTCACTACCATAGCTTCCCATATCGGAAACCAAAACCCCGGAGTCCTTGCACCCCCTCATACGGGCCACGATCAAAATCTGGCGTTCATCTGTTGGGAGACTAGGGCTCTCCTCACTTTACAGCCCCTTAACACCAGTACAAAACAATCCAACCTTCCCACCAGGCTATTTCTCCTCATTTGCAGAAAAATGGGCAAACCCATCCATCCCTAGGATTCATAACTTTATGGCGGGAGACATGATTAAAACACTAGCGGCGCTACATCAGTATACGGTACCTCACAAATTCCCACTTTGGGCTTACATGCAATTAAGAAGCTACATTAACAACTCACCCCACAAAGCTCTATTCTTTAGAAAGCCACATACACTTGAAACTGCTTTATTTGCGGAGGGCCCACATAGACATACGATCTCTCTCACCTACAATATCCTACTCTCAAGTAAACCTAGAACTGACAAACTCCCATATCAGACATTTTGGGAAAAGACATTGGGAAAAGAATTAACGGATAACCAATGGCAAACAATTTGGGTATTGACACACAAAGGATCCCCTAATGTTTCAATACAAGAGCAAAGCTTCAAATTTCTGACAAACTGGTACAAAACACCAGCGATACTGAGCAAATATGTAAGGGGGGTCACGGATACATGTTGGCGATGTGGGGCTCCACAGGCGGATTTAGTACATGTGTTTTGGTCCTGTACAAAGTTGTCCTCATTCTGGAAAGAGATACATAGACTCTGTGTGAAAATTTCTGGCTTACAAATTCCACGGACTCCTGAAGTATTCCTATTACATAGCAATACTATCTCACTAAAAACATCCAAAAAAAGCATCCTAGTACATTTAATTTATGCAGCTAAGGCAACTATACCAATACTATGGAAACGATCAGACCCACCTATGATTCAACAATGGCTAACCAGGGTCGAGGGCCTTTCACAGATGGAAGACATTGCACTAACAGCCAGGGAACAGGTCCATAAATATGTTGAAACGTGGGCCTGTTGGATTGTATTTAAAGATACCGATGAATATAAGGCCTTAATGCCTATTTGAAAATCTCTTCCCTGGAGGGGGAACTGCTTTTGCTGAGAGGGGGGGGGGGTGAGGTGGCCTGGAGAGCACTAACACTAACACTGCAGTGGCTGAACGAGACACTTGGTTATTTGTGTCCCTTAATGAAGACATCGCTAACATGCTAAGTGCTCTTTCGCTTTTATTTAACATTAATCTGCTACCATTCCTGAGACCTAAAATTGAATATTATATGGGATGATGTCGGCTCTCTGATCATTCAACATTAGCCAAAGATAAATACAAAATAAGGCTTGCACAATATGCTTACCGTATATACTCGCATAAAAGCCGAATTTTTGAGCACAAAAAATGTGCTCAAAAGTCCCCCCCTCGGCTTATATGCGAGTCAGCTGTGTGAGGCTGTATCACCCTCCCTCCAACGAGTGCCCCCCTTTGCAATATGCTGCCTGGAGAATACCGGAGATTACCGGGAACTGCTATTTCCAACTTGAAAGTGTCGGTCTCCTGCCAGCGGGTCCCAGCTACTTGCAGTTTGGTAGTGACGTCAGCGCCGGAGTTCCCTCATCAGCATGGTGTCCATCTCCCTAACCATGCCTGCAGAAATGTCCGTGGGTACTTGTGCGGGATCGCTCCACTCATTAGTGCCATTGTGCAGCAGTGACGTCAGCGCCGGGGTTCCCTCATCAGCATGGTGTCCATCTCCCTGCCATGCCTGCAGAAATGTCCGTGGCTACTTGTGCGGGATCGCTCCGCTCATTAGTGCCATTGTGCAGCAGTGACGTCAGCGCCGGGGTTCCCTCATCAGCATGGTGTCCATCTCCCTGCCATGCCTGCAGAAATGTCCGTGGCTACTTGTGCGGGATCGCTCCGCTCATTAGTGCCATTGTGCAGCAGTGACGTCAGCGCCGGGGTTCCCTCATCAGCATGGTGTCCATCTCCCTGCCATGCCTGCAGAAATGTCCGTGGCTACTTGTGCGGGATCGCTCCGCTCATTAGTGCCATTGTGCAGCAGTGACGTCACGCCGGGGTTCCCTCATCAGCCTTGGTTTACGCGCTTGTGTCTCATCTTTATGTCTCATCTTTATGACGCCATCTAGAGGCATCTTGAGACACAGCAAGAGCATCACATAGGCTGATGAGGGAATCCCGGCGCTGACGTCACTACTGTACAACGGCACTACAGATCGGAGTGCAAGTAGCTGGGGACATTACTGAAGGCTTGGACCCGCTGGCGGAGCGATCCTGCACTAGTAGCCAGCGACATTTCTGCAGGCATGGAGGGGAGATGGACAGCTTAATGAGGGAACCCCGGCACTGATGTCACTGTACGGATCGGAGCCATCCTCCACAAGTAGCTGGCATGGTGAGGAGATGGCCACCTTCACGCAGGCCACAGCACTTGATCTCCTGGGCACATGCTGGGATGCATCTGGCTAAGGAGTAGCCAAAGACATTTCTGCAGGCACAGATCATCTGGCGGGAAGACCAACACCTTCATGCAGGGAACAGCAGTTTCAGGTAATCTCCTGGGCACATTTGGGGCACATCTAGCTAAGGAGGGGAAATGCTTGATACAAGGAGGGCACAGCTGGGTACAGGGGGATGTCTAACACATTGGTTCAAAATTACTAATTTTGAACCAAGGTTTGGGACCCCTGTACAGAGTCTGCAGCTACTGGTGTGGGCGCAGCGCTATCCTTTCACAGGATGTCTAACACAGATGGCACAGCTGGCTATGGGAGGGATTCTTTATACAGGGGTCACATCTGGTGATGGGGAACTGTCTAATACAGGGCGCAAATCTGGCTTATACTAAGTAAGGGGGATGCCCGATACTAAAGGCACGTCTGGCTACTTATACTATGGAGGGAGCTATACTGGGGAGTGGGCGATGGTGGTGGTGGGGGGCTTATATGCGAGTCAGTCACTTTTTCCTGCTTTTTGGGAGGAAAGTGGGTACCTCGGCTTATATGCGGGTCGGCTTATATGCGAGTATATACGGTATATCTGTTATGAATACTGAAAGGAGAATGTGCATGTTATATACTGTTTTATTGAACTATGCAAACAAGATAATTGCTGTAACATTGTAATTTTCTTTCGTTCAATAAAGCTTTAAAATGTGAAAAAAAAAGACTGCTAGAAAGTCTCTACCATTCTTAATCATATAAATTGTTTATTACAGAGATGTGCTGCACTATCAGTGGCTGAATAGAGTACTGGTTAAGGGCACTGCCTTTGACATGGGAGACCAGGGTTCGAATCCTGGCTAGGGTCAGTACCTGTTCAGTAAGGAGTTCAAGGCAAGACTCCCTAACACTGCAGGGTGGCCTCCTGAGCGCGTCACAGTGGCTGCAGTCCGACAGGAGAAAAGTGCTATATAAATGTTTGGATTATTATTATCAGGTTTGGCACGTGTAAGAAGTCACACATGCGCGACGTGCTATAACTCGGCTGCTTCTAAGGCGCAAATGGAGGAAATGTAAGATGGATGAGCACTGCAGTGGGCGACAGCCGACAGGTACACTAGGGAGGCAATGACGGAGGCGGCGGATGTGGCGTCATGATGCTGAAAAAGATTGGGAATCGCCTGTGTTGTATGGGCAGCCGACAGATCTCTCTCTGGTGAGACTCATTCAGAGAGAAATCTGTTCGTTTTGGTAGTCAGCCTGCATATGCAACACTACCAGCATTTGCAGAACGCATACTGTACAAACGCAGTGAAACGCAGACTAACATTGCTGCATAAAATGCAGTGTTTCCCGCTACGCTAGAGTTTTTGCTATGTGTGCAACCAGCCACAAACATAAAAAGTGTAAACAGTTCCAATTTACTATGGGCCTGATTCACAAAGCGGTGCTAACAGTTAGCACACTAGTAAAAAGCCCTTTATCACGCCTAAACTCTGTTTAGGTGTGATAAGTTTAGGTGTGATAAGTTTAGGCATGATAAGTTTAGGTGTGATAAGTTTTTAGGCGTAATAAGTTTAAGCACCAACTGGGTTAGCACCGCAGTGCACAGCTGATCAAAAGTTTTGCACTAGCAAAGTCTGGTGCACTTTGCATAGAGTTTAATGGCGCTGCTTTGCGTGCGGGACTTTGCGCGCGATCTAAACTTATATAAACTTATCATGCCTAAACTTATCATGCCTAAACTTATCATGCCTAACCTTATCATTTCTAAACTGAGTTTAGACATGATAAAAATGGTTATCATGCCTAAAGTCTTTAACTGGGTTATTACCGCTTTGTGAATCGAGCCCTATGAGTGGTTGTGTGGATTATCTCTGGAAATGCTATAAAACCCTTTAGGAACTCTGTGAGAATCTTGTTTTTGATAGATGTCTAATCAGCACCCCTTTTGTGAATTAACATCCCTTTGTATGATATACAATGTCCATTTTATGCATCTGTGAATGTCCTTGTACAGTTTCTTTCTATGTATTTTTGACTTTTTATTTTAGAGTAGTATGAATAGAAAAAAAAAGTATTATCTCTTTTGTCAGTATCCATTTATTAAGTCTGTTTAAAGGGACTCTGAGCACCTCTCATGGGCATGCCTTTAAGGCAGACGACTTCCAACAAAGTCGTGCTATGACCCCTCTGGAGGTGCCTCTTTCAATGGCCATGCGTGTCACTTCCTCTTCCTACTTAATTCTGTGATGCACTTCTTTTACAGAGAAGACGGGGTGATCCAGACGTTATAACATAGCCAAGATGTCAGCCGCAATTTTTAAATTGAAATCAAAGAAAATCTATTTGGTGTAGAATGGTGATACATGCATCAAATGAAAGAGGAGAGCACAAGCTACAGAAAGGTATGTATCTTTAAGTACTTTGCAGTACTGTTCGGAGTCTTAAAGGCATGCCCATGAGAGGTGCTTGGAATCCCTTTAAAGTGGATCCGAGATGAAAAACTAACAAGTAACTTGTCTATATATCTTATCTAAAGTTTAGACAGCATATCTAGCTGCAAACAGCTTCAATAGAATATGATTATTTTTTCCTGTGATACAATGACAGCAGCCATGTTGTTTGTAAACATTACACACAGGCAAGCTTATCTGAATCTTCAGCAAACCTAATCCCCCATCCTCCTCCCCCCTCATCCCCTCTGCCTCTGAAATATCTGGCTAGTAATACCTCCCCCTCCTCCTGCCCAGACTGAGCTTCCATGAGCCCTTGCTACTGTCTGAAAATGCCAAGACTCTCTGAAAAGCTGTGGGCGAGGCTTGTTTAGTTTATAGGGAACTAGAGTATTAACCACTTCACCACTGAGGGGTTTTACCCCCTGAGCTCCAGAGCAATTTTCACCTTTCAGCGCTCCTTCCATTCATTCGTCTATAACTTTATCATTACTTATCGCAATGAAATGAACTATATCTTGTTTTTTCCGCCACCAATTAGGCTTTCTTTAGGTGGGACATTATGCCAAGAATTATTTTTTTCTAAATGTGTTTTAATGGGAAAATTGGAAAAATGTGGGGAAAAAAATAATTATTTTTCAGTTTTCGGCCATTATAGTTTTTAAATAATACATGCTACTGTAATTAAAACCCATGAAATGTATTTGCCCTTTTGTCCCGGTTATAAAACCATTTAAATTATGTCCCTATCACAATGTTTGGCGCCAATATTTTATTTGGAAATAAAGGTGCATTTTTTTCATTTTTGCGTCCATCCCTAATTACAAGCCCATCGTTTATAAAGTAACAGTGTTCTACCCTCTTGACATAAATATTTAAAAAGTTCAGTCCCTAAGGTAACTAGTTATGTATTTTTTTTAATTGTAAATTTTTTAATTTTTTTTTAATTACAAAAAAAAAAATGGGGAGTGTGGGAGGTAATGAGTTAATTTTATGTGTAAAAGTCATTTATTTGTATGTGAAAAAATGTGTAGGGTGTAGTTTACTATTTGGCCACAAGATGGCCACAGTAACTTTTTGTTTTAATGCGACCTCCAAGCTTCCTTCCGGAAGCTTGGAGGAAGTATAAGGAGGCTGGACACGTGAGTTTTTTCTCACAATGATCGCGCTGCCCATAGGAGAGCAGCGGATCATTGCGGGGCTTAGATCAACGAACGGGAATGGATTTTCCCGTTCATTGATCTCTGGGCGAGCGGGCGGCGGCGTGTTTACTAGCGGCGGGCGGCGTGTTTACGAGCGGGAGCGCGGACAGCGTCGGGAACGCGGAAAGTACGTATTTCTCCGTCCCTGGTTGTTAAAGGATGGAAAAAGGGGCGGAGAAATACGTACGCGCGGGGGTAAAGTGGTTAAAACAAAAACAAAAAAGTATTTGGCTTGAGGAATGCCCTATAAACTATATGAAAGGAACACAATTATGCAATGAGTAAAAGTTCATCTCAGATCCACTTTTAACCTCCTTAGCGGTATGCCCGACACTGTGTCAGGCATACCGCTCTCTGGCCCCAGGAGTCCCCCATAATGAAATAATTTGCTCACATTGCTGTAAAACCTTTAGCTAGCACTAGGCTAGCTAGTAAAGGTGTTTGGCACCCCCGGATCCCCCCGATCGTCCGCGATCCCCCCGATTATACATTACCAAGCCTGGATCCAGCGATCATGCAGCCTTCCTGCACAGCTCCGGTTTTTCTATGGGGAGGATCGGGTTTGCGCATGACGTCATGACGTCGGCGATGTCATGACGTCATGTGTAATCCTCCCCATAGTGAAGACCGGAGCTGTGCGGGAGGCTGCCGACTATCACTGGATCCAAGCTGGGTAATGTATAAATGGGGAGCGGCAGGGATCGGGGGGGGGGGGGGGTGCCGGACACCTTTACTAGCTAGCCTAGTGCTAGCTATAGGTTTACAGCCATGTGAGCAAATTATTTCATTATGCAGGTAAAAACTAACAAAACCTCCTAACACTCAGGAGGTTAAGTATAATCACTGTTTGGGCTTTGCCTTTTCTCACTCATTCATTAACCACTTGAGGACCGTGGGCTTTACCCCCCTTAAGGACCAGACCCTTTTTTTCCATTCAGACCACTGCAGCTTTCACGGTTTATTGCTCGCTCATACAACCTACCACCTAAATGAATTTTGGCTCCTTTTCTTGTCACTAATAAAGCTTTCTTTTGTTGCTATTTGATTGCTGCTGCGATTTTTACTTTTTATTATATTCATCAAAAAAGACATGAATTTTGTCAAAAAAATGATTTTTTTAACTTTCTGTGCTGACATTTTTCAAATAAAGTAAATTTTCTGTATACATGCAGCACGAAAAATGTGGACAAACATGTTTTTGATAAAAGAAAACCCATTCAGCCTATATTTATTGGTTTGGGTAAAAGTTATAGCGTTTACAAACTATGGTGCAAAAAGTGAATTTTCCCATTTTAAAGCATCTCTGACGTTTCTGACCCCCTGTCATGTTTCATGAGGGGCTAGAATTCCAGGATAGTATAAATACCCCCCAAATGACCCCATTTTGGAAAGAAGACATCCCAAAGTATTCACTGAGAGGCATAGTGAGTTCATAGAAGATAATATTTTTTGTCACAAGTTAGCGGAAAATGACAGTTTGTGACAAACAAAAAAAAAAGTTTCTATTTCTGCTAACTTGTGACAAAAAAATGAAATCTGCCACGGACTCACCATGCCCCTCTCTGAATACCTTGAAGTGTCTACTTTCCAAAATGGGGTCATTTGTGGAGTGTGTTTACTGTCCTGGCATTTTGGGGGGTGCTAATTTGTAAGCACCCCTGTAAAGCCTAAAAGTGCTCATTGGACTTTGGGCCCCTTAGCGCAGTTAGGCTGCAAAAAGTGTAAAAATACACCCCAAAACACATTATACTACTTCTCCTGAGTACGGCGTCGGCGATACCACATGTGTGGCACTTTTTTGCACCCTAACTGCGCTAAGGGGCCCAAAGTCCAATGAGTACCTTTAGGATTTCACAGGTCATTTTTGTTTCAAGACTACTCCTCACGGTTTAGGGCCCCTAAAATGCCAGGGCAGTATAGGAACCCCACTAATGACCCCATTTTAGAAAGAAGACACCCCAAGGTATTCCGTTAGGAGTATGGAGAGTTCATAGAAGATTTTATTTTTTGTCGCAAGTTAGCGGAAATTGATTTTAATTGTTTTTTTTTTCACAAAGGGCTCGATTCACAAAGCGGTGCTAACCCAGTTAGAGACTATAGGCATGATAACCATTGCACCATGCTGGTGAAAAGTCAGTTTAGGCGTGATAAGTTTAGGTGTGATAAGTTTAGGCATGATAAATTTATATAAGTTTAGATCGCACGCAAAGCCCCGCACGCAAAGCAGTGCCATTAAACTCTATGCGAAGTGCACCAGACTTTGCTAGCGCAAAACTTTTGATCAGCTGTGCACTGCAGTGCTAACCCAGTTGGTGCTTAAACTTATCACACCTAAACTTATGACACCTAAACTTATCATGCCTAAACTGAGTTTAGGCATGATAATGGGCTTTTCACCAGCGTGCTAACTGTTAGCATCGCTTTGTGAATCAGGCCCTAAGTGTCATTTTCCGCTAATTTGTGACAAAAAATAAAATCTTGTATGAACTCACCATACTCCTAATGGAATACCTTTAGGTGTCTTCTTTCTAGAATGGGGTCATTTGTGGGGTTCCTATACTGCCCTGGCATTTTAGGGGCCCTAAACCATGAGGAGTAGTCTTGAAACCAAATGTCGCAAAATGACCTGTGAAATCCTAAAGGTACTCATTGGACTTTGGGCCCCTTAGTGCACTTAGGGTGTAAAAAAGTGCCACACATGTGGTACCGCCGTACTCAGGAGAAGTAGTATATTGTGTTTTGGGGTGTATTTTTACACATACCCATGCTGGGTGGGAGAAATATCTCTGTAAATGACAATTGTTTGATTTTTTTTACACACAATTGTCCATTTACAGAGAGATTTCTCCCACCCAGCATGGGTATGTGTAAAAATACACCCCAAAACACATTATACTACTTTTCCTGAGTACGGCGGTACCACATGTGTGACACTTTTTTGCAGCCTAGGTGCGCTAAGGGGCCCAACGTCCTATTCACAGGTCATTTTGAGGCATTTGTTTTCTAGACTACTCCTCACGGTTTAGGGCCCCTAAAATGCCATGGCAGTATAGGAACCCCACAAGTGACCCCATTTTAGAAAGAAGACACCCCAAGGTATTCCGTTAGGTATATGGCGAGTTCATAGAAGATTTTATTTTTTGTCACAAGTTAGTGAAAAATGACACTTTGTGAAAAAATAAAAATAAAAATCAATTTCCGCTAACTTTTCAAAAAAATAAAATCTTCTATAAACTTGTCATAAACCTAACAGAATACCTTGGGGTGTCTTTTTTTCTAAAATGGGGTCACTTGTGGGGTTCCTATACCGCCCTGGCATTTTACGGGCCCAAAACCGTGAGTAGTCTGGAAACCAAATGTCTCAAAATGACTGTTCAGGGGTATAAGCATCTGCAAATTTTGATGACAGGTGGTCTATGAGGGGCGAATTTTGTGGAACCGGTCATAAGCAGGGTGGCCTTTTAGATGACAGGTTGTATTGGGCCTGATCTGATGGATAGGAGTGCTAGGGGGGTGACAGGAGGTGATTGATGGGTGTCTCAAGGTGTGATTAGAGGGGGGAATAGATGCAAGCAATGCACTGGCGAGGTGATCAGGGCTGGGGTCTGAGGGCATTCTGAGGGTGTGGGCGGGTGATTGAGTGCCCTAGGGGCAGATAGGGGTCTAATCTGATAGGTAGCAGTGACAGGGGGTGATTGATGGGTAATTAGTAGGTGTTTAGGGTAGAGAACAGATGTAAACACTGCACTTGGAAGGTGATCTGACGTCGGATCTGCGGGCGATCTATTGGTGTGGGTGGGTGATCAGATTGCCCGCAAGGGGCAGGTTAGGGGCTGATTGATGGGTGGCAGTGACAGGGGGTGATTGATGGGTGGCAGTGACAGGGGGTGATTGATGGGTGATTGACAGGTGATTGACAGGTGATCAGTGGGTTATTACAGGGAAGAACAGATGTAAATATTGCACAGGCGAATTGATAAGGCGGGGTCTGAGGGCAATCTGAGCATGTAGGCGGGTGATTGGGTGCCCGCAAGGGGCAGATTAGGGTCTGATCTGATGGGTAACAGTGACAGGTGGTGATAGGGGGTGATTGATGGGTGATTGATGGGTAATTAGTGGGTGTTTAGGGTAGAGAACAGATGTAAACACTGCACTTGGGAGGTGATCTGACGTCGGATCTGCGGGCGATCTATTGGTGTGGGTGGGTGATCAGATTGCCCGCAAGGGGCAGGTTAGGGGCTGATTGATGGGTGGTAGTGACAGGGGGTGATTGATGGGTGATTGATGGGTGATTGACAGGTGATTGACAGGTGATCAGGAGGATAGATGCATACAGTACACGGGGGGGGGGGGTCTAGGGGGGTCTAAGGAGAATCTGAGGGGTGGGGGGGGTGATCAGGAGGGAGCAGGGGGCAGTTTAGGGAATAAAAAAAAATAGCGTTGACAGATAGTGACAGGGAGTGATTGATGGGTGATTAGGGGGGTGATTGGGTGCAAACAGTGGTCTGGGGGGTGGGCAGGGGGGGGGGTCTGAGGGGTGCTGTGGGCGATCAGGGGGCAGGGGGGGAAATCAGTGTGCTTGGGTGCAGTCCAGGGTGGCTGCAGCCTGCCCTGGTGGTCCCTCGGACACTGGGACCACCAGGGCAGGAGGCAGCCTGTATAATACACTTTGTATACATTACAAAGTGTATTATACACTTTGTATGCGGCGATCCGGGTGCTAGTAACCCACCGGCGCTTCCGAACGGCCGGCGGGTTACAGCGCGAGGGGGGCGGAGCCAGTCCCCGGTGGAGGATCGCGTCACAGATGACGCGATCGCTCCGCCCATGCCCCTACAAGGACCGCCGCCTCTGGGCATGAGCTGGTCCTTGCGGGATCCACTTTCCGGCCGCCCCTGTGCAGTGGGCGGTCGGTAAGTGGTTAAATAAATAATATTTATTATTTATGATTATGATAAGATGTTGGCACCCTTTTAAGCCTACATTTATGTCATAACCTCATAATATATACATCTATGTTCACCCTAGCAAGCTAAATGAACTGGTTGGCCTTGACTGCAATGTTTTCACAGCTGAAATGGAAATTATTTTATCATGTCATGTAGAAAAGATGTGCTCATTTTTATTTTACTGCATTTGTAAGATATCTAATACAAAACAGAGTGTATTGTGACATCGACATCTAGAAGAAAAGAAATCTCAAGGAAAGAAAGGAATATGGGAGGAAACCAAAGACCAATATCCTGTACTGTAGTATGCTTCTGACACAGGAACTAAGACACCATGAATAATTATATTCACAATTGTGTGCCACAGCAGTGGCAGCATGGTAAGTTGGTGGTGAGTAGGGAGAACAAACCCGACTCACGTCGGGTTAAAAAGTCACTCTCAGTAGTAAAAGGTAAAACAACAAAGAGAGGTACCCTCTACTGGAGGTAGTAAGACAAAAAACGAATAAAAAGGGTGCCTGAGGCTCTGTGAAAAGAGGAGCGCTGCCATTCAAGGCAGGCAGTAATTGATTTACTATGACAATTTTTACCAATATTCTACTGGTGGCAATATGTGGCACCCTTTTTTCCAAGCACCTTTTTTACATGTATGCAGTAAGACTATATACATGGCTCAGATGTGCCAAAAGGAAATAATAGTATCTAAAAACAGTTTAAAAAGAGCGGATAGAGGAGCAATGACCTCCATTTAGGGAAAACTCAATGATAAGATGAGGACTGGGACTTTATTAAACTAAGTAAAAATACTCTGATGGTATTCAACGCTTTTCTTGGGTGTAGGTTTCCCGCCTCATCAAGCAAATACAGAATAAGATCTCAATCTTTTATTTCATTTTGGTGCCTATGAACCATGTATATAAAAACAAAGAAAGTTATCTTAAAGACTCTACCGGCTGAGGGTCTTCAGTTAGATGAGGAGGACTGGAAAAAGGCTTTGAGTGCAGTTAACCAGTTAGCTTAAAATGAATGCATATAAGCGTCCAGTTTGAGCCACACTAACTGAATCAGAGAGGCACAGACTACCCAGCAAGCTCATGGTGACCCACAACTCATTGGAGTGTGTAAGGGACTACAATGGTCCTAAAAGCCCCCTTACTAAGATGTTAAGAAAAACAAAAGTTTGCTTTCCTAAAACAGAAAGTATTTGCGATAATTCAGGTTGGAGTGAGCTTGAGATGTCTCCCAGAGCAACACTGCTGAATATATGCAAATTAACCATTGTACCCTTAGAAGCTAAACACACCTCCTTCTGGAGGTGTGTTTAGCTTCTAAGGGTACAATGCCGCTGGAATGCAATGATGTGTCAGCTTGTTAATTTGTACAGAGCCATAATAATCCAACATGCATACAGACTGTTTCGGATTGTTTGATCCTCATCAGTGTATGGCATGGATTAATTTGGCTCTATGGAGTAGGGCTTGTGAATCCGAGAGGCACAGACTAACCAGCAAGCTGGCAATGCATGTTGGATTATTATGGCTCTGTACAAATTAACAAGCTGACACATCATTGCATTCCAGCGGTTCTGGAGGTGTGTTTAGCTTCTAAGGGTACAATGGTTAATTTGCATATATTCAGCAGTGTTGCTCTGGGAGACATCTCAAGCTCACTCCAACCTGAATTATCGCAAATACTTTCTGTTTTAGGAAAGCAAACTTTTGTTTTTCTTAACTGAATCAGGACATACAGGCATGTCCTGTCAATCAGCTGTGGGTGCACTCGTGCGCTCCCACATGCTCATTCACAGTGGGACTTATACGTGTGTGATTGGTAAACAGGAACATGTGTTCCCTGAGCCAATCAAGGTGCCTGTGCATGAATTAACATGACTTCAGTCAGAAGTTAAGTTAATTGATAAAAATGAAAGTAAACATAGTACAAAAGTGATCAAAGAATTCCTGGTAACACAAGATATTGTGTAGCCAAAAAGTGAAATACCTTAAAAAAAATAAGTTTACTATACTATTTAACCCCTTCAAACCCCCCTCCTCCTTAGTTGCCAAAAGAAAACATTTGTACAAAAAAACAATAACAAAGTGACAGCATTAAAAAAATACATAAATGGTTACCCTAAGGACTCAGTTTTTTTTTTACTATGTATGAGGGTATATTACTGTTATTTTTGCAAATAAGGGCTTGTATTTATTGATAGGGTACAATAAGAAAGCAGAAAATACATGATACATCTTTATTTAATATATTATCACCATACCTTTTATTAGGTACATAACTTAAATAATTTGATAGCCAGGATAAATGGGCAAATACAATGTGTGGAAAAGTATATTCTATAGAAGCACAGGTGATAGATATTAAATACATTAAATTAAATATAGTAAAATATAATAGTATTTTATTTCAAAAAGGAGAGACAATTCTCACACTCTCTGCCAACACAATTAGCACACTTCACATACACACATGGGAGTTATGTGGTGTCCTACTTCAAAACAATGCATATAAAAGTTTGCAAAACAAGAGTAGGTGTGAGCTAATAGCTCTGCGTGCACTATAGTCAAACAGTTCCACCTTCCCTCTTCACATAGAGAATATATATGCACGTATAAAATATGAAAAAGATGTAGAGTTCATTACTTATACTCCAGTGGATAATAAAATAGATGTCACCTATGTCTTCCAGCCTCCAATGACACAGTCCACGGTGCGTCTGTGTTATTATTTCCCGAGGGCTGGAGCGGGAACCAAAGCAAGCTCCTCTACATCTTCTTGCTAGTTCCGGGCGGCGTTTACAATCCAGCCACCCAGAAATCTTGCAAGAGCTCGGTCTGATTAATCAATCTGAGTCTAGAGGGGCGCCCCATGGACTACTGAAGTGCCTAACCAGGAGGTTTGAATTATTGAAGCACTCCTTTACAGCTCATATTATTTGACACAGTCTCTGGATAACCAGAAAGAGCTGCAGGCCGCTGTGGAATGCAGGAAATCCGGATTCCTGCTCCAAGGCGAAACGCACAGCTAGGCTGGCCAATGCGGAATTCACACGGCAAGTGAAGGTGTGACATCACGGCAAAGAAACTCCCAGGGGGCCCGCAGCGGTGAAGCTGACCATCAGACCGAGCTCTCGTGAGGTTTCTGGGTGGCCGGAGCATAAACGCAGCCCGGAACTAGCACGGAGACGTAGACGTGCTTTGGATCCCGCTACGGTCCTCGGGAAGTAATAACACAGACGCACCGTGGACTGTGTCATTAGAGGTTGAAAGATACAGATGACATCTATTTTATTATCCACTGGAGTATAAGTAATGGACTCTACATCTTGTTCATATTTTATACGTGCATATATATTCTCTATGTGAAGAGGGAAGGTGGAACTGTTTGACTATAGTGCACACAGAGCTATTAGCTCACACCTACTCTTTTTTTTGCAAACTTTTATATGCATTGTTTTGAAGTAGGACACCACATAACTCCCATGTGTGTATGTGAAGTGTGCTAATTGTGTTGGCAGAGAGTGTGAGAATTGTCTCTCCTTTTTGAAATAAAATACTATAATATTTTACTATATTTAATGTGATGTATTTATTATCTATCACCTGCGCTCCTATATAATATAATTTTGCAGAGCCTATAAGAAGTGAATAAAAAATAATATTATAATAATAATATTAATATAATAATATTAATAATTATAATCTGTAGAATTCTACATTGTTATTTACAAATGGCAATGCTCTGTGCCCTCCTTTACATGTTATGAGCGTTCTTTTAATTGGTCTGCACCCATATCTGCAATCACTTAATTCAGAATAGAAAATCCATGTTCAGTCCAATTTTTGGCGAAACAGGGAGTATTATGAAAACTATTGCCACTCCCCATAAATTCGTTGTCTTAGGCTAGTTACACACCAGGACGTTGCGTTTAGGGGACGTTATAGGGCACATAACGTGCCCCTAACGCAACGCCTGATGCTCTCTGGTGTGGATGTCGGAGTGAGCCGCATTGTGCAGCTCAGTCTGGCGTCCGTGATGCCGTGATGAATACTCTTGGACGCATGCGCCATCACGTGGTCCCGCCCGGCCAATCGCCGCACAGAGCGGCCGCTCCAGGAAGTAAACACTGCACATCACTGAGTGCAGTGAATATTAATTAGCCATGTGCCCGGCCGCTCTCCGCTCCTCCCCAACATGACTGAGCATGTGCAAACAGTCTAACACGGCTTAGCCGCGTAGAACGCACAGCATGCAGCACTTTGCTGCGTTACAATGTAACGCATCGTGGGCATTGTGAACAGCCCACTTGTGTTACATTGCTGTGCGTTGGGGGAGCGTTACAGGCTGCACTAACGTGCGCCTGTAACGTCCCTGTGTGCAAGAAGCCTTAAACTTATACATTTAGTCTTCAGTAATTGAATGCAGTTTTCTCAAGACAACACATGTATTTCTATCTTCAAAAGATAATTCATGGGAGAGGTATAAAAAAAATGATAGCTGGAGAATGGTTAAATTATCAATATGAGAAACAGTAAAATAGAATATACTATAGGGATGATACAGTATTACTATAAATTCATGTTAATTTTAATAAAATGTAAAGATTTGTTTCATATAAACACCATTAGCACTACCAGTTCATAGTTTATCTGAATTTTAATCCAAAACGGCAGATTTTAATTAATTAGCGTGACTGCCCTTAAGGTTTGAATAATAAAGGTTTTGCTTGGGCAGTAGTCAGCAGGAGTGACCCCACAGGTTGCATAATCTAGTAGTGGCTCAGGATCCTATTTTAAGTGGCAAAAACAACACATTTTACACTGACAAATTGGTAAATGTCAGTAATAAGGGTATGTATATTTGAGGTTTACTTCCACATAGAGAACAGCATTTTTCTTAGATTATTTGTAATGGTTTCTCTCAACATTTAAAGCACTTTAGGGAATGTGCAAGGCAAATAATCTATATGGAATTTCATGTAATAAATGTTGCTGAATTGTGCTGTGAAGAGGTCAAAAAGCCCTTCCTCGTCTCAATAGTTGACAGGGGTCACTCTACTCATTTCTGTGGGCCACTCTCTTATCTGACCTTTTTCAGCTTCTGTTTATAATTAAATGGCAGAAATATTATGTGATATCAGCTATAAAGCATTATACTGTGTGTGGCCTTCCAACATCATTCTTTAATTAGCAAGTCTCAAAAACAAAACCTCACTTTAAAATCACCTGAGAATCATAAACTGTGGCCTCTCGCTGTCTCCAGAGCTGCCTATGACGCCTCTCAGGGATACTTGGCTCCATGTCCCCATAAAAACATAATAGAAGTCAATGTCAGGAAACTGGTTACGTTCTTCCCTCCCATAAGGGATTATGGGGACACTGTTTGCAGGCTGGAGATCTCTTGCTTCTCCAGGGATCATAGGAATGTGTCTATTGCCAAATTAAGGATTTGTTTCAACAATGATCCTAAATTTGTACTGAGATCGTAGAACACAAGGGACCAATTTTACTACACTTATTCACAGAGAGCTGCTTGTGTGTTTATTTATAAAGGACTACTGTCCCTGCACTTTAACATTAAATCATAGAGTGTTGTGCACAGTATATACCGATTTACTGGTCATATTGTCATCAGCTGATTTTCAGTCATATAAAAGTAGTGACACATTTCACCTGCAATAATGAGCTTATATGCTCTATGCTAAGAAAGCCTCTAACAAGGAATGGCCTTTGAGATGCTAATAATTCCAGGAAGATGCAAATTTCATTCTAATGTCATACTAATTTATGCAGCTGGAATATGGGACAATTAAATGACACAGCTGCTGCATATGATTGGTTCATTTAGCTGCATACATTGGTATGAAATTATTAGTCTTATTGACCCTCCGTATGTTTAGGTTATTAAAATGGAAAGTACATAAAGCTTAACACATCTATATTTCTATTAAAATGGAATTCCAGTAAAAACTTTATTAAGCTTTGGACAAAGCCAAAAAGGGCTTTTGTTAGGATTTATGCCCTTGGCACAAAGAGCCACGTGTATGGACTGTTTTCCGCCAGCAGAGGCAGAAACCCTTTAACTACTTTTGCAATCTGTTGCAGGGGACCATAGGACTTATAAGGACTGCTCTGGCTTGCACAAAGTGCCAGAACTTCAGTACCCTTGCACTGAGGAGCTGCTTGGCTTCTCCTGTCTCTTGCCTTCTGTAAACTGTTCATTGATATTCTCTCTGTACTCTGATCAGTTATACCTGAACTTGACTTATTTTATATTGTGTTTATTTGCATTAGCTAGTTATATAGATAGGTTGGGTGTTTTAGAGGTTTATGATTGTGTATTTAAAATATTTATATATGCCTGCATTGCTGTGGTTAGATCACTGGTGCACTTTATAATAAACTTGCGTTTAAAGGGATACTGTAGGGGGGTCGGAGGAAAATGAGTTTAACTTACCCGGGGTTTCTAATGGTCCCCCGCAGACATCCTGTGCCTGCACAGCCACTCACTGATGCTCCGGCCCCGCCTCCAGTTCACTTCTGGGATTTCAGACTTTAAAGTCCGAAAACCACTGCGCCTGCGTTGCCGTGTCCTAGCTCCCGCTGATGTCACCAGGAGCGTACTGCAATCCCAGTATGGTCTGTGCCTGCGCAGTACGCTCCTGGTGACATCAGTGGGAGCGAGGAAACCGCAACGCAGGCGCAGTGGTTTTCAGACTTTAACCACTTAACAACCTCTGCCACGCGCAACTACGCCCCTTTAAACTTCACCTGAGTCACAGGGGCGTAGATAGGCAACTCCTGTTTATTTAGCTGCTGTGCATTCGCGATCGCGTGCGCGTTCGCGTCCGCGTGCACGCGGATGTGCATACGCATCGGGCACCTGCTGGTCCGTGATTGGCTGATGTGAACATGTGTTCACAAAGCCAATGACGGTGCTCATTCATGCAGAATGTGTGTAAACATTGCATCAGTCTCTATGCTGTTACAGTTACTGAGATCACTCGTGAGAGGATCTCAGATAACTAACACAGCATTAGTGACTGATCAGCATCAGTGAGGTTTTTTTTAAATAAATTATACCCCCATTAAGCCCATTAACCCTTGCCTCCCTTAAATGTGAAAATTGCTGTGGTTTTTAGGTGAAAAAGCCTGTGGTAGAGAAGTGGTTAAAGTCTGAAATTCCAGAAGTGAACCGGAGGCGGGGCCGGAGCATCGGTGAGTGGCTGCACAGGCAGAGGATGTCTGCGTAGGACCATTAGAAGCCCCGGGTAAGTTCAACTCATTTTCCCCCGACCCCCCTACAGTATTTCTTTAAACTTATGCAAAATCTGTCTTGTGTTTCTCTGCCATTGTGGTGTTTCCTAACCAAACCCATTTGTAACAGTTTTATCTTTGTATGGGTCTTGGTTAGTGAGATTTCTCCTTATTTCCCATCTTTCAGTATGAATTGCCCAACAAAGGAAGGTATTTATCCACATTTAAATAAGATTAAAATAATAGATAATGCATCTGGTCCAGATGGCATCTACCTTGAGTATAAAAAGACTTGCGTTCATTTATCAATATGCCACTTTTTTTTTTTTTGTGATTCTCTTTCAATCGGGTCAGTTCCCTATGACTGGTGCACAGCTGATGGTTTTCCCTAAGGGCTAGTTCACGTTGCTCAGTTGCATTGCAGAATACATCTGCAGGTCAACTCACTGCCTATACAACTCTGTGAGCCTGTTCACAGTACCGTGTTGTTATTATTAGCATTATTCTAACTCACGTTAGCAGGATGTGTACTAAAGTCTGTGCCCAGTCTCCATTGCAGTTCACACTCATGTAATGAGTACATTATGCAACTGAGCACTGTGGATTTAGCCTTACTGTAATGAAGAAGGGGAACAAAATCACAACCAGGAAACTATAGATCTGTAAACTTAACACCAGTTGTGTATAAGTTGTTTGAATGTATTCTAAGAGCTGCTATGCAAAATTATATAGCACAGGTTCTGCCTCACAAACATGCTCAGCTTTTATAAAGTCGTGAATACAAACTTAGATCTTGGGAATGCAATAGATGAATTCTTTGACTTTATTAAGTCAATTGATACTGTTCCTCACATTAGCCTGGTGCAGAAGCTGAGGATAGATGGACTAGTAGAAAATGTTTGTACATGAATAGAGAACTGTTGAAGGCACAGAAGCCAAAGAGTGCTTGTAAGAGGATACTTTTTAAAATGGAAACTGTTAGCAGTGGGGTCCCACAATGGGCAGTACTAGCTCCAATCTATTTCAATGAATTTATTAATAATGATTTGGCAGACAGAATGCAGAGTAATGTGGCCATCTTTAAGGTTGATCAAAATTATGCAGAATTATCAACACTAAGCAGGAGAGTGACATATTACAACAGGATCTGGGCAACTTGGGCAGGCATATGGCAGATGTAAAGAAATCGACAAACACCCAATGGCAACAAACATGTGCTATGTAGAAGTGACTCTAACTTTCCAGGGTCAAAACATGCAACAGAAGAAACTGGCAGCACCACATTAAAGTATTTATGCTCTTTTAATTATTAAAAAACAATGTGGATGTGGATGTGGGTGATGACGGGAGTGCTGTGCTGTGGGGTGTCAGTCAGGTCTCTACCTCCTCACATTAGAGTGAGGAGTTGACTGAACTTAGGGGAAGGTAGCAGCCCTGGCACCAGTTTGTGCACTGTAGCTTTACCTTATTGCACACACTCCAGTCCAGAGCAGTGCTTTTCTTGTGGAAAACAATTTTTATTTTTATAAAACATATAAACAAGACATAAGAACATACATCTGTATCCCCCCCTTACCCTCCCCTCCCTAGTTGGTTCCGGTCCGAAGGAGCATGAAAGTTCATAGTCCATATGACAAGTATGAAATCAGGATTATAGCATCTAAAAAACTGCAGTTAAGCAGGTAAGAAAGACAATAAGAAATTTACATCATGTTTTTACATCAAAAACGCTTGGTTAGATAAAGAAACATTCAGAGGCAGTACAGCAGAGAAATTATTTACATATCTAGTTTGAATTTAGACATCCACTTAGTCCATATCTTATAGAATTTCTTTGACGACCCTCTGTTAGTATATACACCCTTGTAGACAGGCAGATCACTGTTAATGGAGCGAATTACTTCTTGTGTGGTGGGAGCATCAATAGATTTCCACTTCAAAGCGATCTGCCTCCTAGCATAGAATAAAATCACTCTGCATAGGAATAGTTTCTTTTCAGAGAGAGTTTTAACACTAAAGATGTTAAGTAGCAGGCTTTTAGATGTGCTCGGGATGGATGGGCTCACTAATTCAAAAAGCAGGCTATGAACACTTTCCCAAAAATGTTTTATTTTGGAGCACGTCCAGAATATGTGCAGGAAATGAGCATTGGAGTCACCACATCTCCAACATTTGTTTTCATGTTCAGGGTTAATCTTGGATAGCTTATATGGTGTAAAGTATACTTGATATAAGTATTTAATCGCAGATAACTTGTGTCAGGCTGCTATTGGGGTAGATATAAACAGAGAGATTGAGTCATTCCACTCAGTGTCTGTTAGGTCCGGTATTGCGTTTTTCCATAATTGGTAGGGTTTGGTTTTGCTCGGGTTATTAGTGTTTATGAGCGTGGTATAGACGAGGGAGATGAGACCTGTCTGGCCTGAATGACTTAAGATATCTTCAATAGGGTGAGAAAGCAAAATTAATTTTGGCAGAGTAAATTGTGATTGAAATGCATGTCGAAGTTGGAGGTATCGAAAATACATTGAATTAGGAAGAGAGAATTGCTGTTTAAGGGTGTTATATTGCTTAATCTCATCTCCCTCAACTACATCCCTGAGCCTCGATATGCCCCTATTTACCCAAACCGATGGATCCGGAACAGACAGAAATTCGTTGAGTTTAGTATTATTCCATATGGGGGTGACTGGTGACCATTGACCTGTGCTGGATACAAAATGCCCAACATCTTCCCAAATTTGGACTGTGGTGATCATGGGTAAGGTTAGGGATGAGGAGGCTTTAGGTCCTCTAAAGGGTAGGCTGGCTAGAGCTAATGGGGATCCTATGATTGCTGCCTCTAGTGCGGAGGCTGGATTGTAGGAAGATTTGCTCGAACCACCAGTATATGGTAGGGAGCACAGCGGCCCAGTAGTAGAATTTCATTTTGGGTAGAGCAAGTCCCCCCTGATCAACCGGGAGTTGTAGATTGGACAAAGCTATCCGTGGAGAGGAGGATTTCCAAAGAAAGGAGGAAAACATGGAATCAAGTGTATGGAATAGTTTAACTGGTAGTTTGATAGGAGTGTGTCTAAAAACGTAAATGAATTTCTGGAGAATGCACATTTTAATTAGATTAACACGGCCTACGAGAGATATTGGTAGGGTTGACCATGCCCTTAGTTTATCTTTGACTTGTGCAAGTAAGGGTTCCACATTAAGAGTGTAAAAGTCTTTGATATTAGGCATTAGTTCAATCCCAAGGTACTTTATTTTAGGCACTATTTGTAACGGGGTATTATGGGTGGTAGGTGAGGGAAGTGGATCAAGGGGCATGAGGAGAGATTTATGCCAGTTGATGACTAGGCCAGAAAAAGAGCCAAAACTTTCAATAGAGTTTAAGGCTGATGTTAGGGACACATGAGGGTCAGCTAGATACAACAGCAGGTCGTCTGCATATAACAAAACTTTCTCATTGAGAGAACCTACTTGCAGACCTATAATATCATGTTGAGATCGAAGTACTGCTGCCAGCGGCTCCATGGCCAGTGCAAATAGCCCTGGGGACAAGGGGCATCCCTGACGGGTGCCTCGCTCTAAGGAGAAAAAGGAGGAGACCTGATTTCCAGTGCGGACTCTAGCGTTAGGGGAGTGGTAGAGTGCTTTAACATAAGTAATGAAATTAGGGCCTATGTTGAACTTTTTCAGGACTGCCCACAGGTAGGGCCATTCAACCGTGTCAAAGGTCTTTTCAGCGTCTAGGGAGGCAATAGCTCTGGACTTAGAGTTAGTATGCTGTATAGATAAGTGAGTAAATAATCTGCGGAGATTGATATCGCATCCCTTCCCAGGGATGAAACCTGACTGGTCTCTATGTATAATGGATGTAATGACTCCATTGAGTCGCATAGCAAGGATCTTGGCTAAGATTTTACTGTCAACGTTCAATAATGAGATGGGACGGTAGAGCAGTGCTTTTCAGCGCTGCTAGATTTGGGCGCTGCCGGCGCCTCCATAGACTATAATAGGAATCACTCCTATTGCATCGCTCAGTGAGTAACGTCAGCGCCGTCAGAAGACGGAGCCGAGGTTGCTTAAAAACACAATAATTCGGCCTCCAGCAATCACTGGAAGCCAAATTATATCATTCCCCCACTATCCATGGCGGCTTGGAGGGGGAATAGTAATTAAAACGACCCGGACTTGTGCAGAAGCAGGATCAGCCATACATCGGCTGTATCCTGCGCCCAAGTCTACCGGCGCAGGTTTCAAATGTACTCCTCCAGTCTAATTATGTCACTATGTGCAGGGGAGTAACTAGAAATCACTGGGTCCCCCTGTGGAACTTTGGATGGGACCCCCTCCTTCCCTCTCGCTTTCTGCACAGGTAAACTGAGGACCAATGTTATTCAGTTGGCTAGTGCACACTTGAATGTGTTTTCCTCAAGCAGATAAAAACAGACAGCAGTGAAGCATGCATTTTCTCTATCAATTAAATTAACGTTTGTGATAAAACGTGCATGTTTTCACACATACAGACACAGAGAACGCATACACCAAACCAACAGACGAGTGTTCTCCCAGCCTCAGCTTATTATCCTCACTCTGTCCATCTCTGATAGAGCAGAACTGGCTCTGCAAACTTCTCCATCATCACTACAGTACAGAGCACTTGGGGAGAGGTAGAGAGGCTGGGGGTTGGGCATTGTACACAAGACACTGCTGTAAACTGAATAGGGACTGCCTACAAATCTTTGTCTACAAAATTTGGTATGATTCCTTATCAGTGGCTGAGCAGATGCAGTTATTAGAGCAATTGTGCAGAGAATAAAAAGCTTTTACTCTCTATTTCCAGACTCCTCAAGCATCACTACAGTACACAGCACTTGGGGAGGGGTAGAGAGGCTGGGGGCTGGGCAGTGCTGTACACAAGACCCTGTTGAACACTGAATAGGGACTGTCTTCAAATCTTTGTCTACAAAACTTTGTATGATTCCTTATCAGTGGCTGAGCAGATGCAGTTATTAGAACAATTGTTCAGCGAGCAGAAAGTTTTTTCTCTTCGTGCCCTTAGTTGTCAGTCGCCCTCAGGGCCCCCTGCAGCTTCTGGGCCCCCCTGCTGCTGCACTGCTTTTTATGCCCCTGATTATGTGACATTATTATGTTACTCTGTAGTATCCAGGAAAAGGAGAGTAAAGGATAGCTGGCACTCAATGCTGGCTAATGTACAACAACCTGTGTCTGGAAACGTAATGTGCTCCACCAAAACAGATTCCAATGAGTGAGGTAGAAAACAAAGCAGTGGGCATCAAAACATATGATTCCAGGTTGATTTGCAGAGTTGCACACAAGCATTTGGGAGTAGATGAAAAACAAAGCAGATCGAGAGCCCCAATAGTGCAATATGGCCTCAATTCACTAAGCTTATCTCCTGTCTTTAATAACTCTTCTAGAGTTGTTACCATGGTGATAAGGCATGTAGTATTCAGGAAACCTTTTACCTCAGGCAAACCTAAAGTTAACTCTTCTGTCTTTAAGTTAACTCTTTAATCCTTAAAATAACTCCAGAGTTAAAGACAGGCTGTTCATTAACTGCGTGTGAAAATAACTACAGAGGAGGTAACTTCACTACAGAGGAGGTAATTTAACTACAGCGGAGGTAAATTAACTACAGAAGAGGTAACGTAAGGAATGAAGAGATAAGATAACTCTCTTATTAGTGGAGGTAAGTTTTCTCTTGCCTTATTATCTCCAGCATGATCTTAGTGAATTGAGGCCAATGTCAAAGCAATTGGTCAAAAGAGTAAATATATGAGAATATACTCACAAAGGTGGGTTACCTCTGGTAACCACTCAATAGGCATGTGGGAAGATTAGACACGACCCTACTTGGGTTAAAAATGTCACTATCCGTTGAAGTAGAAGAAAAGGTGGTAACACCCCTACACCAATGGTGGAGACTCAGAATAAACAATTGTTCAACACGGAGGCACCAGATAAGGAAAAAATAGTTAAAAACCTTCTAAAAAGGGGGAGATAGTGGTGGACTTACCTCCCACAAGTAGACACAGGAACAGTTATTCACTGAAAAATATCTTTATTCAAATAGACTCCAGAATAATAGCAACGCGTTTCACGGGTTACATCCCGCTTCATCAGGCAGTATCTGGAGCTAGGAGGAAGAAATATACATGCTAGGAACTTACAGTATATCCTATTAAAAATGAGGTTCTGCATCAAACATCCCAAAATTCTATAAAATTATATACAATGGTAAACAATTGATTGTATGTGTATGGGAGGTCAAGCTGAACAACTACACATGATTATACCACTACAATAAAAATCTACAGCAGTATTAAATACATTAGAAATAAAAGTCATTAAATACCAAAAATATATATTCTTTATCAATTGGTAGAATGTTCAACCCGTATCTATTCACTATTTTAGGTGCACTTGTCAATAATCAATTTAGTTACTCTAGTCTGTAAAACATTAAGATAAGTTCTAAGACAAAGTATCAGTAAAATATCACTCAGCTAGCAAAGGGTTGAAAGAAAATGAATACTCTGGCAAAATGCCAGTAAAACAGTAAGTGTATGTTACCTTGTAAAGATCCAGACCAGGTATCAGCACTTGTGAGGTGTGTTGGTTCTTTAACCTATATATACTGGTACTCTAGATTGGGGCAGCAAATGAGGAAGCTGATTGTCATAATCAGTGGGTGTGTCTGCAGGTGGCGTCTGATTAGCATAGTGAACAACCAATGTGGTAAGTATAAATGTTAATGTTTCTATATGGTCACATTAGAGTAGATGGCTGGATAGTGTACTGGTCAAGGGCTCAGTCCCAACACGTACGGCCAGAGTGCAAATCCCGGCCAGGGCTAAAACACTTGCCCCACAAGAAAAAATGAAAAAGTGAAAATAAACCTAAATACTATGAATTAAATAATGTACATTTTTTTTAAATGTAAAAACCGGGTATGACAGTTAGGTTTCCGATGATCAATAACCATTGGTAATGGTTAGCATAACTAAATAATAGATACATGCAAAAGATATGGTCATAAAAATTAATAAATAAAATGGTACAGAGAATAAATTCTATTAGCACGCAGAGCTGCTTAGTAGAGTGCAAATATCGAAGGGGGCAGGAAATTGGGAAGAATGGGGGAACTGCGGGGGAGGGAGAAAAGTGGCCACATAAGCATTCATTATATAAGTTTTGATGAAAAATAAAAAGGTATAACAATATAAAAAAAAATATGAGAAATTATGTTAAAAAGAGCGACATAAGCAAAGTGGATAATCATTAAGAATGGTTTTTTTTAACTCATTTAACTTTAACTTTAACTCAAAGGTAATATTAAACTGATTTTTTCCAGTACCTCATTTAGGCCTTCTGGAATTGATATTTTCAATGTTTGTATCCAGTACATCTTCCTTTTCTTTTAAACATCAAAAGCATTCCTATTGGTGGGAGAAACGGTTTCTATGGGAGGCAGGGCCGGATTTAGAGCTGTGGAGCCTATAGGCACAGAAGATCTGGCGCCCTAAACTCCGCCCACACAACACAGGCCACACCTTAAGCCACACCCCCTTTTGTTGCAAAATAAAACTATGCAAGACATTGAAATGGCAGCAGAGTGGAAATGTGGGCGCCCTCGGTGCCTGTTAAAAAGCATCCTAGCAGTCCAGTACCCAATATTTATTGGGTGATCTATTTACTCCTCAATTACACTATTTAAATGGGCCTATGGTGGCGCCCGAAAAAGTACGTTATTTTCTTTTTCTGTGGCAATTGGTGGCGTGGGCGCAGTTAAGGGTCAGGTAGGGTGTTTGTGTGGGTGTGTGTGTGGGGGGGGGGAGGCGCAGTTAGGCATCAGGTAGGGTGTTTGTGCGGAATGGGTGGTAAGTATTAGGTGTCAGTAAGGTGTCTGTGCAGTGTGGGATAGTTAGGCGTCAGGGGGGAGGGTTTTGTGTGAAAGTAGGGGTAGGTGTAGCTATAGTAAAATATCGGTATTTAATACCAATATTTTACAATCCTTCTTTACACTTTAATAGTAAAATATTGGTAATTTACCTATATTTTACTACCAGCTTGCCAGGGCGCCCACATTGTTAGGTGCCCTTTGATTACGTACACTACACACACACAAACAGATCACACACACACACTCATTAACACATGAGATCACACACACACAAACGCAGAGATAACACACGCTCACTAACATACAGAGATCACACACACACAAAGATCACACTCTCACTAACATACAGAGATCACACACACACAAAGATCACACACACACACACAGAGATCACACACACAAACGCAGAGATCACACACGCTCACTAACATACAGAGGTCAAACACACACAAAGATCACTCACACACACAAACACACAGAGATCACACACACAAACACACAGAGATCACACGCTCACTAACATACAGAGATCACACACACACAAACACACAGAGATCACACACACACAAACACACAGAGATCACACGCTCACTAACACGCAGAGATCACACACGCTCACTAACATACAGAGATCACACACACACAAACACACAGAGATCACACGCTCACTAACACGCAGAGATCAAACACGCTCACTAACATACAGAGATCACACGCTCGCTAACATACAGATATCACACACACACAAAGATCACACTCTCACTAACATACTGAGATCACACACACACAAAGATCACACGCTCACTAACATACAGAGATCACACACACACAAAGATCACACGCTCACTAACATACAGAGATCACACACACACAAAGATCACACTCTCACTAACATACAGAGATCACACACACACAAAGATCACACGCTCACTAACATACAGAGATCACACACACACACAAAGATCACACGCTCACTAACATACAGAGATCACACTCTCACTAACATACAGAGATCACACACACACAAAGATCACACTCTCACTAACATACTGAGATCACACACACACAAAGATCACACTCTCACTAACATACAGAGATCACACACACAAAGATCACACCCTCACTAACATACAGAGATCACACACACAAAGATCACACTCTCACTAACATACAGAGATCACACACACAAAGATCACACCCTCACTAACATACAGAGATCACACATACACACACACAAACACACTTACACACACACACACTAACACACGTACACACACAGATCACTTCATAGACCACTCTCACACACACAGATCACACTCACTGAAAACATGCTCCCCCATACCATTTCTCATGCACACACATAAAACAAAACCTTCACTCCCCCATTCAATAATCTAGCTAACAGTAGGAAAAGTACCATTCAAATGTTGCAGCCAGGTGACACTCTTGTCAGGCTGGAGCCAAGCAGCAGGAATCAATCAGAGGAGAAGGCTATGCATCTGCAGCCCCCAGCCTGACCCCTTCCCCCTCGTGTCACAGATTATAGGGGAAAGAGCGTGGCCCTCAAGTCCCAACATCATACACACAGGGGGTGGAGCTGCAGCCTATACAGGACAGGGCTGACACGGCTGCTTCGTCTGCCCCCCTTGTCTTAGTGTCACTCCAATTACACATGCGGGCTGGCTGGCTGGCTGGCTCTGGCTGTTGTGAACAGGAAAGGGGGGCAGAGCGGAGATTTTTGCCTACCTCCGTTCGAGTTGTCACTAACTCTCTTAGCACAGGCAGGCTGATTTCACTGGAGGTAAGGGAAGTCTGCTCAGCCCTGGCCACCCACAGTTTCTCCAGTCCTAGCCCAGCAGATAGCGGCAGGAGAGGCTGACAAGCACGCTGCCCGCTCCCCATGAGTGCCTATGCATGCAGCTGCTGCTCACTAGCAAGTTGAAGCGCTGCGTGCAGGCATGAATACAGCGGGGGCGGGAAGAAAGGGACAGACTGTGAGTGAGTGACTAGCCGCCCTCAGCCTGGCTGTCACTGTAGTTGCAGCCGCCGGATCGTGACGTAAGTGGGCGGGGCAAGCGGCGCTGTAACGGGGAACACATTTTTAGGTTTTTAACTAAGAAGGGGACTATTTAAAACCCGCCCCTTGCACAAATAGGCGCCTATAGGCACGTGCCTAGTGTGCCTTATGGTAAATCCGGCCCTGATGGGAGGGACTATTAATCCAGTGGGGTCCTGATGATGGTCCATCTTTTTTTTTTCCAATTGATTTTTATTGAAATTTTTCACAGTTTACAAATCCAAGATATAGGTAATGAGTATCAATAATTTTCAATAATTCTTTAGTTGACCATTGAATTATGATGGTGCATCTTAAAGTGCCTAGATACACTATGTAGGGGTAACCCCTTAATGATGTTTCGTTTGTGTTGGTCCACATGACATCATTGGACCAATTGTGTCGTGCGGTCCACATATTGGGTGTTGCTAGGACACAAGATTATGTAAATGACGTATTTAGTGTTACAGGTGATATGTTCAGAGATGGAGAACGTGTTACCGGTAGTGTGTGAAATAATATAAGGATCTTGATGGATAAAGGGGCAGGCCAGACATTTAGCGTGGTTAGAGGATAATTCAGTATTAGAGAGCAATATATTGGTAGCATCGGTTTTCAGTTGACTGGGGGTCTAGAGATTTCGCAGATTTGGTGCTCTTTATAAGTGATGATAGGTTAGATAGATGATAGATGATAGGTAGTGATGATAGGAAGGATGCCTCTGAGGTGAGGATCTAGGAGTAAAATCTCCCATCTATTGTTTAAAATGTGTTTAATTTTAGTATGTTGATTATTATAGCGAGTAATAAATCTAGTAAATCTAGGTGCTGAGCGAGTAGCTGCTTGAGTGGAAGCAATGGGTGGAGGTACTACTGATTTTTTTGGCTTTGAATTGTGTGTCCTTAATACATTTTTTGGGGATATTTTCTCTCCCAAAAATGTTTTGACAGAAGTTCTTACTGTACCTCATGATCTGTAATGTCTGTGCAATTTCTATGGATACGACAAAACTGACTATAAGGTGTGTTGTGGGTCCAGAGTTTATGATGTGAACTATGAAAATGAATGTAGTTGTGAGCATCAACTTCTCTGAAGTATGTTTTAGTCTTGATCTCATGGTTGTCAATGAATAGGGTTAGATCCAGCTAATTGAGTGTGGATGTATTGAATTGTGAGGTAAATTGCAGGCCCGCAATGTTGGAATTGAGATAGGCCAAAAAAACAGGGATAAGTCATGTGTTGCCTTTACAAATAAATATCAAGTTGTCAATACAACGTCTGTAAAAAGCAATACTATTACAAAATTTAGATGTAAGTTTAGTGTGTTCCAAGCATCCAAGTTTACTAGCGTAACTAGGCGCAAGGCTGCTACCCATTGCCATCTAGCCTCTTTGTCACCCCAGGCAAGAAGCTCTGACCCCCCCCCCCCCCCCAAAAAAAAAAGAATGAAAAGAAAAAAGAAAGAAAGAAATTGCCTGGAATGCTTGCTTTTGGTTGAAAAAATAAAAAAAGCCCTGATTAACAGTTAAAAATAACCAGGAAAACAGCACACCACTATCTTATTTGTGCACGTAGGTACACATGTAAAATTGTTTCATAAGTATGGATGTAGTATTTTTTCTATAGAGGAAGATACATTTCATCTGCCTCATCTAGTTTAAACATTTTAATGGTATTGCAGCTGAGCTATGTTCACTACATAAACAGAAATGCTACTGAATTAAAAAAATCGCTATGTATTTTTTACAATATTACTTTATAAGTTATTTTGCCAATGTATGTCCACTGTAAAATATTTCCTGACCCTGAATTAGGCCCCTTTTTCATGGATGGCTGATCTGTGCACTTGTCTGCTGTTCAGCCTCATGGCTGTCAGCTGCAGTTTCATAGAGCTGAACATTCTGGCAGCTCTGACAACAGCATCTCTAAGGGCCTGTTTCTACTGCACGCAGATTGGATGCAGAATGGATGCTGACTCCAATGAATGCCTATGAGCCTGTTCCCACTAAACGCAATTTTTCTGATGCAGATTTTCCCATAGGCATTCATTGGAGTCAGTTTTTCTGCATCCATTCTGCATCCAATCTGTGCGTAGTGGAAATAGGCCCATAATGCATAGAAAAGAAATTTAAAAAAAAAGGTGTGTGCTTGGTACTAGGTATCACCTTACTTATATACTGGCTACCAATTGTCTATTGAATAATTAAAATGGCACAGCAAATGCATATTGCAAACACTTGCCAGAATGTGCAGGGTCTAAACCAGGCATGGGCAAACTTGGCCCTCCAGCTGTTGAGGAACTACAAGTCCCACAATGCATTGCAGGAGTCTGACAGCCTCATGACTCATAAAGGCAAATGCATTGTGGGATTTGTAGTTCCTTAACAGCTGGAAGGCCAAGTTTGCCCATGCCTGGTCTAAACCAACTCATTGCTATTCCCTGCAAGCGTTGGCCCACACAAAATCCTTTGCTTCTCAACAGGGTTGCCATGTGTAAGCCTCCCATATTCTCAAGAAATGGGAGGCAGTACTGACAGTACCTCAATCACTGTCACTACTCAGGAGTGCAACGACTGCACTGGGGGGGGGGGGGGGGAGGGTTGGAGCAGAGAATAACAAATAGCCCTCCCCAGGCTTGGCCACCACCCAGAGGGGACGTCTATGTTGTATTCCACCCCCCCCCGGTCATGCAAGATACATCACCTGGGAGCGACATAACCAAATGATGGGGAGACAGTTCAGCTGATCTTCCTTCTTGTGGGGGAGGGTGTAGATGGCTACCCCAGCATTGCAGGGCCTTAGGGGACTGTGTGCACCTTCCACCCCACCCATTTGGTAATGTCACTCCCAGGTCATGCATCTTGCCTACTCTTGCAGCTCTTTGCTGCAATCTTTTCTTTGTGGGGGCACCAAAAAGGTGCCCTGGGTGGTGTCAAAGCCTGGGAGTGAGCTATCTGTGGTACCGGGCTCCACCCTTCCCCTGCGGTGCAGTCGTTGCACTCCTGAGGGGTGGCATTTATCAGGGTGCTGCTGTTGTGCCATTTTAATTAGTCAATAGATAATTGGCAGCCAGTATATAAGGCAGGTGATACCTGGTCTGAGCAAACACCTTTTTTTCCTTTTGTATGCAAGTTCAGCATCTCTAAATGTCCCACTTAGCTCCCCAGTGGTTTATTGATCTTTTACCTGCCCTAGCTTTTTTTGTTACAGAGAGTATTATTAGTTTCCAACGACATTGGGATTTTGTTAAAGTGACAGTATCAATTTAATTGGTGGTCCTTGGTGTTCTATAAAGGCCGAGCAAAGTAGATAACTAAACAGTTTAAATTTATAATTAATCCTTAAGTTTTTTTTTTTGTTTTTTTTTATTTTTTTTATCTGTAAAGAAATACAAGTCTAAATAATATGAATGACAATAACTGGTTTGAGAAAGAAATTATTGATCACTATTCAAAGTACCTAAACTGAATAGCCATTACTGATCATTTCCCAATCAAGTTCCTAAAGTATTTGGATGTATTTAGAAATAAGTATAGATGGAAAAGACAGTAAACTGCCACCATAAGAAGGACTACTTCCTTCTTTTATACAGCTTAGCTGCAGGCCCTACAGGGTCTTGAAATTGAATTTAGGTCCATTTATATAAAACAGTTAATGTTAACGTGCTTCTTTTACAAATGTCTAGATAGAAAGATGCTTGGGTAGCTCTTTAGTAAATGGTCAAAGGTTACAAAATACATTAGCAGTCAATTTGTATATCACTCTTCACTGTTGGTAAAGCATGTATCACCTGCTTACTAACCACAAGCAGTACATTGTATGTTACGTTATTACACTGTAAAGTGTTCATCTCATGAGGTGAATCTGATCAGGCTTTGAAGTGTCTGGCAGGGTTGAGACTTGAGAAATCTCAAATGCAATGGAATGTGCAGGCAATATTTTACACTGATGAGCATTTAATTATATCTTAATCCATGCTATGGTATTTTAGAAAATATGTCTCTATGCATTTGAGCATTTTCTAAACTAAAAATCATCAGTGATAGAAACCATGTAAGTATCTGTATTGATTTTGTATATAGCGTCTGTGAGTATCCAAGCTAGATAAGTAAAAAATTTTATGGATTTTAACAGGAACATTACTGTATATAATTTAAAGGGTTAATTTGCCTATATTTTCAATGTTCATTTATAAACCACTTATCTATGTTCACTCATTGCAAAATTTGACATCACCCAGATTTACATTCTAATGGTGGCCACTAATGATCCAATCTTTTTTAACCAATCTTACCATTTCTATGTAATATAAGGGAACTGCCTAAATTAACCATTTAATATATTCATTCAATATATTGCAGGGGCAATACAACACTTTGTGCCACAAGTTGTCATCAGACGCATACTATGCGGGGTGTTCCTGTCGGTGAATTTGTCAGGGCACGCCGTAATTGCTCGGAAACAGCCTGGCTTGGTGAGGACTTCAACAGGGTGGAGAAGAGACTGTGCGATAGGAGGTATCCAAATTGGATGATCCAGAGAGGCAAACGCAGGGCCCACTCAAAAAGTAGGGAACAGCTGCTTGGAGTGACCAGAACCGATAATACCAGAGATTGTAAGCCCACATTTGTAACGACCTATAGTGTAGAATACAATAAAATTATCTCCATTCTTAAGAAATACCTTACTATTTTGAAGGGGGATGAGGGTTTACGGGGCATCATACAGCAAGGGTCCGTTTTGCGAGTAGGCAGGCACCTACTTTGGCTAGATCGCTGTCTCCCAGCCTTTATGAGTGCAGAAGTCGGTCGTCAACTTAGCTAAATCTGACAGGGTCATATAGATGTGGAGTGAGGACATGTCACTACTGCGGGGTCCATCAGAGAACACGGTCGGCCATGTCTCTTGTGAATGGGCGTAGATTCCCCATAAAGCAGTTTATTAACTGTGGATCATCAAACGTAATATATGCAGTTACTTGTAGTAAATGTGCAATACAATATGTGGGCTGCACTACAAGACCGTTGCGTGCGAGAATTGGGGAACACTATAGAGTTCCGGGGTGACTTAGTAGCAACGTATCGAACGTGGCCAAACATTTTTGACAGGTACATTAGGGTGACATGTCCTCTGTCTCGTTTTATGGGTTAGAAAAGGTTTTTCCAGCACGAAGAGGTGGGGATTTGACAAAACGGCTTTTGAGTCGTGAGGCCCTTTGGATCTTTAGGTTGGGCACTAAATTCCCCCAGGGCCTAAATTCCTGTTGGGATCTGGCTTTAGCAACTTAATGTCTGGTCCTCATATTTATACTGCTCTCTTTTTATATGGTAACTTGATTTATTTTTATGTTATCTGATTTACTTTGTTTTGTTAGCTTTTTAAGAGATTGTTTGTTATACATGTTTCGGTGGTTCCTTTGTATTCTATTAGGCTCACACTCTATATTACATAATTTTGAATGTGAATATCCCTTCATGTCAGTTGTATGATGTGGTGTGATTTTTGGATACGTCCACAATAAAGGATTTAACTTTTATGGACATCATGCGGGCATTCTCCTACTTCTCAGTTTACAACTGGAATGGCTATCCTGGTCCTGGCAGTGTCCTGGGGTGGAGTGAGCGTTTCCCTTCACCTTCTGTTCCAATTTACCCCTATACTACATATATTTGGAAAAATTGGATGAAAAAAGATTGGATAATTTGTGGCCACCTTTAAATTGATCAGAGATGCTGGTAACGTTTACAGCTGGTACTGTGGCATGTCCTTCCAGAGAGCTCTGAGGAAGAAGGCTGTATGACATCATCATAGCTTAGGCTAGACATCCCTGGAGTGGGGATGGGAGTGAAACAAAGGCTATTCAGATACTGGAGGTAGGGGATTCAGTTATTAGGGGCACAGGTTAGGAGATCTGTTTAAGGAACTGTGAATGACATACATTGTGTTTTCTCATGGGCACTTGAGTTCGGGATGTAGTGGATCAAATTGACAGATTGTTGGGTGAGAGCTGTGGAAGCATGGCTGTCATTAAACACTGGTACCAAATACAAAGTGGGAGATGGAAGGTGCTCAAAAATTATTTCAAGGTACAGCAAAGTCCCTGTTATCTGAAACGCAGGCAACCGGAAGTCTCAACTAACCACCCTGAGTGATAATGGAAACTTTGTTTTAAGCTGTTTTGAGGAATTTAAAATACTTGCAAAGCCTCCAGCAACATCTAGCAGCCTTCATGAAGCACCTAGCGGCCTCCTAACGGCTTCCTGCATTCATGTGTGCAAGTCTGCGTGTCACCTGATCCGATGCAGGTCAAATGACATACCGGATTGTGTGCATAAGGGAAGCCGGAAAGCTGCTAGGAGGCCGCTAGGTGCTGCAGGAAGGCTGCTAGACATTGCAGAAGGCTTGGTAAGTATTTAGGGGAGGTGTTTTGTGCTTTTTAGGCCAGTTGCTCAAGCAACCTGCAGTCACATGTATCCAGCATCAGGCGATTCCGCTGCTGTATTAGGAAAAAAACTAAGATGAATAAGCAAAGACATCCAAGGTTGTGTTTTCGGAAATACTGCCAAAGGAATGTGCTACACCTAAGAGACAGAGGGAACTTAGGGAGTTAACTAACATCTGGGGGAGGAGGGAGAGGAAAGTCTCAAAATGTGGGCAAACTTAGGTATTTAAATGGCTAGTGGGAGCCTAGCATTGTAGGAGATGCAGAGACGGGTGAGGACAGTGTATAGAGTAAGGAGGTAATTAAAAGGTCATGTGGGCCATTACATGTAACTGAAATTGAAAAATGTTGTGTTAAAAATATAAAGTGCATGGTAACCAATGCTAAGAGCCTCGCAAATAAAATAAGTGAACTAGAGTTAGTTTTAATTGACAAAGGAAAACAAAAAATTGCTTTCCTAAAACAGAAAGAATTTGCGATAATTCAGGTTGGAGTGAGCTTGAGATGTCTCCCAGAGCACCACTGCTGAATATATGCAAATTAACCATTGTACTTAGCTTCTAAGGGTACAATGGTTAATTTGCATATATTCAGCAGTGGTGCTCTGGGAGACATCTCAAGCTCACTCCAACCTGAATTATCGCAAATTCTTTCTGTTTTAGGAAAGCAATTTTTTGTTTTTCTTAACATCTTAGTAGGGGGGCTTTTAGGACCATTGTAGTCCCTTACACACTCCAATGAGTTCTGGGTCACCATGAGCTTGCTGGTTAGTCTGTACCTCTCGGTTTACAAGCCCTACTCCATAGAGCCAAATTAATCCATGCCATGCACTGATGAGGATCAAACAATCCGAAACAGTCTGTATGCATGTTGGATTATTATGGCTCTGTACAATTTAACAAGCTGACACATCATTGCATTCCAGCGGTTCTGGAGGTGTGTTTAGCTTCCAAGGGTACAATGGTTAATTTGCATATATTCAGCAGTGGTGCTCTGGGAGACATCTCAAGCTCACTCCAACCTGAATTATCGCAAATTCTTTCTGTTTTAGGAAAGCAATTTTTTGTTTTTCTTAACATCTTAGTAGGGGGGCTTTTAGGACCATTGTAGTCCCTTACACACTCCAATGAGTTCTGGGTCACCATGAGCTTGCTGGTTAGTCTGTAATTGACAAAGGCTATGACATTGTGGGAACAATGGAGACATGGATAGTGATGGCTAAACATCAAATTTTTGTGTTGCGAATTTCATGGCGTGCTCCATAGACTTTAATGAGCAAGCAAACTTCTAAAACTTTCAGGGCATCACTGCAGCCACAATTTCTTTAAAAAAAGGTGTAAAAAGAGTACCAAAACCCGGAGAGTGTCGTGGTGGAAGTGGATCAAGTGTGAAATAGTCACCCAAAACTACGTATTTTGCACAAACGCTTTTTTAATGGTAATTTTAAAGAAATGTTAATGGTCGCCAAATAGCAGCTAATAGCAAAGCCCCCATACAAGCTATAATCCCCAAATTTAAGGAGAACAGTGGAAACAAGAGGGAAAAAAAGCACTTGTAGTTTTGGAGAAAATCGATTTGAAATGATAGGAAAAAAGTATATACTTGTATAAAAAGTATATATACTGTAAGTATATACAGTGGTGTGAAAAACTATTTGCCCCCTTCCTGATTTCTTATTCTTTTGCATGTTTGACACACTTAAATGTTTCTGCTCATCAAAAAAACGTTAACTATTAGTCAAAGATAACATAATTGAACACAAAATGCAGTTTTAAATGATGGTTTTTATTATTTAGTGAGAAAAAAACTCAAAACCTACATGGCCCTGTGTGAAAAAGAAATTGTCCCCTGAACCAAATAACTGGTTGGGCCACCCTTAGCAGTAATAACTGCAATCAAGCGTTTGCGATAACTTGCAACGAGTCTTTTACAGCGCTCTGGAGGAATTTTGTCCCACTCATCTTTGCAGAATTGTTGTAATTCAGCTTTATTTGAGGGTTTTCTAGCATGAACCGCCTTTTTAAGGTCATGCCACAACATCTCAATAGGATTCAGGTCAGGACTTTGACTAGGCCACTCCAAAGTCTTCATTTTGTTTTTCTTCAGCCATTCAGAGGTGGATTTGCTGGTGTGTTTTCGGTCATTGTCCTGCTGCAGCACCCAAGATCGCTTCAGCTTGAGTTGACGAACAGATGGCCGGACATTCTCCTTCAGGATTTTTTGGTAGACAGTAGAATTCATGATTCCATCTATCACAGCAAGCCTTCCAGGTCCTGAAGCAGCAAAACAACCCCAGACCATCACACTACCACCACCATATGTTACTGTTGGTATGATGTTCTTTTGTTGAAATGCTGTGTTACTTCTACGCCAGATGTAACGGGAGACACGCACCTTCCAAAAAGTTCAACTTTTGTCTCGTCGGTCCACAAGGTATTTTCCCAAAAGTCTTGGCAATCATTGAGATTTTTTTTTAGCAAAATTGAGACGAGCCTTAATGTTCTTTTTGCTTAAAAGTGGTTTGCACCTTGGATATCTGCCATGCAGCTCGTTTTTGCCCAGTTTCTTTCTTATGGTGGAGTCGTGAACACTGACCTTAATTGAGGCAAGTGAGGCCTGCAGTTCTTTAGATGTTGTCCTGGGGTCTTTTGTAGCCTCTCCGATGAGTTTTCTCTGCGATCTTGGAGTAACTTTGGTCGGCTGGCCACTCCTGGGAAGGTTCATCACTGTTCCATGTTTTTGCCATTTGTGGATAGTGGCTCTCACTGTGGATCGCTGGAGTCCCAAAGCTTTAGAAATGTCTTTATAACCTTTACCAGACTGATAGATCTCAATTACAGTACTTTTGTTATTACTTGTTCCTAAATTTCTTTGGATCTTGGCATGATGTCTAGCTTTTAAGGTGCTTTTGGTCTACTTCTCTGTGTCAGATAGCTCCTATTTAAGTGATTTCTTGATTGAAACAGGTGTGGCAGTAATCAGGCCTGGGGGTGACTACAGAAATTGAACTCAGGTGTGATAAACCACAGTTACGTTATTTTTTAACAAGGGGGGCAATCACTTTTTCACACAGGGCCATGTAGATTTGGAGTTCTTTCTCTCACTAAATACTAAAAACCATTATTCAAAACTGTATTTTGTGTTCAATTATGTTTTCTTTGACTAATAGTTAACTGTTTTTGATGAGCAAAAAACATTTAAGTGTGACAAACATGCAAAAGAATAAGAAATCAGGAAGGGGGCAAATAGTTTTTCACACCACTGTAAGTGAGGTTAAATGACAGACAATGTATCAACCTATCGGTAGTGTAAATGTACATGTATGAAAAGAAAGAGCAGTGAATTTCATGACGGTGTTCCAGGTGGTCAAAACCCCATGGAAATGTGGCAATGCTTTGGCCAGGGATCACTATACATTCACAATATGGCTGTATAAGTATCCCTAGCAACTTTTTCCTGTTTTTTTGGACCATTACAATTTTTTTGTTTAGAGTGTGGGAAATGAAAAAAAAATGATACAGTATATGATACAGTATATCCCATATGGAAACAAAATGTCTAAGAATAAAAAAGGACTGGAAATTAATGCTTATAAGGCCTTAAAGAGATACTTAAGTCAAAAATAAAAAATGATTTTTACTCACCTGGGGCATCCCTCAGCCCCCTGAAGCTGTATGGTGCCCTCGCAGCCTCGCTCCGATCCTCCTGTCCCAGCTGGCGGCTACTTCCGGGTTCGGGAACGCGAGTGATTCTCCGCGTTCCCAGACGCTATATCACCCTCTATGCTGCTATAGCGTACATGTTATACCCTCTATGCTGCTATAGCGTGTATGTTATACACTATAGCAGGGGACAGGAGGATCGGAGCGAGGCCGCGAGAGCACCATACAGCTTCAGGGGGCTGAGGGATGCCCCAGGTGAGTAAAAATCATTTTTTATTTTTGACTTAAGTATCCCTTTAAAGCAGGAAGTGACTGAGGCTGCATTAAGCAATTAAGGAGTGCAATAAAAATTGTAAAAAAAAAAAAAAAAAAAAGAAAGAAATTAGGTTACCAAAGACTGAAGCTGAAAATCAAATTGTTAGGGATATAAAATCAAAACCAAAGACATTTTATAAGTATATTAATTAAAAAAAGGAAAGGTGGACTGTATAGTACTCCTAAGAGATGAGGTAGGAGACTCAATAGTGGGTGACCAAATAAGGGCAGAGCTATTCAATGCTTGTTTTGCTTCTGTCTTTTCAAGGGAAACATCTTTGTTGCATGATACATATGTGGAAGGGTCTCAGCCTTCTGATTTAAATACTAAATACATAATGAGGAAAGAGCAAAGGCAAGTTTAAATAAAATCAAATCTGATACTCTGTACAGTGCTGCAAAAGATGTCGGCGCTATATAAAAATACTAAATAATAATAATAAGGCATCGGGTCAAGATGGCATACATTCTCGGGTGCTAAGAGAATTAAAGTGTACCTGAGGGGAAACACTATTGGGAATCCAATAAAAACTCAAAATGCTAGCATAATACTGCCCCTATGTAGCTTTCTTTTAAGGCAGAATCTGGACTATAGAATATAGTTCTGAGCACTGCATTACAGGAGGCATATTGAAGTTCTAGAGCAGGTATAAAGCAACAAAACTGATCAGAAGGATGAAAGGTCTCACTTACCAGGGTTAGAAAAGCTGGGCTTATTTAGTCTGGAGAAAATATGCCATAGATCTTGTTAACATTTACAAATACATTAGAGGGTAATATAAAAGCTTAGCAGTTTAGCTATGTGTCACTAGTCTTTTGCAAAGTACTAGGGAGTGTGGTCTGCAAGTGAAGGAAAACATTTTGCCATCTGTTTGGGAAAGGTTCCTTTAAAGCGGTATTGTCACAATAAAAATCAAATTTCAACAGCAACTGGTTTGAGTTTATTAAGTGATAAAGATGCTAATCATGCATTCAAAACTTTTTCTGCTGTTATGGTTCGGAGTTATCACATACTTTAGGAGCACTGGCCCTAGTGCCAAACAGTGCCAAAAAGTTGAATGCTGGGAGTTATTTTGAATGCTGGGAGTTCTTTTTATCTATAATATATTCCTCGTCTTCCATTTATTTCCCTGCCTAGCTGATCACTTGCGTTTACAAGCAAGGCTGAGGTGACTCAGTGATTGGATGTGTAAATAAAAAAAAGACTCTGAGAGGAAGGCAGCTAATGAATACACAATGAGCAAGAGAAGGGAGGGGGGGGGGGGGGGGGGAAACAAGAGTCAGGGAGGATATGATGTCAGTGTTAGCTTAGCAAGATGGCCACTGCCTAGAGTAGAATTCTCTGCTTTTCCTTTATAAAATTCACAGGAATCGTTACATGGATAGCACAATACATCTGTTATGTAAGTAGTAGTATTTATCTACTTATATATGTGTTTTTTATTTCTAGGTTAGCATGGGTGCCGCTTGTTCTTTAAAGTAAGAGTGAGTAAAATAATGTTTTACCACAGGATGTAGTTATGGCAAATTCTATAACTGCGTTCAAAGGGGCCTTGGATGCTTTCCTTACATTGAAAGACATCCATGGATATAATTATTTGAATAAACGACTCAGTGTAAAGGATCAGTGAGCAAGCGGATGAATTAATAAATCTGGGTGATGAATCTTTTGCATAAGGAGGATAATAAATGAAAATTTCTCATGCATAGTGCCAACAAGAATATATAGTAAGGCAATAAAAAAGAGAATTGGCTCTTGGGTGCATGAAAAATTATTAAATATAAGCTTTATTATAAAATAGTAGAAAAACATATAAAGACTATACAATGATACAAAAACCACCCTAACACATCCTAAAACATTAAACCTCCCCAGAACTGGGTATATATTCTCCACTGGATCAATAAGGGGCTGCAGTCCCCAAAAAACTCATTAGATGATTAAAGGCAGTTCAATGTGATGGCTGAACAACAAAACCATGCGACATATATAGACTGATGTACTAGCAAAAGCTTAAAGGGAACCTAAACTGAGAGGGATATGGAGGTTTCCTTTTAAACAATACCAGTTGCCTGGCAGTAGTGGTTGAAACACACACCTGAAACAAGCATGCATCTAATCCAGTCTGGCTTCAGTCAGAGCACTTGATCTGCATGCTTGTTGAGGGGCTGTGGCTAAAAGTATTAGAGACACAGGATCAGCAGGAGAGTCAGGTAACTGGTATAATTTTAAAAGGACAAATCCACATCCTTCTCAGTTTAGGTTCCCTTTAAGCATGAAGCCACAGGGCCTGTAGTAATCATGAATGAGCAACTGGTGATGTAATATAAAGCATGGATCCAAGATCTCCAATCGTGTATTTGCCAAATGAGACGTAATATCAGTTCATCATATCATGCAGGAATGGCAAAATGATAAAGCAGAGTTCCTTATTGCAACCATCTGTTGCCAACAGCATCTTTCATATAACCAGAATAAACACAGGTGGTTAAATCCTCCATATACTGATGTAAGCTGTGAGTCCCCCAATCGCAGGGAAGGACAATGGTTGATAGGCAGCAGTGATGTGAATATAGCAAGGCAAAGCAAAGCCATACACGACCGGTCCATGCAAGGTGAGTCTGTCCATGCAATTTAGGCAAAGCAGGTCCAAGCAGCACAGATGTAATGCATAGCCATAAAAGGTTGCATAGTTACCAGTCCTTGTATACTGCTGCCATATGGATAAATGAGTGGATGTGATCCAGTGGAGGTTCTTATGGCGTGCCCAGCAGGGTGAGGTGACTGTCAGCGATGCCTGACATGTTTCGCCGCACTAGCGGCCTTTTCAAAGGCGAGACAGCAGAGAAATGCCTATAGACGCCATTCATGCGTCTTTTAAGCGCTGTAATGTCCGCCTCCCGCTCGCGCCGTCCACCGCCACGTCATCGCGCACGCCCATCCAAAGCTAGGGCGGGCGTGTGCGCAGTGTTTCACTGGAGCGCATAAGCGCTCCAACATGGCAAAACCCGGATGTGCGCCATGCATCAAACAGGGATGCCCTTTGTGACTAATGCGCATGGCGAAGACCTGAAGGGAGGAAGCGGGGAGAGGCGAACCACAGCACTCAAACATGAACCCCCCCAAAAGATACATATTATACAATATATTGACATTCAGTCATGTCTAAAAATAAATGAGTTTATATAAACATATGAAAAACGCCCATGTACAGAAAAGGCATGGATATAATTACTTGGTAATTCCCTGCTGTATTGATCCCGGGATTTTATCTGATTGACATCTGGAGTTGAGATGGATTTTTTTTCCCTTTTAGAGTTAATTGGTCCAAGCGTTGTGAGGTTTTTACACCTTCCTCTGGATCAACTGAGATATGTGAGGGTACAGTGGTTGGAAGTGTAATGGTTAAGGGCTCTGCCTCTGACACAGGAGACCAGGAGACCTGGGTTCAAATCTCAGCTCTGCCTGTTCAGTAAGCCAGCACCTATTCAGTAAGGAGTTTCTTGGGCAAGTCTCCTTAACACTGCTACTGCCTACTGAGTGCGCTCTAGTGGCTGCCTCGCAAGCGCTTTGAGTCCGACAGGAGAAAGGCGCTATACAAATACTGCCATTATTATTATTATTATTACAGGCTAGTGTTGTACAATATTTTCTGGTTGAACTTGATGGAACTATGTCTTTTTTTTCAACTCAAATAGCAGTGCTATGTAAATTCTCATTCTATTGACAAATACTGTATAAGAAAATATGTAAAACTCTAAAATCTTCTGCACTTTTGATTTTACATGTTAGCATTTTCATAACTGTAACAGTAAACCTATTTTTCCTTAAGAAATTCTTTTGTTAGTAAAATATGGAGCTGCCAGGTTCCTTGTTTTGAATAATAATAGAACCCATTTGCCACTGGTGGTTTGCTATTAGTTGTTGGGCTTACTAACAGCATGACACAGAGCCTGCCTACCAATAGCAGCCTTTATAGCCTGTTCAGTTCTAATCAACATCACCATGCAGCTTTACAAAGTATAAGCTCTGTAACTATTTAAGAATCTTTAGGAGGGCAAAGGCCCTGGTGGGAATTACAACATTCTCCTTCATTCTCTGCAGGGCTAGACATAGGCCCGAGTAGGGCATGTAGCTGCACAGGGGCCCCATGTCCTCCAGGGCCCTACAGCTACACCACAGTCAGGGCTACATTATCCTCTAGACTCCTTTCCATGGATCTCTCTCTATAACCCACCTTCCTATGTGGCTATGTATCCTATTTTTTCTCTTTGTATCACACTCGCTCTGTGTCACTACCCACCATGTGGCTGTCTCTCCCTATGTCACTAACAGCCCCCCCCCCCCTCACCCCTCTCATGACTGCCATGACTGTCAGTCTATTCCTCTCTCTGTATTCCCCAAGTGGCTGTCTCTGCATCTATGTGCAGGGCCAGATTTGTACTTTCCAGTGCCCTAGGCCTGCTGTCACCTAGCGTCGCCCCCCCCCCCCCCCCGCCACCACCAAAAACATCCTGTCCAACACACTGGCTAGCGATTATTGGTTTGAATGGGCTCATTTCAGTTGTGCTGCTCTGCCTTCCATTCAACCAAGAATCAGAGGATGTTCTGCCTGCTCAATAATTCCTGCCCGAATGTGCACAGCAGCCAATAGTGTTCTGGGCATGCATACTTGAGAAATGACGCTAATGTATGTACTTGTCAAGAATGCATAACACTATACTGGCGTTGGTTGCTGTGCACATCTGGGCAGGAGCAGAAAACTTGCGCAAGTTGCAAGTGGCCAGAGCATGCGCTGCTTCTTTGTCCTCTGTGCGACTCGCTGCAGTCAGAGCCGCAAACAGGTGACAGGACAGCTCAATGTAGAAAAGCCCATCCAAAACATAGAACATGTAAGTAGCAAATGTCCTCTCAATACCCACTTTGGTTGTTTGGTTGTAATTAGAGCAGACCTGAACTCAGAACTTCCTCTCTGCTTCAGAAGATACACAACAACATAATAACCTTTAAAAAAAAGTCATGGTTACAGCTGCTACAAATCCTGCAATAACTCGGCAGTGTATACTTCCTGCTTTCATGGAAGCAGACATATTGTTAACATCCCGTGCTTTCAAATGAGCTTAGATGTTGTGGCAGTCAGGGGATACAGGGGAGAGATCAAATTACAACTTCAGATTAGACACAGATGAGGGGAAATTACACAGGCTCTCTAAAAACATACAAGGTGGATTTTTCTATGTTTTCCTTCTGTCCTGTGCAAGAGTTCAGCTCCACTTTAAGGCATCTGAATGACATTTATTTATAGTTGCTGAAAAATCTATGTATCTCTTTTGAATGTTGAAAGTACATATGGTGGTGTGCTCTAACATATTAACAGTATACAGGAACAAAGTCTGAAGAAGGCTTATTCGCAGAAAGATTACTTTTTTTCTTTTAAGCCAATAAATGGTATTATCCTGATTCAAAACTCTCTGCTTTCGCTGATGGCTAAGATGGTACAATGCTCTACTGCTACAGGAAAGGAGCAAGATGCCAAACCATACACACTAGCACAGAGGCAGTAACAGCTCAGGTGACAGTTTAGCAATGAAAGAAAAGCAAACAGCATTTTTATTCCTGCAGTTCTCATAGATGGTAGGAACTGAAGGACAGAACATGAGTCAGGAAAGAGTTAACTGAGACCACTGCTGGCTGGGAAGAAAAAAAAACCTAAAGCCATAAATTTAGGTAGACTAGAGATCGGAAAGTGTAATTTACAGCTGATGGGGTCAGTGTCACAGCTGTAAACGAGAAAGTGAAGAAACTAGCAGAGCTCACTGATGTCTGTGAATGCCTGCATTAAAACTCAGCAGAATTTAGTTCTATCTTCTTTGTAATGTAAATCCCTGGTATTTCTCACATCAACTTGAATGTCCATGATACAGAGGAATGGATCATCAGGTGAGGTGACAGCAGATGTTGATTGTCATAACACACCAGGAATTGTGAGAGAGAGAGACTTGCTGGAATTGGGGAGCTCTGGATTTCAGCTATTAGTGCAGAGCAGGGTGCTGGCTGGCTGCTCTGCGGGACAAAAAGAGGTGATTAACTTTGACATATGACCTCTTCTCTCTCCAAGTCATGCCACCCTTCTTATGTTATCTGATTTTATCGCCCTAGGCTATGGCCTTTGTGGCCTTCCCCGAAATCCGGCCCTGTCTATGTGTCACTATCCCCCACCCCCCTGAGGATGTCTCTCCCTATGTGTCATTTCCCTCCATATGTCTGTCTCTCCCTAACTGTGTTACTCCTCTTAATATGACTGTCTGTCACTCCACTACATGTAGTTGTCTTTACTCCATGTAATTTTTCCCCATGTAGATATCTCTCACTATGTCCATGGAAGGAATTAGATTGTGAGCTCCTCGGAGGACAGTCATTGACTATGCACTCTGTAAAGTGTTTCAATATATACGTGCTATAAAAATACATAATAACATGGTGGTACATTGGACTATGGCAATGGTAGGGGTTAGATGGGGAGCTCGTCTGAGGACAGTCAATTACATGACTATGTACTCTGTAGAGCACTGTGGAAGAGCAGCTGGTACGCTGGCTCCTCTGCCAGCGACAGATGCAAATTACATAGGGTTATCAGAACAGCAGAGAAAATCATCGGGAAACCTCTTCCTCCACTCGACCTCCTCTACGCCACAAGACTGCGCTCTAGAGCCCTGCGGATCACAAGCGATCCATCTCACCCAGGCCACCGCTACTTTAACAGGCTTCCATCAGGCCGGAGGTTTCGGGTCATTGCCACCAAGACCGAAAGGCACAGGAGCTCCTTCTTCCTCTCCGCTGTCAACTTCTTAAACTCCTCCTAAACTACAGCCACGTACCCCCACTCCACCAGGGTCCCCCTGAACTGTAACTGAACTGTAACTGAAGAGACCTGAAGCTGGGAAACTATACTGTAGCTACTATGTCACCACCTCTTTTGGCTGTCTAGTGTACACGATCTGTCTTGCTGTCCAGTGTCCACGGTCTGTTAGTGTTACTGTCTTATTGTGCTTTTATCTATTGTTTTATTGTAGTATTACCTATTGTCTTATTGTGCTTTTATCCACTGTCTTGCTTTGCTCTGAGTTTGTACGTGCCAAATCCAATTCCGGGCATGACCCAGTCATGCTTGGCGAAATAAATGATTCTGATTCTGATATAAATACTTAATAATAATAATATTAATATGGGATGGTAATTAAAACCTTTTTTTCCATTTACATTTTTACAAGTTTTCATATTTTTCTTAGGAGCATACAGTATGTGACACTTGTATAAGGAATAGCGATAAAAGCTTGTGGCCCAGTCAAAGAGTAAAAAATGTGTGCTACATTAATTATGTACAGCACCTACAGATTATAACCTAGTTTCATGTACTTTTATTTTATCAACATTATTTGGATCCACCAGTAATGTTATGCCTGGCCCCCTTTATTTAATTCTACACAGGGGTCCACTGTTGGCTTTGTCCACCACTGCCTCTCTGTGTTAATGAATACATACCTAGGTTATTTTTCTTTGTGTATTATTCATTTATATATAAAATTAAAATATAAAGTAATAGCAAGTCTTGCAATTTGAAGGCTATGAATATCACAACATCATTACCAATTCCTGTCAGTTAAAATATATCAATGTCTGTCAGTCATTAAGTGCACAGCTATCATTACTTGTATGTAAATCAATTTGAATTCAGTTTATAATAGTGTATTATGACAAAATAATGCTTGCCATAAATTGAAATAGGAGGAAGGAAGCAGCCTCCCTCTAAACTCCCTGGGCTGTACATGAAGAACATGTGTATATTTAATGTTAACATACAATATGTGATGGAAAAACAGTGAACACGTATCGAATAAAGGCTTCAGTAAAATATGGTAGGGGCCAGGTTGGGAGGCAAAAAGCCTGAGAATTAATTGTGTTATAATAATACTTAAAATGGAATCTGAATTCCTTCTATCCCCCACCTCTCAGGAGGAATTCCCTGGAATGTAGACCCCACCAGCTAAAGTATTTCTTTCTTAAGGTATTTAAAATTAGAGCTGAGATCATGGAAGGCTAATTCTTCTAACAACAATGAACATTGTGGAGCATAAAGAGCTGGTGAGCTTGTTAGCGTAGAGAAAAAGACTTACAGCTTCCTCTAGAAGAGGAAGGAAACAGTAATACATTCCTACTATGTTCATGCATAAAAATCATATGAATCTGAAAACAGCAGCAAGTTTAAATTCTGGGTGTACTAATTATGTTACAGCCACAGAACAGTATGTGTGCACTAGAAATGGGAATACTTCCTCAGGAGAAAAGTATGATCCCAGAATTTTCACATTGAAAAGCAGAATTCCTAGAAAACAGACTGGTCAGAAATCCAAATGCACTTACTAGTATTTGTCATGAGCTGTCTTTTTCATCAGTGTCATTTAAGAGTCTTGACATAAAAAGACAGTATGAACTATGCAACTATTCACACTTCAAAACATTGAATGGTATAAATGGTATTTTCAGCATCAATAAAATATACTATATGTTACACACTAAACTTTTATAAAGACTTTTAACATTTGAAATATGAGTTGCCTGCAATGAATGCTTTTCATTAGCTATTACCGTATATACTCGCATATAAGCCGACCCGCATATAAGCCGAGGTACCCACTTTCCCCCCAAAAAGCAGGAAAAAGTGACTGACTCGCATATAAGCCCCCCACCACCACCATCGCCCACTCCCCAGTATAGCTCCCTCCATAGTATAAGTAGCCAGACGTGCCTTTAGTATCGGGCATCCCCCTTACTTAGTATAAGCCAGATTTGCGCCCTGTATTAGACAGTTCCCCATCACCAGATGTGACCCCTGTATAAAGAATCCCTCCCATAGCCAGCTGTGCCATCTGTGTTAGACATCCTGTGAAAGGATAGCGCTGCGCCCACACCAGTAGCTGCAGACTATGTACAGGGGTCCCAAACCTTGGTTCAAAATTAGTAATTTTGAACCAATGTGTTAGACATCCCCCTGTACCCAGCTGTGCCCTCCTTGTATCAAGCATTTCCCCTCCTTAGCTAGATGTGCCCCAAATGTGCCCAGGAGATTACCTGAAACTGCTGTTCCCTGCATGAAGGTGTTGGTCTTCCCGCCAGATGATCTGTGCCTGCAGAAATGTCTTTGGCTACTCCTTAGCCAGATGCATCCCAGCATGTGCCCAGGAGATCAAGTGCTGTGGCCTGCGTGAAGGTGGCCATCTCCTCACCATGCCAGCTACTTGTGGAGGATGGCTCCGATCCGTACAGTGACATCAGTGCCGGGGTTCCCTCATTAAGCTGTCCATCTCCCCTCCATGCCTGCAGAAATGTCGCTGGCTACTAGTGCAGGATCGCTCCGCCAGCGGGTCCAAGCCTTCAGTAATGTCCCCTGCTACTTGCACTCCGATCTGTAGTGCCGTTGTACAGTAGTGACGTCAGCGCCGGGATTCCCTCATCAGCCTATGTGATGCTCTTGCTGTGTCTCAAGATGCCTCTAGATGGCGTCATAAAGATGAGACATAAAGATGAGACACAAGCGCGTAAACCAAGGCTGATGAGGGAACCCCGGCGTGACGTCACTGCTGCACAATGGCACTAATGAGCGGAGCGATCCCGCACAAGTAGCCACGGACATTTCTGCAGGCATGGCAGGGAGATGGACACCATGCTGATGAGGGAACCCCGGCGCTGACGTCACTGCTGCACAATGGCACTAATGAGCGGAGCGATCCCGCACAAGTAGCCACGGACATTTCTGCAGGCATGGCAGGGAGATGGACACCATGCTGATGAGGGAACCCCGGCGCTGACGTCACTGCTGCACAATGGCACTAATGAGCGGAGCGATCCCGCACAAGTAGCCACGGACATTTCTGCAGGCATGGCAGGGAGATGGACACCATGCTGATGAGGGAACCCCGGCGCTGACGTCACTGCTGCACAATGGCACTAATGAGTGGAGCGATCCCGCACAAGTACCCACGGACATTTCTGCAGGCATGGTTAGGGAGATGGACACCATGCTGATGAGGGAACTCCGGCGCTGACGTCACTACCAAACTGCAAGTAGCTGGGACCCGCTGGCAGGAGACCGACACTTTCAAGTTGGAAATAGCAGTTCCCGGTAATCTCCGGTATTCTCCAGGCAGCATATTGCAAAGGGGGGCACTCGTTGGAGGGAGGGTGATACAGCCTCACACAGCTGACTCGCATATAAGCCGAGGGGGGGACTTTTGAGCACATTTTTTGTGCTCAAAAATTCGGCTTTTATGCGAGTATATACGGTACTATTATTTATATGCACTTGTATTATCCCTGGTTGTCAATGAACCAAACAAAATGCATTGGTGTTTAAAGAGGAACTTTATCGAAAGTGACTGAACCTCGCAGTGTAATTTGTTCATGTTGTCTGATGCATCCTGAGCCTGCATATAATCATATAGTTAGTGACAAGACAATATACTTTGTACAGCGCTGCGTAATATGTCAGCGCTATATAAATACATAAATAAATAAATATTTACTACTGGAAGACATGAAGAAAAATAGCCAGCACTATATATATATATATATATGTATATATATATATATATATGTATATATATATATATATATATAAATACAGAGGGTGCTGCAGCACACAACAGGAAAATAGTGACAGGGGCTCTTGGTTACGCTTTAACGCGTTTAAGCTCACCAACTGCGCCAAAGTGTCCCCGATCTGGTGAGTCCTACTCTAACCAGGCAAAAATGCTCGTTTTTATCAGCGTTCTAGTGGGAACCATGCCAAAAGCCCAGGGGTCAGCTAAATGGGAGAAATGAAATTAAAAACACCTCACCTTCTACTAGCTACTAACTGAACTATGAGCACCGCTCATTTATATGCTTAACTGTGCTAGAGATGGGTGTGGTTATGCACGCTCACAGGGGAAAATAATATAAGCAAAGGGATGAGCAGCACAAACCGATTTTTATGCAATACTATGCAAAGCATGCACGCAGCACTGGAGAACCCCAATCTCCATAAGAAATATATAAATACAGAGGGTGCTGCAGCACACAACAGGAAAATAGTGACAGGGGCTCTTGGTTACGCTTTAACGCGTTTAAGCTCACCAACTGCGCCAAAGTGTCCCCGATCTGGTGAGTCCTACTCTAACCAGGCAAAAATGCTCGTTTTTATCAGCGTTCTAGTGGGAACCATGCCAAAAGCCCAGGGGTCAGCTAAATGGGAGAAATGAAATTAAAAACACCTCACCTTCTACTAGCTACTAACTGAACTATGAGCACCGCTCATTTATATGCTTAACTGTGCTAGAGATGGGTGTGGTTATGCACGCTCACAGGGGAAAATAATATAAGCAAAGGGATGAGCAGCACAAACCGATTTTTATGCAATACTATGCAAAGCATGCACGCAGCACTGGAGAACCCCAATCTCCATAAGAAATATATAAATACAGAGGGTGCTGCAGCACACAACAGGAAAATAGTGACAGGGGCTCTTGGTTACGCTTTAACGCGTTTAAGCTCACCAACTGCGCCAAAGTGTCCCCGATCTGGTGAGTCCTACTCTAACCAGGCAAAAATGCTCGTTTTTATCAGCGTTCTAGTGGGAACCATGCCAAAAGCCCAGGGGTCAGCTAAATGGGAGAAATGAAATTAAAAACACCTCACCTTCTACTAGCTACTAACTGAACTATGAGCACCGCTCATTTATATGCTTAACTGTGCTAGAGATGGGTGTGGTTATGCACGCTCACAGGGGAAAATAATATAAGCAAAGGGATGAGCAGCACAAACCGATTTTTATGCAATACTATGCAAAGCATGCACGCAGCACTGGAGAACCCCAATCTCCATAAGAAATATATAAATACAGAGGGTGCTGCAGCACACAACAGGAAAATAGTGACAGGGGCTCTTGGTTACGCTTTAACGCGTTTAAGCTCACCAACTGCGCCAAAGTGTCCCCGATCTGGTGAGTCCTACTCTAACCAGGCAAAAATGCTCGTTTTTATCAGCGTTCTAGTGGGAACCATGCCAAAAGCCCAGGGGTCAGCTAAATGGGAGAAATGAAATTAAAAACACCTCACCTTCTACTAGCTACTAACTGAACTATGAGCACCGCTCATTTATATGCTTAACTGTGCTAGAGATGGGTGTGGTTATGCACGCTCACAGGGGAAAATAATATAAGCAAAGGGATGAGCAGCACAAACCGATTTTTATGCAATACTATGCAAAGCATGCACGCAGGACTGGAGAACCCCAATCTCCATAAGAAATATATAAATACAGAGGGTGCTGCAGCACACAACAGGAAAATAGTGACAGGGGCTCTTGGTTACGCTTTAACGCGTTTAAGCTCACCAACTGCGCCAAAGTGTCCCCGATCTGGTGAGTCCTACTCTAACCAGGCAAAAATGCTCGTTTTTATCAGCGTTCTAGTGGGAACCATGCCAAAAGCCCAGGGGTCAGCTAAATGGGAGAAATGAAATTAAAAACACCTCACCTTCTACTAGCTACTAACTGAACTATGAGCACCGCTCATTTATATGCTTAACTGTCCCAGATCGGGGACACTTTGGCGCAGTTGGTGAGCTTAAACGCGTTAAAGCGTAACCAAGAGCCCCTGTCACTATTTTCCTGTTGTGTGCTGCAGCACCCTCTGTATTTATATATTTCTTATGGAGATTGGGGTTCTCCAGTGCTGCGTGCATGCTTTGCATAGTATTGCATAAAA